>NC_140404.1:4200000-4573189 GCF_056956725.1 Heliconius melpomene rosina
CTGGAGGTAATTATGTGAATTAATATTGTTTTTTAGCTTAGCAGAGTAGGCAGTGGGAACCCAGTGTCAAGACACTCCGTTCTCCACGCCTTAAACATATTGCATGGCGAGTGGCGGAACTCCAATGTCGCGCTTTGTCTTGCAAGAAATTATCTTGAAATAAATATCGAACTCACAACTGTCGCGTTTACAACGGGTCAAATAAATTATTATATATTTTATTATTTTATATACATAACAAACTGTTTATTCTTTATACAGAGTCCACCAAAAGGCGCGACGATTCCATACAGACCAAAGCCAAATGTAGCCGGACCGGTTATATTAGCGGGTGGACAAGCATACACCATACAAGGAAACTATGCTGTACCCGCACAAGATGTGAGTAGCTTTCTAATATGAGACAGAGTATACAGGGTGGAATTGTCAGCACCACTTTAAATGAAACCACAGTTTTAACTACTCTATAAAAGCCTAATGTAATTCGGAAAAAAAATAATTCCCAAAAATGAAAAAGTAATTTTTTCAAACAAAATAAATAATAAAATTATCGTTTTAAAATAAAACGCCATTTGTAAAGTATAACATAGGCACGCACACACTTACCTGTCAAATCGGAAACGTCGCACTCGTATGTGTGCATCACACGAAATACAGGTATGGATAAAAATCGTGAAATGAAAAAAAAATCCTACGTCCAAACTGTTGAGGTACCTTGTTTAATTTCTTAGGTGTGGGTTTGAAATATATTACCCTATATGCAGTTTCAATAAAAGAAGCGCTGCCTCTTGCACCCTGTATATGGAAAAATAGCTTTGATAAGTAAATGTGTATAAGATTAAGACTTAAAAATATCTTGTTAAGTCATAATTTAGCCTTAGGTTTAGAGTAAATATTTGGAATTATAAAATTTTGGAAAGTAATCTAATGAAAACAATGATATGGGGAAAAATGCAGACTGTCTGTAAAGTTATATTTTTGTTAAAAGAAAGTAGGTATCTAATCTGTTTAGTTTATTAATTGCAATTTTTTTAAAAATCATCTTGGTAGTTTTATATAGGGTAAACCGTAGGGTAGGGGAGTAATTGCTCAATTTAAGGAAAATAAATAAATATGTTGACTTTGGACTATTTAAGTTTGGATATAATTTTCTAATTGTTTTTGTTATTACGTTTATCTATAAAAAAGACTATAATGGTAGATTTTTATAATACCAATTTTGTAAAGACAAGTTTTAAGTTTTTAAAAATTTATAAGATATTAGTTCACATTCTACCATTTTTGCATTAATATTACTAATATTAAATCTATATTACATTTTGAATTCTAATCTTTAAATGGACACTACTGAAGAAATTATTACTTTATACAAAGAGTAATATATATTAAATAAGTCTCTTAGAGTGTGGGCATTAGCTCTTTCGTTTACCTTAATATATAATAATTGTGTATATGTAGGATGTAGGTTTATTAAAGTAAGTTTGTTGTTTTTACTTATTTGTGTAATAAAATTTATGTGTATTAGCTATAAATATGTTTAAATAAATTGTGTAATTAAAATAATGTGCGATAAATAACCTGTAGTAATATTTTATGTCGCACTTTATTTACGTGTCATTATAATGTCCTTCATTAAAGGTTACACAATTAATACGTGTATGAAATTTACATTATAAAGGTTGATTTTACGACATATCTCACTCTTACAAATACAGCGGGTTCAAATCCCGTTCAAAAATATATAAAAATGCTAAATTAAATGCTGATAGACCATATATAGCTTAAGAAAAAAAAGGTACAATATCTCGAAAATTTGACGGTTATTGGGAAACGAAGTGTTTTAACACTACGGCCCCTTTACGGGAAAGAGCGTGAAACAGAGCGCGTTAGTTACGGTGTGTATGGCAGGCGGTGTGCGCGCCCGTGTTCCCCGTGCTCGAGATGAAGCCGCCGCTGGTGGGCGCGCTGCCGCCCGCGCACCTGCTGCCGCCGCTGCACGAGCACCACCTCGTGAGTCACGCCCCCACCCCACCCGACCTCATGTACCCGCGACGATCTGTATTGTAGACCCGGGAGAACTTTACTACTCTATTGCCTATCTCTGTTATCTATATATAGTCTAGTCTAAACCAATAACTACCCGCGAAAACTTCTTTATATTTACTGCCCATCTATTTTATAGATCCGGCAGAACTTTTAGTACTTTACCACCTAACCCTGTTATCTATAGCCTTTCTCAACAACTATACCCGCGACTTTTTAGTACATTACTACCAAATTATATTATGTATTATAGACCTGATAGAACTTTAGTACTATACTACTTATCTCTGTTATCTATAGTCTATACCAACAACTTTACCCACAAGAACTTTTAATACTTTACTGCCTATGGCCTATGGCTAGGCAATCATACAACTTTAATTAGCCTATAATATAGATATATTATTACAGACCTAGGATAACTTTAGTACTTTACTGTCTATCTATATTGCAGAAAAAAGTAAAAAGAATTTAATACCAAAATCTAGAGTCCCTTTCAAGTTACGTTCCGGGCTCTATATTAGGACGCCAATGTACTGTAGAGAAATACTTACTAATCTTATGCCTGTATTCTCTATACAGACATGTTTCACACGTCACTAAAATAAAAATATATGTCTTTATTTAATATCTTTGATTAGTCTTTATTTGAAATATCTTAAAAACTTTTCCCAACCTATATTATATACCAAGAAGTACTTTACCATATTCTATGATTGTTTAGTTATGTATGTTCGTTGTGGTGTTTAGATACCTAGTGTACTGAGATTGTGATTTTTAGAGAAGTACCCATAACAGTTTCAGTTTTTCATCTACTTAATGTCGATTGTTATTTGCTTTAAGCTATTGAAATATAAATGACTAAAATAAAGAGACGGGTAACAAAATATATATCTATGAGGTTGAGTGGGTTAAGGAGTAACTTTATGTGATTGGTGCTGCCCCATATCCCCTTAAACGGTTTGGATGTGTTTCCATCGTAGTTGTAACAACTGAAAACAAAATACTTAGAACTCCCAATGGTGTGGAATGTTATAATATATAATTTACTTTGCGCTGATTGATACCCCCGCTTTCAAATACATTATATATTCGGTAACCTGCTTCGACAATGCACGTGACCCCCAGTCCTGTAAATTAGAGCGTTATATGAAAGTCATAACAGTAGATAGTATACCATTTTTCAGCACGTCTATATTTTTATATACCCTCATTCATCGTATACAATATATTAGTAGTTACGAAGTAATATTTATATCAAGCTTTATCTGTTTGTTTTCTGGCATCGCCGAGACGACCCTAACGTACAAACATTCGCTCACATTGAAATGGCGCAAAAGTTTTTTTTTTTTAACATTCCTATACTTGCACCTATCCCTGTTTAGCCTTTACCACACCTTCTTTCTTTGATACGAGTTAATTATTCGTTTAACTGTGAAGTGCATGATATACATGTCACAAGTTTTAGTTTTAGAATTCAACTCGAGTTGACCTCATCCTAGTTACATTTTGAAATGCATTTTTCACGGGCAGCACCACTCTAAACTCACAATGTGGTGGAATCGGGCAGAGGAAATTCGCATTTCTGTTCCCTTAACTGGGTTCTATGTAAAATAAAGTTAAAAATGTAATAATAGTATTTAAATGTTTACATATCATTCTAAAATTTTATTTTTACCCAGGCGACCCTTTCCAGCGATCCTATCCCGACCATGACAACGAAGATGAAAACAAGCAGCTGGAGCTTGAAAAACTGTTATTATAATACTAAAAATAGAATAATTATATGACATCTATACATTGATACGTGAAACGAAAACTTTTTCCCGCTTTTTACGATAATTGTGCGGAAATATAAAATTGACAAATTTATACTTTAAGAAGAGTACTTTTTTAAATAATGAATAAAAAAAATTGTAAAAATCAATGTTTGATAAGGAAACTTTAGTATAAAGCGACATGCACGTTGCCATGGCAACACGTATTATATGAGTCAATTGGTTTTCTAGTATTAATAAAATAATCAACTTTTCAGATGGGTGGATTAGCTAAATCGCCGCTAGCAGGGTTAGCTGCGCTCGGACTCGGTGGCCTGGGACCAGCGAATACAGGCGGCCTTAACCCAGCTGGTGAGTAAAGTGGAAATTTTAATATTTAATCTATTTACTTATAGTACATTAACGTTTTTTAAATGATAAAGTAAAATATAAACAGCTTGATGGATGGATGTATGAGTTTTGGTAAACTAATTTAAAAGGTAAAAATGTTAAGGCAAAATTAGAGTTGTGTCTTGGCTTGTTAAGTACTAGAACACAATTAGTCTT
Source organism: Heliconius melpomene rosina (assembly GCF_056956725.1). Lineage (NCBI taxonomy): Eukaryota > Metazoa > Arthropoda > Insecta > Lepidoptera > Nymphalidae > Heliconius > Heliconius melpomene. The sequence continues at coordinate 4,204,368 of NC_140404.1, forward strand.
TAGACATTTTAAAAATTTTGTAGGGCAGTCATACTATAAAAGTTTTCTATCTCCATTTAGCGGAATGGGTAAGGTTCTTTGCTATGATATTCCATTCTCCATTTTAACTCCTTTTTTACGCTTTCAAGCTGAATCTCATATATAGCAAGGTAGGCAGACTAACGTCTAAATGTTAAAATACAGTGTATCACAGTTTGTGTGACAAGTGTTGGGGCCGCTGCTCCGCGATGACTGTTTTTAAAGATATTTCCGATTGCGTAGCGGAACCTAACCCCGCATTATATTTCAATGAATATAGATAATGGTGTTTGTACAGCGTTGGCGGCGCTCGCCGGCTCTCAGTTACGCACTTCGAGCGCGTCCCGCAACCAACCCGCCACCAACCAGCAGTCGCACGAGATGACCGTGCCTAATGAACTCATTGGATGTATTATTGGCAAGGTATGTACATTATTTGTTTAATGAGTTTCATACTTCGCTCCGCCTAGAACAAAGCAAAGACGGAACCTAACGCCGCATTTTGGCAACTAGAATGTAGAGATAAACATAATTCTAATCCACAACGTTTGTAGTCAGCTGCTGTCTTACCAGGCCAAGGCTCTCTTCGTGTTTGTGCATAAACAAGAGTAAAAAAGATTGAAAAATATATTTTTGGTGAATAAATTTTTTAACAAATCTTTGTCTTAGTGTTACCAAAGTACAAATGTTAGCTACAATTTTATTTGTTTTATATTATTGTATATATAATTATATAAATCAAAAGTAACTTTTGCTTATTTTTGTAAAGAGGGTATGTACAAATTATACCTTTTTATTTTTTTAAATAAAACGTAACAATTAACTCTAGGGTGGCACCAAAATCGCCGAAATCCGTCAAATCTCAGGTGCAATGATCCGGATATCCAATTGTGAGGAGCGTGAAAGTGGCAGTACCGATCGTACTATCACAATATCCGGCAATCCTGACTCCGTAGCATTGGCCCAATATCTCATCAACATGAGGTAAGTCATATCTTGCAGTATATTATATTAAAATAATGGAAAATGTGCCTCTCTCTTCCTTTTATACATTTCCTAATATCTTGTAACCTATTCATCCATAGTGATGCCTTAGCCCACCTTTAAGGAACAGTTTGTTTGATTCCACCTGAACATCCTTTGATTTGTCTTTTACCTTTGTTGGGGCGTTTCGATGACCTAGTTAGATTTTTTTTAATTATGATTATTAAGTGTATGCGTCTCGGTCTTATATAATATGGTATTGTGTATTTATATGCTTATGGCGAGTTTAAAAAATGAATAGGTAAATTATGTGACGATAAAATGTGAAAAAAAATTGTATACATGTATTTTATGAATAATTTAATAATTTGAAAATTTTAAACGTTCAAGTCAAATTAAAGCCTAATTATTTGATTTAAAAAGATAAATTATTACAGACATAAAAAATATAATGTATCTTTATTTGAAAGTGAAAGTTTCAATTAATTCAAGTTAGAGTCAAGAAATTATATAAAACAAATAATACGTATAATTAAATAGTCATACTGATAAATTAATGACTTATTATATATTGTTTATCTCCGATCTTATATCAACGTAATTTATACGTTACATTTCTGGCACCAGAAGACATCAGTAGGATACATACAGTATGTATCCTACTGATGTTATAGCTATCAAGTATCAAGCTCCTGTTTCCTTACTGTACTTAAACACTGAATTCTAATCATTAAAACACAATCAATACAACAAACTTAATAGTCATTAAAGTAAAGTATGCTTAATATTTACTTAGGGTGAATGTTAAGTTGTGTTCATTTTATTGCATAAAATAATCACATCGTAATTTGACTAAACTTATTAAAGTTCAAGTTCATCCATTCGAAGCGTAATAAGCAATGCGCAACGCCAATATATGAGAGCGGACGCCAGTAGAAGTAGGCTGTAGGATCTATCGTTATACCGGTCGGCATCGAGACGTCCCACCTCGCCTCGCCCTACAACGCCTACAACGTCCTGTCCCGCGCAGTGTGGAGCTACAGAAGGCGAACCTGGAGGGCGGCACGGCGGGCGCGGGAGGTGCGGGGGGCGCGGGCGCGGCGGGCGGCAGCGCGGCCAGCCCGCTCGCGTCCGCCATCCCGCTGGCGCAGCTGCTCAGCAAGAGCGGTGCGCTGGGCGCGCTCAGCTCGCTGTCGGCGCTGGGCGGCCTATCCGACCTGCTGGCGGGCGCCGCGCCCGTGCAGACCACGGGCGTGCACCGCGCGCACAAGTACCGCCGCGACGACGACCCGCCCGCCTCCAAGGCCAAGGAGCGCAACAAATACAACCCCTACTAGACCATCTACTTTAATGTAGACCGCTCGATTGTTATGTAACGCAATTTTATTTTGACCAAATTATATGTCGTCTCTAAGCGTTGGGGGGTCTCCGTGGCCAAGGAGCGCAACAAACAACCCTTACTAGACCGCCCTTCCACTCCAAAGCACTTGCCTAGTTGCTAGCCTAGTGTACACCGCTCAAATATTACATGACGCAATTTTTAAAGAATTTCTTTGAAAAATTTCAACCTGCACCCCTCCTGTTTTAACATTGCCCTTACACGTTTTTCCGTTCAAACCAATTTATTTATATTTTTCACTATTATTTTAAAAGTTAGAGTGGGGCGAGACGCATATTATTTTATCAAACGATTGATTCTGTGGATTGAAAATGCTTAACAGAAAAATACAAATAAGAAATTTAAACTTCATTGTCGTTTTTAAAATTATGTCTATAAACACTACATGCAAAAGTCTGATGAAAAAAAATGCTTCCATTCCAAATATGAGTAACCCCCCCTAAATTTTATTACTTGCAGTTCTCTACAAACATCTGAAAGACCTTCACATTGACAGTTTTGAAATAAAGTGACTGTAACGTACGAACAGACAGACATGACGAATCTATAAGAGTTCTGTTTTTTGCCATTCATCTACAGAATCCTATAATAAGAAGCACCGTAGGTACATTCCGGGTGCACTCCCCTTAAAAATATTTAATGCATTTTTTTTGATTAAACAAACAAACTATGTTACGCATTACGTAATATCTTATTTCCCCCTAAGTTGCGTTACGTAATACTTGAACGCCCCTGATATCTGATTGTATGCGATGTGCATTATCAATGAAATATTGTTTATTTTATTTTGTAATTTTATGAGTGTATTAAAATTTGTTTCGAGTTCGTAGTGTGTCTCGTTTGAGCGTGTGTGTGATGCACTTTGAATCTCGACTCTAAAAAAAATTTAAAAGACTGTTACGTCTACTTAGGTATATACAGGTTGGGAAGTAATAACTCGATACGAATTTTCTATTCGATATAGAATTTGTCGTTGCACAGACTTTTGTTTTCTTTCAATTTACTTCCATTTAGCTGTCATGTATCAGTCGATCTGACAGCTTAATAATTGTGCATGATGATAACAAACAAAGGTTGTTTGTATGATTGAATTGAAAGCGATTATTTATTTTTCTATAACGTATAATATTTTAATTTATCACTTACACATATTCTCATTTTAATTCAAAGCACCGATATTAATCGATATTTATGAATCAACCGTAAATCGATAGATTACTCACATAATAAACATCGATTTTGTATATTAATAAATAACGTAGTTAACATTATATTCTCAAACTGCCACGTTCAATCAACGCGTAATATAATTACATATATTTTATTACGATACAATTGGTACTATTTATTGCGTTTGCCTGCAAAATGTGTAGGCTAATAACATTTTTCATGACATGGTATAAACAGTAAGGTAGAATAAATTGAATATTTTTATAATATATTCAACAAAAATCGTAATCGTAAATCGTATAAAATAGATTTCTTTTCAATTATAGAATTTGCGGTTTAGTATTGTTATAGCTGTATTTAAAATTTAGTATAACTTGTAAAATCCAAAATATGTTTGTTTTTTTTTTGTAAATTGCCCTACATTTCAATAGAGATAATATAAAAAGAAATAGCAACAAAAGTTTAAATTATTTTAATTTACTAGACATTATTGATTTTAATCAGAAGGTAAAGAAAAAAAAAGAAAGATTTAGATGCGTGAAAAACAACAATAAGGTGGTACAGAATGTCCACCATTTTATTTATTTTAAACTGTATTGTTTGGTCACTATTATATTATCTCAATGAACTGTAGATTTTCTTTTTTTATTACTTTTCAATCTGCATGTTTACTTTGTAGATGTTCATTTTATTTATTACGTTTAAGTTATAGTTTATAGTAAATAAACTTGTATAATTAATTTTTATACTGTAAATTTTAAAATTTTGTGTCTTGTATTATCCAAAGAGGGCAAAATAATTTTACACATTTTGACAAAAGAAATATCGAAAATAATTAATTTATTCCTTTTTTGAGTGATCAACAAAAAACCAAAAGCAATAGACATCTAATAATATCTAGAAATGTGACAATAGTAGAAATTACGTAGAAGCTTAAGCTGTAGGTATACAGAGTGCTTCGCGTTTTAATGATTGTATAGAAGGCTATTGTAATTACAATACAGGGTGTCTAGCGAACACATCAAACTATACTTCGAAATAATTAAGATGATATATGTTTTACTTTACTCTTTTATCCTAGAATTGTGCTCTTATAGTATAATTAATTATCGTTGTTTTTTAATATCTTTGTCGTTCTGACCAGACAAGTTAATATTTAAGATACTAGAAAAATCACGCTTTGTATAAAATGATTCAAAATTCTTTAGAAAGATTAAATTACATATTAATATGTAATTTAATTATTCTCAAATATTTTTTTGCGTTTTGTACTAAAAGAGACGATTTCCCAAGATATCTACAGAAACAAGACTTTCCATTTTACCTCTTAAAGTCCATAGAAAAAAGGTTGCAAAACGAATAATTCGCGTTTCCCGTCTAAAAGTTTCTCGTAAGTAGGCTGTTTTATGCTTAAATCATACCAGAAGACATTCAATTCTGAGATAAAAGATGTCTACATTTGATTTCCCGAATCTTATGAAAGCACAAGAAAACATCTCAACAACTCATATTTATGAAGTGTAGTTTGATGACGATAGATGAGTCAAAACTCTGTATATTTTTTTAAATTAATCTAGATCGTCGTTTATAAGAATTGAATATATAAAGAGCGGTTATTTAACTGGTAATTTTATTGATTGAATGGATTTTAAGTTTACGCGACTTTGAGTTATATGATATAATCGTCATTCGATTTATTATTTCATCTACACTTAATTCTTCTCTTTTTACGATATAATCACTTGTAAACACATTTAATTGCACGCTTAAAAACAAATCTACAGCATTGAGAAAATTGAATTATGTCGCTTGGCTTAAAATAAAGCCACTGCCGAGAGACGCCTATTAAACTTTTATAAGTAGTTTTATTATTAAGCGTGCAACTGTATTTACAATTTCAGGTCATAGGATAGGCGCTGTTGTAGAACGGAATGTTTTTATATTTTATAATATTATAATAACTGATTAGTTTTTAGAATCTGAAATAGAAATAGAAAGCGGTGAGAATATTATATTAATAACAACGTTTTACCTTTACAAGTACGTCGTTAGTTAGGGCGAACTTAAAATCGAGGTCCAATTCGAATGTTTAAAAGTTAGATATAGTTCCAGGTGAATGCAAATTATTTGCCTGCCGGTATAATTTTATTTGTAATTTAAAAATCATGTTAACTTTAAGATAGACTTTCTTTTCAGGAATCGTATTCGCTAGTATTGTTAAGAAAAAGTGTTAAAAACTTACTTAATAAAATCATAATAGAATGTGTGTTTTTCCTTACCCTATTCTGTTCTATTAATGTTACTATTATACATCATTTTAATATAGTATGAAAACAAAGCTTCCTCTAGATCCACGCCAAATTCCCGTCTCAGATACTAAAATTCCTGAAAGCTGAAATTTGGTCCATCGAGAACCTTCATCCTACAACTGGATCATCCAAACTCCCGGTAAGATTTTTCTTTCCCTACATTTTAATTTGTTTCCTAGATTGTCCACTCATTAATTAAAAATATGTCCCTCCTCCAGTTCCAATAATGTTTACTTTTTATTCTATCATTTTAGTGTTTTAGAAACGTTACAAAGAGTATGTTTTTTATTAGTTTAGTTGTTTAGTGTGAATATTTTATAAATACTATCATTACAGAGTAACGAGCGACGGAAATTGAAGAATTACCTCGACAATTTTTATAACAAAATAACATTAAATCCCATGGTTAATAAATATTTGAATTAGTATGGTATCCGCAATAATGTCGCGTCATACTAATAAAAGTAACCGCATTGCAGGATCACGATGGAGACGGCGGGCGTGCCGCTGCCGGGCTACCACTACATCGCGCCGAACCACATCGTCAAAGCGCCGATCCATTGAATGGGGCTCCGCGGCCAGACTTCCTACGTTGCAAACAAATTTTACAACACTGACCGCTACTACATCCAACCGCAATACGGAAATCTGGCTCCGATGTACTTTTTCAAATAAAAATTTTGACCAAAACAATCGGTAAACAAGAGGGGAAGCAATTGGCACATAGCTGAGCGTATGTTTACATTTGTTACGAGTTTATAAGTATTTTAGATATTCTTATATTTATTCTCCGGTCGAGCGCTCGGAGTACAACTGTCACTCGGACGACTGTCGAGTATCGATTTTGGCACTTTGATTGGAAATCTAAAGGACTGAAGTTTTGATTATTTATTCGGTCCGTGAGCAGTGCGTTGCGACGACGTAGATTAGGGTTGTCTACAATTCGCCTTCGTCCACTGCTCAGGGATTTTCTCTGGCGTCAAGCGCGACTAAGCTGATCGAATTTACTATGGATTTAAGCGGTCACGTAATTCTCCACATTCGGTTGGATTTAAAATTATTTATGGTCGGTGATGATCGCGAACAAATGAATCATTTGAAATTATTTACGAGAGTCGACGTACATTAGATGTAGATGCGTTACAATCGACCTCGGGCTCGCTGACGTAGCTTAGTGTTAGATTAGCGACAGAGTGAGAGGGTTAAAGACAATATTTGTAAATAACATAATCGTAATTGCCTGGAAAATTAGGTGTTACAATAAGCACTTCTGCGATCTCGTGTTTAATGACAATTTAGAGAAATGTGGAATACTGTCGTGTCTTTTGGGATAACTGATAGTTTGGTAACGGTGAACTTTAGAAGAAAGTAAGTAGCTTTTGTATCATACGAATGATTATTAAATAGCAAATACAAGAGCATGAAATTCTGGACAGAAAATTGTTAGTAATCTACTAAATTTAAACATTCAAATAAATTTATTATTCATATAAAATTGCTTAGTAATCGTTTATCTTAGTAGAAGCTAGCAATAAGGTTCGTTTCCATGATTTTTTGATACTTCGCATAGGAAATAAATTGTCATTAACTACCGGATTGTGAGATTAACAAGTGGCGTCGCGCGAACGTGACGTGGCTTTACGAAACCGATGGGATCAAATCCTTTAAGAAACTTACATTAACAGAGAAACGGCGGTGAACTGAAACATTCAGTATATTATATTTTAAAATGTCGTCTATTATCACAAAAAAGACGTTAGCGTTAGATGTAAAATAGTGTTACTAAATGTGATAGTCTTCTAATTTATTTGACATTGAAGAATTCTAACATTATAAACACCTCGTGTACATCGGCAACAGCGTTTAAGTCGAATAATATTGGTCCAGGGATCAAAGCCAAAGATTGTTGAATTTGTTTAACATTATTGATGTTGTGGATTTATGCTAAATTATTCTGGAAGTAGTTACATTAGTGTTTTAAGAACATTTTATTTCAATTACGTTATCACCCTCTCCAGACTGCTCATGGTATTTAGTGTTAGATCGAGATTTTAGATAGTCTGTGGTAAGCGACATAAAAAATAAAAATTAAAAAAAAACTTTAGGGTAAAATAGATTAAGGTAAGTATAGGACCAGTGTAATAAGATGCTTTCCAGTGAAGTATTTTTGATCTTTTAGAAAAACTAGTGCCACATTTTATTAAATATTTTGTGCCAAAATGCAACCATGCCAAGATATGCAGGTTTATCTTTATACAAGACATCTCGTCGTTTTGTCGTTTAAACTTATTGAATATCTCACATATTAAACACGTTCGGTTAAACCACAAATAATATTATTTTGCACCCTAGATTAAGATATTTTCACGGTTAGGGTTATAGTCTCGGAACATATCCTAATACATATTATACCCCTTACGTCTTCCCTTCCAGTATTTCGTTACGACTTGAAACATTTGTGCCAAATATGTATTATAAATTGTCTGTTTGTTTTGTGTTTGTGACGTTCTATTAGTGCTAGTCAAATTGGTCTGATATATAAAAGACAAAATGTTATTTAATAAATTCTAGTCAAAATTTATTTGGATCGGTAATCTTATTATTTAAATTTTTAATCATATTTTATTTATTCGTGGATGTCTAAATTTGTTGTTTGTTAGGGTATATTTGCGTGCTCTCACTTAAAGTATTTTTATCTTAGCAATAAAAATGATAAACTCAATTATTTATAAAAGAAAATATACAATTAAGACAATGTATAGAGCTTTTTAAATTTAAGTAACACGCAGGTAAAAGTAGATTATAATCTATACAAATAACTGTGTAACGATAAGAATTGTTACTCAAGAGAGAGAAGAAATTCTATAGCTGTGATGAACGATTGAAATAGCACTTTTGTGCATGCTACGTCAGTTTAAACTGAACAAGTGTGGCCATGGATAATTCTAGAAGGCTCTTTACTGTGGACTGGGTGTAGAATAATGACCTTAGAGCTTCAGCAGTAGGAACCACAAGGATCGGGGGGAAGGTCCAGGTCCACGTCGAGCGGTAAAGCAGCTGTTTATTGTTTAGATTGCTCGTTACGTTACGGCAATTGTAACGCAGATACTTTCTGATAAAAAAAATGTATTTATTAGTCTATTGGTGTTGTTAAATTATACATTTAGTACAATAATAAATATGTACTATTTTCACTTATATAAATAACTTGCAATACAAATGAACATCCGATATTGTAATCGTATTACTTAAGTATTATTGTTACTGTTATTTTGATTTGCTCAATTATTTAAATGTTTATGTAAGCTAGATCTGAAATGACGTTAATTTTTGTTGGGAATTTGAGTGTAGCTTAAATATTTGAGACGCGGAACGTGTCTTTTTTATATGGGAAACTTTTACATAAATGACAAGAACGGGCTGTACGCTTTCGCTATGCAAATGCGATCTAAAAAAAATAACTTTTCGATTTATATTTTGCGTAATTTAGTTTTCATTCAAATACCGCACACAGTACACAAGCCCTGGGAGAAATATTTTTTATTCGAAACGTCTATTTTATTCGCAAATTATGTTGCTATTTAAATTAATTATTATGTAAAATATTTTATAGATTTTTATTTCTTTATATCGCTTTGTTGGAACATCTTTAATTATTAGCCTTTTATAGACAGGGTCAGACTGCGCTGTATAATAGTATAATTAAAATCAATTTTAGCAAATATTTACTAAATGTAATAGTAAATTTTTATTCGTGTTAGCACCTGAATTTTTTATTGTTATGCACCTTTTTGGAATTCCCTCTATGAATTTTGTGACTTTTAAGGCGAGTTAAAATTACTTAATTAACGGTTCATTAAATTGGAACACGTTCATTCCTCGTAGACTGCGAACATTTAAAAGGGGAACGTTATTGTAAAGTATAAATGAATTTTGAACGTACTTTCAAGAAATAAAAAGAATAATGGAATAACTGGGTAAAAAGGGTTGTGTAGTTTGTTGTGTATATACATACAATATTCAACTCAATATAAATATTCGCTTTATTCTTCAAACACACTTCGATTCGGAGTTACAAATCTCGATTTATAATATTGTAGAATACCAGGGTAAATAATAATAATGATATAGTCGATATAAGTTTACTTCACAGGCGAGTTTAAAAACCACTATACAAATACTTGTAAAGCTTATTCTGTTGTAAACTTTTGAGAATATTTAAAGAAATGTAATTAGAATTGTATCTTTTCTTTGTGAGCTAAGAGTGAATACTTCAAATTGTTTGTAATTATAATGGGTTGCACTTCAAGATATAGCTGACGGGGTGTACGAATGCTTGGCAATTGAGAATAGAAAATTAATTTTTACTTCATTTAGCAATAAATTTCGTACTTTCGACTGAATATAGTTAAGATCATCAAAACAATCTATGAACAAACTGTCAGTCTTTGCAATTTTATAAGCATTTAAATTTTCTTTGTAACCTTCTCGAATAACATTGTAACTCTGTAATCTCCATTTGTTGATATTTGATGCTACCAAGTCTCCTCTTAATAATATATTGTGGTGTTCAAGTACTATATATATTTATTTATATATACATTTTGATGTATTAATTAACAAAGTAATCGTGTAAGGCTCTGTCTGTCGCAAGTAACGAGTATATGAGAGGCAATTTTTTTTAAAAAAAGCAATAATTTACTGTAATAAATTAATTTTTAAATCATAAGACGATTTCGTATTAGGTCTCAAGTGCACACGAACATTTTGATTGAAAATTTGTCTGAATGAATAGAATTTATTGTTTGACTATGAGGTCGTCTTTTGATGTTTGACTTGTACTTGTTACTTGTTATCTTAATATAAGAAAAAGGACAGAGTCTTCGGTAAAGTAGTTTAATTCATTATTTCTTATTTTTTTGCAAATCTCTAGTGATACTATAGATAGGTGACACGTAGATCCAACGGTTAGACTTTCACTTGTCATATCTTTTAAATATCAATGTAATTGTCGACATATCTAATCGTTTTGTGAATTGAATTGATTAATGTTAATAAATAAATGTTGTACGTACGGTTACAGTATACTGTCATTATGGTTAGTTTCGATATAATTAATGTTTGTTTTCATTATGTTTATTCAATAAAGTGTGTAAATAAAGAAGTCTTTCATTTGTTTTTATCATCAGTATTTAAAACAATCCAAATGTAGCTCATATAAATGTGGAATACAGTAAATTCTGGAAAAGATTATCTTTTTACTTTTTTAATTAAGAAAAGATTTCCTTTTTCCACAATTCATCATAAGAGATTCAAGATACTTAATGCATGTTGAATGGCGTAACTTAACGCGGCGCTTGGTGTTTTTACCAGAGCGAGTAAATGAAAATATTTCCCTGAATACGAATTAGATATCTAGCTCGATTCTGCGTCGCTACGACAGCCTCGCAAAGTAATAAATTTTAATAATAATTAAATTCTCTTCAACTTTATGTAGGTATGAAGCAGGTACATATTTTGGTATTGTATTGAAATATAAATAAATCATTTTCTGTTAAGACAGATAAGAGAAACATCTGCTAGGTCATTGCTTCTTTCACGATATTAAAGTCGTAATAAATGTTATATTATAAATATAATATTTTATCATTTCACTTAGTGACTATTTCACCCTAAATAGATTAATACCCTAATAAAAATTATTTAACTTTAGCATATTAAGGAAGATAGGTATATATCCTACATTATTGATTAACACAGTTATGCATAGACGATCGTATATTTTCATTGCGTTTACTAAGATTTTTTTTCTGTACTACAGGAACCGTAGACCTGCACATGGTCTTACGATAAATGGTGGAAACACAGACGCACAACAAAGTAATTCCATCTATTTAGATGTTGTATTTATTCGAAAATTAATTATTGGAAATACATTTGCTTTTCGTAGCAAAAGCAATGCGTAGAGGCCTCTACGAAGCTGGTGATATTGCTTAACATACCTGTCTGTGCTACGTACTTTGGTTCGTTACACATTATTTAGTTTAAATACTTTTTTCTAATATAATAATTATGTGTGAAAATATTATGATGATTCTGTACTGTGTGGATCTGCGTTCATTTTGGCGTACTTTTCTAACTATATAAAGATTCCCTAATTATATGTTAACATATAAATAATAAATTTCGACGTAATAAAGTTTTATTTTTAATAGAAAAAAGAATATATCTAAGGCACTGAAACGGGCTACGCTTACAATGTTAGTATTAAAGCATAGGTACTCTGTGTACATACCCATCTATTGTACTACGTAAATACGCAAACGCGGGCGTTGACTCCATTCACCATAGAAATACCACCTAAAATCGATTTTGCTAGAGTTACAAAAGGTTTGCACGTGTTGGACAAATACGAGTAGAAAGTAAAAAGAAAATGAGATTCTTATATATTTATAATATAAATCAAATGTCTTGATATTAATATACCTGCAACTTATTATGTATGTAAATGGAGAGTTCCTTCCTCTATACATACACAAGTAAATTTAAAGCAACCTGAAACACTATTACCTACTTTGCTGTCAGTAATACAGTATCACATATTCTACTTATCTATTGGAAACAATGTATGCTAAAAGCATTACGTAGACTCCAGTAATATTCAATATAGCTTTTATATCATTTCCCTTTTATGTTTTACCTATATCTTCGTTACCCAACCGATGTTCAATATACCTTAAGTAGATAGAGAGAGAGAGAGAGAGAAATAGACTTTTTATACTATAAATTGAAATAAAATTGATTGTATTGCTAGTAAACTTGTATAAGTAACAACTAGCAGCAAACGCGAGGTCGAGGATTGAACTCGCCTGCCTTTTCGCTATTATCGTCGTTCACGCGATGCCTTAACGCCCTGACCTCCAGGCACTTTTGTTATTGACTTTCTTGTACCTCACACTCGCTATGGGTAAAATAGAACAATGTTACATAAAATTACTTTGTTAAAATTCAAATCAAACCAACATGTCATCTAAACTGACATCGTAATTACAAAACCGTTGATAAATGCCAATCACTTACACGTCATTAGCATAACCGTAATGGAACAAAGGATTTAGTGACACCAAAACCCGTCAAAATACCTAACTCTACAACATATAAAAACATAAAATTAATAAATAATAGACTTACAAATGATTAAATAAGTTTATTTCTTATTAATGTGATACAATAAATATGTATGTGGCCCAAAATAAATTGAACGACAAGCGATGTCGGTGAGGCGGCGAGTGCGCATGCCCGCCACTGCGCCACTGGCGGCGCGCTGCCCCCTGGCGGACTCGCGCCGCAGTCAGTTGCGTAACAAAGCCCACTCGCCTCTAGACGCGACGCTGAAAACTTCAGCTGGTCGTCGACGGTATGGGGAAACGTAAATCGCCATAAACTTTCCCGCGGTCCGCGCTTCTATAGGACTGGAAATATTTTTTTTTATCTACCCTCGTTCAGAACTCACTGGACTCTTAACTTATGGCTTTACATTGTTTTTGTTTGTAGAGTTTTATAAAGTTGACTGTAGTGGACAGGGAGCCGATGCGGATTTTGCCGGTTACGTATGAAATAGTGCGAACGTATTAAGTGTGTGTGTCGATCTGTTTTGTTTTCCTCTGCTTGGTAGCGAGTGGTGGCGGTGCCCGGTGGGACCGCGCTGGTGGTGCGGAGGAATCGATACTGCGGTGGGAGCGGCAAGGTAAACCTTTACTATCTTTTTCGCTTCTTGAGAATTGTCCTTTCGCGAATTTTACTTCGATAATTATTTGGGTAGTTTCTGATGCACATTTGTTTTGGAATATAATGAAATATAATTTTTTTTTACATTTTTTCGCCTACAATAAAAGTTTACTTTTGTTATATAATTTACGTCTTTGTCTTTGTTGAACAAGTTGGGTCGCTCACGAATTAGAACTTTAAAACAACGTTTTAAACATAACCGGACATTTTTGTAATATTTGTCAATTAAAAACCAAGAATATGATTTTAGGTAGGACAGGTTATGAGTTCGTTTCCCATTCGGGAAAATGATGTGTTTAATATTTTCATTTCTTCACTCTGGTGTCGAGGCAAAGGGCGGCGTTGAGTTCCGCCACTCAATACGCAATGTGTCAATCTGTTTCTGGCAGAGCGTAGTGTCTTAGCACTAGAATCCCTCTACCTACCCTGCTACATTTTTGTATTGCCAAAAAAAATGTAATAAATTAATTTCAGTTAGATAACGTAAATCAATGTAATTTTAAGTGAAGTACCTACATAAATACCTAAATAGGTACCTCATATATAAATGCATGTAACATAAAAGGCGAACAAAAAATGTTGATTAAATAATCAGCAAATTGAAAAAAAAACATCTAATATTCTACTCACCAAATACTACGACGTATGAAATTTAAGCATACTAATATATTGCGCCGAATGGCTTAATATATATATTTTTCTTTTTTCTATATTTTACCTTACAGCCTTAAACTTATATAATATACCTAAAAAAATATTGTCATTTATAACCAATAACAAAACAAACAAAAAACAATTGCAAATGAAAGTATTTTACTATAAAACAATATACATATATACATTTAAAAATAGATGTACTTATGTTTGGACAACTTTCTGCTGTTCAAATATTGGGCTTAGGCCAAAATATGACGTAAAGTATTCTTATGAACTAGGTCAGAAAAATGTGAGAGCTCAAGTAATTATTGGTTTCATTAATACAATAATTATTATGCTGGCATATCGCGAAACAGTTACATTACATATATGTACCTATATTTTTAAAAAAATAACAAAAATCGTTACTTAATATGAGGTGGAAAGTTAAATTTCTATACCTTTCTTTCTATACCTGAAACGTCTAATGCATGTGCTCTACATTATATCTTAAACTTTTAGAATATAAGTAATTTCAATAGTTTTTTTGAGAGACTGCCCTTTATTACAAGCATTGCCATACCATGTTCCTTGCGGCTGTAACTAGTTCTTCCTTAATTATTCCAATATCTTCTTAGCAATAGTTAACAGCAGGTTAAGGCCTACGCATTAATTGAGATTATAACAAGCTCTGGCTTGTCAACTATTCCATAGACTCATGTTTATTTATAGAACATTTTTTGGGATATAAGTATGTATAGACTGTAATGTTTTTTTTGTTCATTTTTATTTAAATATCTATGACAAAAGTAAAAATATAGTGTAACAATATTAATAAATGAAAATATATATACTAATCTGCAAACAATGTCATAATAATATTTTGCTTTGCTATGAAAAAAATACACTAGTCGTTCTCGTTCATATACGATTCTGCGCTTATCCTTTTTGCCGTCGGCTATAATGTTTTTAAAGCTTGAAAATAAAAAACAAAGATTGCTTAAACAAGTTGAGTTTAACGTATAAGAGATAAGTGAACCATACACAAACACACACAATATATACAAATATATATGCTTAAATAATATTAGTAAATGAAATAGGCGCTTTCGTCTTCAGTCAGACTGTATTATCAAGACTATTGTACCCATGTATTTCAGACCTTTTTAGCAAAACCAATTGCAAATAATAACATACTTAGTTTAAAAAAAAAATACTTTATTTGTTCAACAGATTTTACACAAAAATAATTGTTACAGAGATCTCCTTTTAAGCAAGTAATGCCTGTATTAGGACATCCCGGTCTTCCAATATAAATATCTTTTAGCTTTTAGCTTTAGCTTAGTTAGTATTCTATTAATCTTTGTAAATTGTTTTTTTTTTTAAGATAAAATGTAGTGTGCTACCGGAGTAGTAATGCTTTTTCCTTTTCATTTATAGTACTTTATAATAAGAGGATTACTTGAGAGACAAGTCTTAAATAATATACCTAATTAGTATACACAATATTTGTAAAAGTGTACGTAGGTACATGAAAAGAGTAAAATGTTACTTCTATATAAAGTTTAACCTACACATGTTACGCCTGTCATTAATTTTTTGTCTACGACCCGCTTACACCTCGTTAATTAGGTCGAAGGTTCTAAAAATATAGCTTAATCAACATGAAAGCCATTAAATCTACGAACATCAGCGGTGTGTTCTTTGGACCGTCAAGTTTGCACCATACTCGTGAAATGGCTAGCGAATAAAAAAAAATACTGAAAATTAATTAGTTGCAATATATACGAGTATTAACACCAACCTTCCCATATTACCTATTTGTTATTTCTTTTATATATTTGATATTTCAAAACTCAAATAATAAATAAAACAATCTATGGTACATGTGATCCAATATTAGCTAGCTTCTTCAAAAATAAAAACATTAACAATTTCCATTTCTTCGTTTCATTTCATAAATTGTGTATAAACTTTAGCTTAGAAAACTGAATTTTGCTATGTTATTTCCCATAATTCCTTCAGACACTAAAGGAAATTGAACCCACAACTATCACATTTACAATCGCACGCAGTCCCACTGCGCCATGACCGCCTCAATAATTAAATGTGTCTAATATTAATTCTGTTTTAGGTACCTCTAATCTCATTTTAATTCGTTCTACTTAAAGTTAAAACTATTCTAAGATTTTATCTAATACTAACGGCCCGCCGGCGGCTTCGCCTACGTGAACTACGTTATTATTAATTTCTGTCTCCATAAGTGACGTCTGTCTCCTACGTCCTATAAGTGACGTCCATGCAAAATATGAGACTCCTAGCATTTGTAGTAACGAAGTTTCATACAAACTTTCAACCCCAAAAACAACCCCTTAGAAGTCGAATATTGCAAATTCCCGTCTTAGCAAGCACCTACGTCCTATAAATAACTCCTATGCAAAATTTGAGATTTCTAGCACATGTAGTTTCTGAGATTTCGTGATGAGTGAGTGACCTCTCGATTTTATATATATACTAGCGGCCCGCTCGCGGTTTCACCCGCGTGAAATATGTTATTATTACTTTCTGTCTCCATGACTACGTCCTAGTGACGTCTATGCAAAATTTGAGACTCCTAGCATTTGTAGTAACGAAGTTTCATACAAACTTTCGACCCCAAAAACAACCCCTTAGAAGTGGAATATTGCAAATTCCCGTCTTAGCGAGCATCTACGTCCTATAAATAACACCTATGCAAAATTTGAGATTCCTAGCACATGTAGTTTCTGAGATTTCGTGATGAGTGAGTGACCTTTCGATTTTATATATATAGATAGAAGATAGATTTATTGTCATTAAATATAATGACAAAAGATAACTATCTCAGTATTATCAAATTTATTCGATATCCACAATATGCATGAAATGCTTGGTAATAAAAGTTGGCAGTAGGTTTGTAAATCAGTGCGACTGTAAAATATAATGGCTTGTAATATCATGAATATTACATTGGATATTTCTGCTTCTATACAAAGTAAGCAAGGTTCATAGAAAGGAAAATATTATATTAAATAAGGATATGTTAAATATTTTATATGTATATAACGTGGATTATAGAAGAACGTAAATTATCGTTTTATATAAATAGATGATATGGAAGAAATATTATTATTGCGGATATTTGTCAAAGCAACAGAACTCGAAACCATTTTAGTGTGTCAGTCTGTTTGTGAGTGTATGAACAAATCTTGTTACGTGGACTTTTCCTACCCAAGCGTGCACTGCAGAATCGGCTTGACTAATTTAAATACAGTTTTCACTATTAAATTTTGGGGAAAAACAGCTTAAATAAATATTTAATTGCTTAAAATTTTCGTTTTGAACGTATAGATATTATCTCTAGAATAATAAGTTGTATGGTGATAAAATAAACAGTTTTCAAGATTTTAAAACAAAACAAGTAAGAAAAGCATAGGCTATGTTTTGAAAAACTTCAATTCTTAATATTTTAAGAAAACTAATATAAACCCAATGAACTCTTAATATTACATGGAAAATAAAAATGCAAAAATGATTTTTTCAAACACAAATATCAAAATTATGGTAAAAAATAGTTAAGCTATTTTATCTAGTTAAACGTAATAAATTTTGACAGTATTTGGAATGTAGTGTACATTTTAATGATTCAGTGTCTAATATTACATGAGTAAACAATGTTTTGATGAGAATACTTGTGTTGGACACTCGTATCGGCAGCGAATGTCAAATGTTATAATTAGCCTAGACTTGTGTGCCATTCGCCCTTGAATTGTACTGAATGTATAAAATTAAAAGTAGATTCATACTATTACAAATATAATTAGTGTGCGTCTAATATGTATTTCAATATAATGTCCACTTAAAGTATTTACTTTCATATTTCGTTAGTAAAAAACCTTTTACATAAATTATTAAAATAAACTGGCACTACAGCCAAAAAAAGTGTTTCTTTTTCTCTTTTTATTTAGGTCCAATTTTTCTTCATTCCCATATATGTATCATTGTTAGTGAGATGAAAGTGGCAACACTGCCAAATTTAGATGTCACGCAATATCTTATGATCATGGTGGGAAAAAGATTAAAGTTAAATCAGCTGTTCCCTATCCGTTCCGTTCCATATATCTTAGTGGTCCTCCTAAACTTCTACACTTAAGGAAATAAGAAATTCCTTCATACAAATTTTAGATAGTGCTTATGCCGTTAGGACATTATAAATTGTCTAAAACTCGTGATGACTAAAATATAAATTTAATTTTCTTGGGTTGGTGTTGAAATGTAATGTTTTATTTTCTTGATGTATTTTTACAATTCCGAACAGCATATCCAGCTTGTTCGATTTCACGAGTCGTTAATCAACTTCGCCTCGTTGCCCCGAACCAATCTGTATCAGGATAAAAAAATAGCAGAAAAAGTATCTAACAGAGTTTTCAAACTACCAATGCCTTTGATATCGAAAGTAAAATTTGTTTGCTCGACGTATATTCAATGTTACCATATTACCTAGTATGTGTAAAGTCACTCATAATTAGTTAAACCGTAGTTTTAATGAAATAATTTGAAATTTGGATTTCTCTCCGTCTTTTCTCACAAAAAAAACAATTATAAAAAGATTTAGGCTTGTCTACACTGAAGTCTTAGTGATAGTAATATAAAATGTGCTATATATAATATTAAAGTTTATTAAGTTCACTAGAAGACTATAAAGCTTAATGAGAAATTGCAATATTGTGGACCATGCGCTATAACTGCACGATTTACATTGAAATGAAAATATATCGAAATAACATTGAAAGCTTATAATAAAAAGCACTTTTTAATTACGTGCCTTACGCTATGGAATCTATTAAGGCATAAGTTTTTACATTTGCATTTAAAATTTATAATTACAGTTTTTTTTATATTACTATACATATTTGTGAACCCTAACGATAGATATATATGGGCAAAGCGCGGCGCTGAGTTCCGCTAAACACAGAAATTAGCGGAATGTAGGGAACGGAAGCGTCTTAATGGGAACGGTATGTCTTAACACTAGGTTCCTAGATTACCTCTGCCTACCCTGCTGTGTGTGGAATGTAGCGTAAAGCTAACTATACCTAATTATTGATTTAATGTAAACCTGTCAAAATTTCCATTTCAACCGTAGACTTTGTAAATAAAACATTTTGTAACAAATAACAAAGGCAAAGACGCTATAGCGACGTTGTAAGGCGTGGTCTAACAAACCATTAAATCCAGATACATCGCGTTTCCTCCTCGGCGTTATTCTCAGACGAGGCTTTTAGACCTGCTCCCGCTTACTACTTTGTTGCTACTAATGGACGACTCAATTTTAGACAGTACAATTTATAACCGAGAACAATGATATGCGAGTCGTTCTAATATAGTGTATAGAATGAATTTTTGATTGTAGTTAATATCAAGTCTGAGACGTTTTGATATTTAGGAAATAGATGTTCTAGAAAGATAACGTATAACATTTCTTAGTTTTTAAATTTTACATAGGCGATAAATACCAATGGAAAAAAATATAGAAAAAAAGGCCAGTCGATGTCTTCGTTCTGGTATCGATGCAAGGCGTGGCGATGAGTTCTGCCACTCACTATGCGATGCCTCCAAAATAAGGCTAACACTAGGCTCCCTCTCTCTATCCTGCTATATAAGCTTGAAGCTGAGAAAAATAGTTTTTTTCATTTTGCCACATAAAATGCAAATAAAAAAATTGTGTGTTTTGATACTGAATAATAATATTAGGTACGCTGTAGAGCTTTTGAAAATTTTGTTTATTTGCAAGCTACAGTTTTGATTTTATTATAAAACTAATAACTGAATAGCAGCTAACAGCAGATAATACTTATCAATTTACTTTTAAAAAATCAGCTTCACGTTGTATCCCGCATATAGCAGAATAGGCAGAGGGAACCTAGTGATGAGACACTCCGTTCCCCACTTTCCGCCGAATGTTTCGAGTAATTGCATGCGCTTTTGGCGAACCGTCGCGTTACAGTCACATCCTTGTACCCCTGCGCCACGAGAGCCTCTAATTTCCTTATTATGAGAAATTGATTACATATTTCTTAGCTTATAATATCTAAACTTGAATCTGTCATCGTCAATATTAATAAAAAATGAGATTCCATTCGTAAAGTTCTTGGCTGCTATCAGCGTCAGCCTTTTATTAAAATATAAGAGGGCGAGTTGAATAAGGCATAACGAGACGACTGAGTTATAATGAAAGGGCGGCCTGAAATCCATCTAATGAATAATAAAAATTGTTAGAAGCAATTCTACTCCAGACAATCTAATGCCTTTGTAAAATATATAAATTTTACTGTTTACATTTTACATAAAATCTGTTACTTCTTCCTATATTTTTAAGTACTCAGAAATTTAATTTGTAAGAATATATTTTTTTATATAACAAAGAATGTAAATATTTAACTAGGTACTGTCATTGTGTTAAATTTTAAGTATATTCTATCTATGCGTTAATAACATACAACGTGACATTTGCGAAGTGATTAGTGCTCAACTGGCACGCTCGAAAGGCAATAAATTAAGAACTGAACTGAACTGTGCTAATAACATCAAATACATGTTTTTACACCCAGTACATTTAAGAAACGTATTTCATGTCATTTGTATTACAACCCCGAGAAACCTGAACCCACTATCATCTTCATATTCGTCGAAGTAGCAATTAAATAAATAAAATAAAATATAAATACCGCATAAATTTAGTGAACGAAACGAACAATATACAAGACTTATAGTATAAAAAGTATATTTTACTAAAGAACCATTTAACAAGCTTTTGCCTACTCTTAACATACTATAGAGACTTGATTAGTTTCTTATATTACTGCAAAACACTGAACCATAATATTTTATTGGACTTTCTGGAAATGCACTGCAAAAGCCGCTAGCGAGACGGCTGCTTTGCTCTTGAACTTACAATGTTTATTGCTAAGTAGATAACGATATTTTTATTAAGTTCTTTTTGAAATTTTCCTATTAATTCGTTGCATTAAAATATTCATCTACTCGTATTTATTAAGTTTAAGTAAGCTGTGGATTATTAAATATCGATTTAATATTAGATCTTACTTACTCATATAAATTAAGATATTCCATAATAATAAATCTGATGCCCCCATGGCGCGGTAGGTCAGCATCTGTTTGAATATGTAATGGTTGTGTGTACGTCCTTCACTGGGTGCAATGAATTCAATGACTCTAGAAGTCAGAAGAGACTAAGTTTCTAATGCAATTGTGCTTTACTCGGGATAAAGCAAACAAAGTCCAATATTAAAAATGTCACGTTAAATATTAAACGAACTATGCACTTAGAATAAGCCAAGAAAATGTAAGCAATGAGATGCATAAAATTCAACCCAAACACCGGCACCGTCGGTCATTTGAAAATAAAAATACAAATTAATTAAGTAACCTACGTGTTGTAATTGTAGGTTGCTATGGCGAACGTAACTTTCACGTTGTTTTATCGATAAGAATATATGGCAAGCCTGAGTTTATTATAAATGTAATAAGGGAATACCAATTAGGTACTTCCAAGTAGGATATAAACTTATATAATTGGTTTTAAACTGGAAATTAAAGAGTAACTTATTAATCTTTTTGTATACGTTTTTTTTTTTATAAAAATGTAAAACATAATTTTGTCTATAATTGAAATAATATTTTTTATCATTTAATTTGAAACGAATAGACCATGCCTACAAATTAAATTAAAAAATATATATGAACTTCAGTTCTGGAGATAGAAATAAAAAACATTTCATTGTGGTCAGTACATGACAGTGTCCTATCAACTATTCTCAAATGAAGCTTTCACCGTACCCGACAACAAACGGGTCAATTTCCCTGAATAAGTTATCAAATGGAAATGAAACCGCTTTTTATCGTTGTTTTTTTATTCTACACTAGCGGACGCGCGCAGCTTCGCTTGCTTATTTAGGGGTTAATTGTAAAAGAGTCTAAATTTAAAATTTTATAAAAATCGGTGGCGATTAAAAGATTTTTCCTTACAAACTTTCAACCCCTTATTTGCACCCTTAGGGGGAGAATTCTAGAAAACGATGAAACATGTGTTCAATTAAATACTTTTAAAAATCTAAATTTCAAATTTTATAAAAATCGGTGACGGTTTAAAATTTCTTCCATACAAACTTCGAACCCCTATTCACCCCTTTAGGGTTAAAATTTTTCAAAATCCCTTCTTTGTGGATGTCCACAGTACAAAAATAAACATCTGTCCAAATTTCACGTTTCTACCATCAGCGGTTACGGCTGTGCGTGCGTCTTACCTCAGTCAGTGAGGACAAGTCCTTTTATATATATAGATTAACATGAAATATATATTTAATATTACTGTTAGTCAATATTTAGGTCTCAGTATTTTATTATTAAAAATATAAGATATTCCCTCGGGGTAAGATGATTATTTTACTTTATTCCGGCGAACTATAAATATCATTTTTTTTCAGTAGTATTATGTCATTATTAACACCTCCATCCCTCAATCAGACCATAATAGCATGGAATCAGCAGTCACTTTTAAAAAAAGTGTAATTGGGAACTAAAGTCTATGATACTTTTGTTTTAGCTGGTAAAATGACTATCTAATAAGTATACGTGTTGAGACAAGATGTTCACGCAGTACGTGTACAGGATGATTTCTGTAACTAAGTTAATATTATCTTTCGATAACATTCAATCCAGGTCTACCTTATAGAGTACGGACTAGATTAAACTTCTAAAAATTAAGTCAACGCAATCAAAAGATACGAGCATTTATGCATCGTTTTTGCTGCATTATGTATGAAATTTGAAGCACAATCGAAATCTACAGGCTACCTACTTCCCGTAGACGTACAGTTTTGAGTTTTGGGTAGAAATGGGAAATTGCAGTTTTGTACTGCAAGTTCTCATTATATGAATAATGAAAACTTTTAGGTATATTATAGAAGAAAAATCGTTACAAACATGTGTGAGTTTGTGAGTGCACAGGCCCGCAAACTTAAGTCTGTCAACTTTTGTAAGTCACATTCCCGTTGACCTACAATCATGAAATTGGTACGGAACCGAGACCGACACACACTTGACAAGTTTTTAAAAAGAGTATTTTATTAAATAATTAAACTATATTTCTAGGATTACCAAATTTAATAGAAGAACAACGTTTTAATTAAACTGATGGAACTTTTTCAAAAATTATAAATTGTGTTATATAAATAACAATTTAAGAACTTAATGACAATAACCGAGACAAAAAAGATATACCAAGGCGTAGCGTTTGACACTACGATTCCTTTGACTATCCCGTTAGTGCGTGCTGCTATTGTCGACCCTTTCTTATATAGAAAACGCCAAAAGCAAGCATAAATATAATGATACATATTTTCCCTAAGATTTATTATACAAAGGCGTATAATAATGACGCAAACTTTTTTGATGATGCTAATATATTACCAAATATTCAAAAGGATCCTAATCTTTTGGCAAATCTCTTTGTCTTCAGACACAGCTAATATTTTCGTATACTACCACTTTACATACGATAAATTACTATAATTTTACATGAAAATTGCATACTAACTCTAAACAAACGCTACACATTTTTGCACCAATATTTGAATAAAATAGACCTTGTTAAAGCGACGCTGTGACTATGAATTTGATGGAAGATAAACATCATAACTATAACCAACGTAAATTGGAAAGTGGAGGGCCATGACACTAGACTCCCTCTGCCTGCCGTGCTAAATGCGGGATACAGCGTGAAGCTGAAAAATATCACAATTATATTGGGCGTAATATATGAAACTTTCATAGTACTTACTTCAAGAAACTAGGATATGGGTCCATATTAAGTAAGCAGTATAAGAGATCAATAACGTCTCGACCCAAATGAACAGCGGCGAACACTTGCCGCCTAGATGTCTGGCGACCGAGTCAAAACAGCTATGAATATCTTTATGCTAGTATTTTTTGTCTGCTCCCTCATAACTTAACCAAATTACACAATAGAAGGTCGATGGGGCGACGAGAGTGTATGAATCATCCCATTTTGTAACTCTTTTTTAGTGTTTCCACACTTAAGAAAGAAAAATACTTATTAAGAAAACGTATAAAGTTTGAACGTAGCGGGATATCAGAATACTCTTGGATTTTATAACTCTTTGGAATTTTTTCTTCGTTTAACAATAACTTAATGACGTCGATGTTAAGGCCGTTGAGTCGATATACATACATAAAAATAAAAAAATCTGGCAACATTGCTTTTTTAAGTAATGCTTATAAGATCTAAAATGATTTAAAAAGTGGGTTAAAAAAATATTTTTTAAATCCTGAAATAAATAGCGTTGTATGAAACATTTCCTGAAACAATGTAAATTGTAATTATCCTTAGTTAAGTAAATACTACTGTATAAACGTACAAATGTTATTGTACCGTGAGCTTCAGCTATAAATATCTCCGCCACCTGTATTTGTTTGTTTTAACTTTGTTTGATAATATAAGGATTACTGTATATTATTATAGAAGATACAAAATAGAAACCACTCGTGACACGAGAAACAAGGGTGTGACTGTAAGTAAACGCGACAAATTGTGGGTTCGATTCCCACTCGAGGAAATTATTTATTTAATATTTTCAAGTGTTCGCCCTGGTTTCGAGGCCAAGCATGATGTTGAGTTGAGCTATTGAAAATAACAGAAAATGTATATACATATGTACTCGTATGTATTTATGATGTGCTGTTACATATTAACGTAATCACTCCATTTCGGTCGTTACACTTTTAACCATATAATTGTATGAAATCCGCAATTAATATTAAAACCGCCATTTGTATTTCATGTTTAGCTGCTTAAATGTACTTTGAATATATATGATAGGTAGGTGTAGGACTAAGTTTCTGTGCGTGGCTTTGTTTGCATGCACTTCAGAATCGACTCCGTAGAAAAAGTGATACTAACATAATCATTTTAATGTAAAAATTAATAGGCCTGAAAAGTTGTGAGCCTTGCGGTGATGAGTTAAGAGTAAAGTCATCTAGAAGAACGTAGGATGCCGAATGCTAGTCGGTTTCATGAAGATAGAAAGCCTGTATGTTAGATTTCAACTTCAAGAAATCCCAAAAGTAAAATATCCGAATGAGTCCGAGAGAGATGATGAGAAGATAAGTTATATTATGTTGGCAAATAAGCTTATATTCAATGAGGTATCTGTGCTCAGCACTGACGAAACAAGGAGTCATAACCGACTTGTACAGGAACCTCAATGGGTCTTATGTTATCATCAAGTTTGAGAAGTCCCAACTGATAAAGTCTACGCCAATACCTGCACAAGTCCTAAGTCCGAGAGCTTCCAACCTAAGCCCTAAAACTATATTGAAGCCTTTAAGAACAGTTTAGATGTAGGCAATCTAAACAACAAAGTAGTTGATACTGAACATACGGTATTTAAAGTTTTTGTATGAAACGAAGTACAGATTATAAGTTCATATTGATTTATTTCTATAAAGTACCAACAAATTTTCACTATTCGGAGTTTTTCTTTTATTTGTATTGTAAGTTCTCACTTTGTACCAAATATCATATTTTTAGGTACTCGGAAAGCCCTTATAGGCCTTAATACGGCGAGTTTTCTATAAAAAGCAGCAAATACGATGCATAAATGCTTGTATCTCTCAATTGCATTAACTTGAAAGGACCGTAGACCGGAATATTGGATATTAATTTCCACACGATCTCGAAATAAATTCATTGGCCTACAATCCTGAAATTGGTACGGTACGCGTGGTGGCGAATAGGAACTTGCACTTTACCGGTTTTTCAATACACTTTCATAAATATTGGTACAGTTCAAACGGGCGAAGCCGCGCACGGGCCGCTATTATTGTAATAAAAATGAAAGTGTTTTACACTGACGCTTAAAACTTTAACAAATATTCAAAAAAATATATTTAAAGCATCTTGACTGAGAAATATTTATTGTTCAATTATTTTGATTATGAGTAGAATTTCATTAGCTAACACTAAAATAAAATGTAAATGGAAAACAGAATGTTTTAACACAAAAACTTTCGGGATACCCAAAATTCTGGTATCATTTTTGTGACTAACATTTTAACAATATTGAATGAACGACGCGTAAACACTAGTTTGTTTATTTTTCATTTAGGCCAATTATAAGCTTTATAAATTGAAGCTACGCTTTTCAAAAAAAACTAGAGGCAAAATAGTTCAAATAAATCATAATAATATTTATATAAGCTATACCAACAACTGAACGCATGAATTAGTTATAGTTTTACATTAAAAAAAATAAAATATAAAATTTTTGCAAGCGGAAATACAACAATCGATTTCAGAACAGCAATGCGGCCAATTTCGTCGATATTGCAAATTGTAGGCATATTGACAATGGATTTTCGGAACGAGGTCACCCTTTTCTGTGCTCCTAGATTGCCAACTCACTACGACCTTCCCTTAATATTAAGCATTATTACACAAAATATAAAGAAAAATAAAAAATAACTTAAGATATGAGAAATGAAATAATCTATTTTTATAAACAGAAAGAAGAAAGTCTTACGTAGGGCAGCTTTGATGAGGGCTTTCGGAATTCTTCCAAAGAGATCAGAAAAGCTTACAAAAGCAATGCACAATAGATCTGAATACAAAGTGGAAGCGACGAATGTGGTTTTATTTTTGCTACTCAACTGCGGATGTGGAAGTGGTATTGTTTAACACTTGTAAAAATATAAAAACTTTTTAATATGTTTGTAAAATATGGAACTATTTTGCGTCGTGTTATTACATTTTTTAAATACTTTTTTAAAATACTTTTACGCAAAAGCCATCATGGCGCCGGAGCACAAGGGTGACTGTAACGCGATGGTTATGGGTTCGATCCCCACTCTAAGGAATGAATTATTTTTTCTTAATTATTTTCATTCCTATGCTCTGGCACTAAGGCAAAACCCCCGAGACCGATCACGCACGACGACGCCTCGATGGAAGACTCGCCTATTGCGGACCACCATCGCCTTCAGACTGAGTGGAACTCTAGAAGGAAAAGACATCAGCTGCGTGAAGCTGAACATAATGTAAAAAATATATATGAACCGAACTTTCTTATATATTTGCCTAAAAGATCCTGTCAATAACGTGTTTTATTACTACAAAAAAATGGCAAAAGCGCTTACATTTAAATAGTTATATATTCTTAACAGGGCAATCGGTACGATCGATAAAATTAACTAAGCGAGTGGTGCCAATTTGGCCGGTGCCCGTGACCGCGTAGACTAGGGCGTGATCACGCCGCGGCTGTTCGTCGTATACCTATTTGTCTTAGAAGTAGAACATCATCAATTATTAACTACTTAAACTTAATACTTCAGAATTGTTATTAATAACTTAGGTATACATTACTTTAGTTCCAATTGGTTTCAATTTTTCAAGCACATATTTTATTACTGAAAGCAGCGTTATAATCTGATACCCCGTTTAAAAGTTTTAATAGTTTATCGTTGTAAAAAACATTGTAAGTAGTATTGACGTCACTATTTGTCAAACTAGAGAAATAAAAATATTTTATATGTAAACAATTCCTCAAATCAATCGATCATAAAGCCCATTTTACTTACTTTCTTTTTTTCGAAGGGAAACAATCTTTAGAACTGCTAGATTTGTTACAAGGAACCGAATACAATACGAAGAGAAAAATATTTTTATCCTATATTTTTTGACGATGATTATTTTATGAATCACGCGAAAAGTTGTAAAAGTTTAAATTCTCTAATCAATTTATTTCAAATTCTGTAATAATTGAATAATAAACGAAATGAAATTGAATAAAAAACTAAGCTATACGTACTGGAAACAATACAAAATGGGCATATGTCTATACATATAATAATAGTATTTACAAGATGGGCATATGTCTAATGCATATGCCCATCTTGTAAATACTATTATTTATGATATCTGATAAAGTAAATTACGTATATTAATTTATATTTGTAGTACCAGCCAACAAACATATATAACAACATGGTATGAAGCAGCACCGATATCCACTTTATGAAACTTAAAAAATCCACTTCATCTACCAGGGTGGAGAACTGAAAATAAATAATTCTCGTTCAGAAATCAAACCTACAACCATTACGTGAGCAGTATGTCAAGCGCTGTCCCATTACGCCATCATAACCTCACACTCACTCACTCACTCACTTTAAAAATATTAACTAAATGAAGAGGTCTTTTTGACCTATATTGCAATATGTTGTCTAAATTTAAATTACGCTAGAGAAGCTTTAGTATCTAATACTGCAGTTGAAAAGAAACATTAATTACCAAGCTTATAATAGGCCATATTTTATATAACTTTTCCTTTTCCTGGTTCTAATAACATTAATGTTTTCCTTTCTCAATAGATACTTTTTTAGTTTCTGACATTATAATACACGAACAACGCGACCGGGGTTTTTATTACAGCCGGCTTCTAGTTATATTAGTATGGGTTAAGTGCTAGCTACTAAAGAGAAATCTTATATTTTTAATATTACATCGCTTTTATCATCAAAGTTAATATTTAGTTGGGATTGCAAAATAAGTTATGATTTAGTGCGCCACGATAGCTTAGATTAATTTACAAAATTAAATAATTCTAACTACTTGATAGGAAAAAGTCCTTATTTCTTTGATATTTATAAGTAAAATCACGTAAAGAGGTAGTATATTTTACAAAAGTATCGCATTTAAGCAGTATAATCGTACAATAATGATTTCACCCTTATATTACAAAACTATATTATAAAATAACCACGCTTAACTAACCTTTACAAAATGAACTTACTGAACAATTACCGCTAGAAGGCTTTACCCATAGCGAGTGTTAAAATATGTATGCAGTCTAATCGACCCTTGTAAGTTTACATACTATATTTGTTATATGCCGTTCGCTAGTACTGTTAACGTACTCACAAAGCTATTTTAATGAAAAATTATATTTTACATTTTCAATAACACTTAACGAATTTGTTATAAATATATTTTCCATGTTTTTTACATTTTTTTGTTTTTTGCTTGAAAATATGTACACTTGCGTAACTTAAAAAATACTTCTTAGTCCTGACTGTAAAGTGTGTGTTGAATTTCTACTGGGGTTCGAATTAAGTTCACACCACACTTAAAACTATAAATACCTACGAAATTCTATATAAGAGTTACCCCTAGTACGTATACGGAATTTCAATATATTTGTAAAAAGTTACTTAAGACTTAAATTAGGTACACTAGATTTAATTGGTATTTTAATATATTTAACATTGTCCAACATTTAATTATACTCTGAAAAGAGGTTTTATATAACTGTTGTATTGTAGCCCATTTGTTATTTGCTCTCGTAATTCCAGATCCAATTAACGTCTTAGATTCTCCACTAGTGAAACAAAAGTATACATCCTACACTCATTCATTACCTTTAAAATTTTTAATAATCACACTGAAAGGTCTATAACCAGATTTATTTTTTATCTCTCTCTCTCTCTCTCTCTCTCTCTGGTTATACAACTTTTATACTATTATGTGTCATACCGACAAATCTTCACCAATCATTTGCATTAGTTCCGCTCCACCCTAGATGGATGTAATGTGCAAGCAGCAACCAACCACACGTTCACAAATCTATGAGGCTCTGCATATACAGGCATCGGTATGCACGAAAGATGTATTTGCAAACTGGTTTCCAGACGATATGACATCCACAAATATGATGTAGCTTTGAAGTTAGTTCGGCATTGATTAATTTAGGCTGGACTGATGAAAATTTATATCGAATTGAATTGGATCCTTTACAAGGCTTGCGTGGAGACATAGATACAATATGTAGAGAGCATCCTACCTAGCTTTTACACTCTACTAGAGGGGGGAGGGGGTCGCATGTTGAATGTATTTATAAACGTATTCCCAATCACTTTTTTTTATAAATTGGATGTTTAGAAAGTAAGGGATCTATCCCATTGGGGCATATCCCGGTTTAACCCTAAGCATTCTTATATTAAAAGAGTTTTTTTATATATTAGACATATTCGTAATAAAATATACCTCGCTTTTATTCCAATACCAATAGACACAAAATAATATAAGTACATGGGGATAATTAGTGAAAGTTCATTGCCTCTGTCGGACGTTTTCATAGGTCAAAGTATGACATTTACGTGTCCAGTGCTTAGTTGGGATTGATGTGTTGTTTTGCAACTATCCTAGCAGTACTTATAATATCAAATAAAAATAGAATCATTTTTATTATATTTATTATATTATCTATATATATAAAAGGACTGGTCCTCACTGACTGAGGTAAGACGCACGCACAGCCGTAACCGCTGATGGTAAAAACGTGAAATTTGGACAGATGTTTACTTTCGTAATCTGGACATCCACTAAGAAGGGATTTTGAAAAATTTTAACCCTAAAGGGGTGAAACAGGGGTTCAAAGTTTGTATGGAAAAAAATTTAAATCGGCACCAATTTTTATAAAATTTGAAATTTAGATTTTTAAAAGTATTAAATTGAATACGTGTTTCATAGTTTTCTAGAATTCTCCCGCTAAGGGTGCAAATAAGGGGTTGAAAGTTTGTATCGATTTTTTTTAATCGGCACCAATTTTTATAAAATTTGAAAGTCAGACTCTTAAAAGTATTTAATTGAACACATGTTTCGTGATTTTCTAGAATTCACCCCCTAAGGGTGCAAATAAGGGGTTGAAAGTTTGTATGGAAAAATCTTCAAATCGCCACCGATTTTTATAAAATTTGAAATTTCGACTCTTAAAAATATTTCATTGAACACATGTTTCATGGTTTATTAGAATTCACCCCTAAATAAGCTAGCGAAGCTGCGCGCGTCCGCTAGTATATTATAATGGAGTAGCACAATTAAATGAATTTAAGTTATTCTTATGTATTTAAGTATATCTAGAGTGTTTTAACACTAGGTTCCCTGCCAACCTCTGCCTATATGCGGGATAAGAATGTGAAGCTGATTTTTTTTTATTACTTAATCTGAGTAACGTTATACTACACATTCATATTAACTACAAACATCAAATAATCAGTAAAATTAACATATATTTGTCTTAATCATTTATAAATACACAAATAAATATAATTATTTAAATGAAAACCGTGCAATTATTTATTCGCTTTTTTTCACTATAAAGTATGAATAATAACTTTTTAAACAGTCACTTTAAGTATAAAAGGCCGGCACTAAAGAGGCAACATCTTTTGTAACCAATGTCTAGTAATTTTTTTCAACAAACCAAGCGTACGTTTTTTAGAAGACGTCGAGGCACTTAAAAGAATATTTCTGTAAGTGAAAATGCAAACAGATCTCCAGACATTGTTAATAAATAAATAAAGCTTTTCTCTTATTGCTGTAAACAAGATAAGACATTTCCTTTGTTGGCAATACTGTTATTACACTCTAATGCAGCATTTTCCTGATATACAATAAGATTTTTCTCTTTGCAAATATTATATTAACTTTTATTTTTAAAGAAACAATAACAAGATTCTTAATGTGTTTTAATCTTTATATTGTATAAATTTATGTTTGTATTAATAAAATAAAAATGAAAATAATTTTTTTTTCAGCCTTACACTGTATCCCGCACACAGCAGGGTAGGCAGAAGGAACATAGCCTTAAGACACTCCGTTCCCTACTTTCCAGTGAAATCTGGAGGCATTGCGTGATGAGTGGCGGAACTCTACGCCACGCTTTGCCCTACACCAGAACGAAGAAATGAAAATATAAATTTAAATAAATATTTCATCTCCTCGAGTGTAGATGGAACCCACAACCTGTCGGTTGCAGTACAGTCACAGAAAAAACAGAAAGGTTTAAAAAATGTTTATCTATATTCTATATTTTATCTGTTAACCTAAACTCTATCCAGGGACTTACGGAACATAAAACTAACACTACTATCACGCAACATTACGCAAAATGAGTCCGTTCACGTTATGATATCACTCGCACACAACACATTAGCATAATGTCCAACTTTCTTACTAAATATACCCGAGCTTACTGTTGACCTCTTTGGGGCTAATATCTATTTGAATAACAAAAGCTATTTCTATTAGGGTGTTACGAATTTAGGAATTTATTTACGATGGGTTGAGATGGGAAGCCAGAATGTTGTGCTAGTGTGATTTCCCCAGTAAGGGAATCGAACTTGAAAGCATCGTGTTTTACGAACAGACGTTCCACTGCGCCATGATAGTGTCATATATTATAAGGGAAATACATTAATAGATATGTGCGTAATACTATATCGAACAAAAGCTACAAATCACGACAGAGTGCAATAAATATAAAATTCTATTTGTGGAGAGCACAAAATACAGACTTGCTCTCTCTCTATAAATAGTTCGTATTTTAAAACTGATTTCTTAATATTTCTATTTATTTCTGTTTTGTTTTTATTAAATTTGACACTAAGCAAGGATTTCTCTTTAAAAACAACACCACCAGACCAGACTTTGTTGACTATTTATATAGACAACACGTACCTACGAGCAGCCCCACAATACTGCCTAAAATGTCTTATCTATTAATTATGCATTCAAGTTATGTTCTCAAAATCCAACGTTATATAAACAAGATGACAGCTTTTCGGCTAAAGTCTATTGAAAATCGTGATAACGAACCAGCTTGTTATAGGTTTTTAATTTTCAACTGCAGTAACAGCTGTGCTGGGGAAAATTGACCTAGATTCAACGTTTTGTAAGTAAATAAAGTAACTTACTTGTTTAACCGTAACAAAGTCCTCTGACCTCTTTTAGCATTTAAGCAGTTAATTGTTTAGGTAACACTTAAACTACAATTACAATTTCGAACGTATTCCTGTATAATGGAAGTAAAAAAGAATAGAAGGCAGAAGGAACCTAGTGTTAAGATACTCCTTTCCCCACTTTCAGCCGATTTCTGGAGGCATTGCGTGTTGAGTGGCAGAACTCAACGCCGCACTTTGCCTCGACACCAGAGCGAAGTAATGAAAATATAAACGTTAATAAATATTTCCCTTCCTCGAGTGGGGATCGAACCCACTCCGTCGCGATACAGTCAGACATTTGTGCCGCTGCGCCACGACGGTTTCACGATCTTAAAAGATTACACGTTTTAATTCCCATCACAACCTTGTCAACGACTAATCGTGTTGTCTAAACAAAGCAATCAAGTGTTTAATAAACGAAATGTATGAAATGTTTCAATGACAATAACCTTGAATTTTTTCATAGATTACGCAGCCTGACCTCTCAATTATTAGAATATAGAAGATGTGCTAAAAATAAACGAGTTAATTTGCTACGTTTTCTTCATATACTCTTTATATTATATTTATAAATAGTAGTAAATAGTATAGTAGTTTGTACCAGTCTAATAGATATTTCGAAATATTTTTGTTTTTCATATTATAATAACAACAACAATAACAATAACAATTTTAGTCGTCGGAACTAAGTATTTTCAAAAGGCAATGCGTCAGGCCACCTCCCCAAAACTTGGGCAATTTATTCTCTCTCGTTGTAAAGCCTTGAGAATAAAACGCTTTCAACAAACTTTTGTCGTAAACCAAGAAGTTCGTTTTAATAGACATTAGTTATTATTATCAAGATATAAAAGAAATAAAATTTTATACCTTTTTTTATATACAACATAGATATACAACTACGGGAAATACGGAAATACAAATTAAATATTTAATATTTTCATTTATTTGCTCTGGGAATGAGGTCAAGCATAGCGTTGAACTTAACGCATTAAACTAGAAAAATGAAATATTATATTTTACAATAAAATTTAAACTTCTTAGGTACTTTATTATTTTATTTATAATATCTTAAATGACTTTCAAAAACTCATTTTTTTATTGTTTTCTTAAAATCTAATATATCGTCTTAATTTTACAAACACAAACTTTTTTTGTACAATCAGTACAAAAATGCAAATTATCATGCTATAAAGTATTGCCTAGATAAATCGATGTATATTTCTATTTTAATATAATAACCTTCGTGTCTATCAGTTGACCAATCTTTGTAAGTGGAGTTTGTAATTTTTATTACTTATTGAAGACTAATTTCATATAAAATGATAAATAGTTCACATTATTATTTATTAAGGACGTAATACAAAATTTCAATTAAGTTTATTACAAAAGCATTAAACAAGTACCTAATATATTTTACTAATAAAACTTTAATTAATTATTAAGAGATAGGTGAAATCTAATTTTATATTATAAAGAACGACATTCATAAAGCATTCGGGCGGAAAATAGTGAACGGAGTGTCCTGACAATAGGATCAGGAGGTTAATTATAATTATTTTGTATTAATTAAGATATTCACTAAAATAAATGAAATGTCTAGTAATAATAATTGCTGTAGCTTATTTTCTTATATATAAAAACAGTATGAAATTGTGAATGTAGCAGTCCTTAAGTGTTACACAAACAAAAAGCTTAATCTTTGTTATTTTTTACATATATGTATAAGAAATTAAAAACTTTAGGCGTAACAAAATATTAAATTAGCCTAAATTTTCCTTATCTCCGGTATAAAAGGCATCTCTGAAAGTTAATTCCGTTGTAGGCTCATATCCTTTATATTTACACATAATAATTGAAGCGTATCCTTCTGCTCGCAATTTTCCTTGCGATATTGACGTTGTTATTATAGTACGTGACGAATATGGAATTTTGTTAAATCGTAAAGATTGATTTTTCTTTTCTTTATATTCTAAAATATATTAATTTTTATGAGGCCAGTTTTCAGATGCGTGTATAAGCGTGTGACTATAAACGCGTCAGGTTGTGGATTCGATTCCCACTCGAGAAAATGAAATATTTATTTAAATGTACATTTTCATTTCTTCGCTCTGGTGTCAAGACAAAGCTGAGTTCCTGTAGAATTCATTACTTCGCATTTCCTTCTGAATTCGGTGGAAAAATGGAAACGGAAAATCTTAACTCTCTCTCTCTCCTAACTCCTGCCTATCTAAATAAAATACGAAACATTATGGAGCTGAAAATATTTTTTTATATTTTGTTTTTATATACACGCAAGTTAAAATATATCCATACCTATATTATAAATTCGAAAGTAACTCTGTCTGTCTGTCTGTCTGTCTGTCTGTCTGTCTTTTCCGCAATCAGGGCCAAACCGTTAATTTAATTGTGATAAAATACTCATATAGAGATACTTGAGGGTCCCGGGATGAACATAGGATACTTTTTTTTTCTCATATTTGTAATATTTTCGTTATATACCAATATATTAAAATAATTAATTTGACAAGGAATTTATTCCGCCATGTTAATAACAATCGTCGCTACGCGTTGCTAAGCAACAGCTTGCAAAGTTTGCTGTTTTAAGAAAACGTCACCCACAGTGAGTTTGCTTAATGCGCGCCGATATAGATTTATACAAATCTCTTTATACAAATCATTAACAAAAATTAGATGATTTCTATAATTTGATATTCATCCTTATGAAAATAAATATAATAGTCACTTTTAGCATTTCATCTAGATGGAAATTATAGTTTACTGTATAACATTCTGATAAATAATTAAGATGTGACTGATTCCAAATGACCTAGCCTTCGGGCGGCATAATATGAGTATGACCGACGCGAACGGGCGGATGACTTTGATGATTTTGTAAATTTTTATAGATTTTTGAATTACTATTATTTTTTATGTAATTATTTGCTGCTTATAATTAATTTATCTCAGTTCGGTTATCTATACCGATGTTATACACTTAAAATATCGTAATTTTAATCATTTGAGATTTTATTTAATATTGTTCGCAAAAATTAATAATTATTTAGTATAGAAAAATGTTTAGTACGCGCGCACAGCAAATTTTAGGTTTTTTTTTCTAATATTAAGAATTTCCTTTAATTACTTTTACTTCTTTGGTTTGTTCATTTCGGTTACTCAGATATTTTTTCTAATAATAAATCTCCACTTATAATTATTTTTTAACTTATTTTAATGATTTAGGCTTATATTTTCGCGGGCGTAGCCGCGTCCGGGCCCACTAGTATAAAAATATATTTTTCTTCTAAATTGATTGAAATTCAATGACATTTTTATTTTAGATATTATTTTTACTAGCAATCCAACTGAATGCATAAGTTACTGTTCATTTGTATTCGATAGGCGATGTGAAGAATTGATTGATTTTATGGGAAACTTCACATATGTTCGTAGTACCTGACCTAGGCTATCATATACTAGCTTTTTCAAATGAATTATAAAGCAGTTAGAGGAATCCGTATTAGAAATTGAAATTTTTCTTTCTTTAATACATAGAACTGTATTAGTTTTCCCTTATATGATTGGTACATAATGAAAATTTGAGGCAATATCACATATTTTAGATCTTTAATTTTTATATATCTAACGATTTAAGATCTGGAATATGTGATGTCGCCTTAGCAAAAGATCAGTAATGTGGGTAATTTTTA
Organism: Heliconius melpomene rosina; assembly: GCF_056956725.1. NCBI lineage: Eukaryota > Metazoa > Arthropoda > Insecta > Lepidoptera > Nymphalidae > Heliconius > Heliconius melpomene. The sequence continues at coordinate 4,241,276 of NC_140404.1, forward strand.
CCAATTTCAGAGTATTATTCTACACTTAGGAAAGAAAAATACTTTTTAAAAAACATAAAAGCAAAACGAAATAAAATGCAAAAAAAAGAATTTGTGTGTATAGATAACTATAACTACTAAATTAATCCAAAGAATAATAAATAAGAAAGAAGCGGGCGAAGCCGAGCGGACCGCTAGTTTTCAATAAAATATTAACATAAATATGTCACTGTAGCTACATAATTGTTCTATTATAAAAACAATTGCAAAAATATTGTAAATGTTGAAAATATTGTATATTATTAGGCCTATACAAAACGTAAAGCAAATATTTTAAAGAGGCATAACAAAAGAATTGTCGCTGAACTGTAAATTAAGGTGTGAAATAGCAAATATTTCACAAATTTTCCTCTTTAAAAGCTGGCGGCCTAATAACACTTCGCGCAGCTCGGCTGAGTAATTATTTCATATTCTACGTGTCGCGAACTCGAAATTTGGGTGAATTTTTCAAACTTTAGTTCAAAGAGGAGGTGTCGGCAAAGTACCTGCAATTAGCACCTAAAAACGAATTTAAAAAACAAATATTTCCCGTTATATTGTTTGCTATTTTTAACTATAAAATATTTAACTGAATTATTGATGGATTTTGTTGTGTCGTATGATATTAACTTTTTAATGTGTCGAGTTGAAATTTACATATGTAGATAAGATAAGCAATAATATAAGCTTAATATAGAATGGCGGAACCCAACACCGCGCTTTGCCTCGTTACCAGAACGAGAAAATGAAAATATTAAATATTTCATTTCTTCGAGTGGGAATCGAACTCACAGCCGTTGCGCGTTTCCACTCGCGTTTAATCCCAATATGTATTCATTTTGGCTGGTACAATGTATATGAATAAACATTTTAGTAAGGCCAAACAGCAATTATATTGGTATATTGATAGTTATTTTGACATGAAGTAACTCCTCCGTCCTGGGACGTTGGGCTATTTCTGATGTAGCCGTTGAGTGATTCCAATCTAACAGCAAATGGCATATTCATTGTTAAACGGCCAATTTATAAATATCTTCGATTATACACTACTATTATCTAAGAACCATACTCTACAGAATTAGTGCCATCATGTTAAGAGCTCTCCAAAGAGTAGATAAGAGACTTGATTAAGCACACCTCTATGGGCTATCTCGAGACGAAAACTCCATTAAATTGTTAAATATTTTACTAAGGTTCCCCTACTGACATTTTGTGTCCCATAATTACAGTTCCTACGTAATTATTATTGTTACAGCTATACTAATATCATAATTATATAATAGATATATTTTTATACAGATATATATGAGGACGTGTCGCGACGGTTCTGAGTTCGATTCTTACTCTGGGGAATGATTTATTTTTCATTTTCTAGATCTCACCTCAACATGCAGTTAACGAACTGCTATATGTAAGATATATGTATATGTAAGATAACAACATTAAGCTAAAAAAACCGGCGACTTGCCCACCGAGAGTTCCGTACATATTTTTTATATATTACATAAATAAATTAAAAATAAATATTTATAATGTAAGTTTACAATTCTTACCACAGTTCATAATTCTAGATCCACGGGAAGTACGCTATATGTTTTAATAACAGAGTGATCCTATAAAGGTTCGTTTTTTTTGTTTTGAAGTACGGAACCCTAAAAAAAAAAGGCGAGTAAATTAATAATATAAATAAAAATTATATCTAACGTTGTAATAAAGGCTTCATAGCGATAACATACTAAATTTCTCCTCAATTATCTTAAAAAAGAATATACCACGGCTTAAGGGCAAGAGGAGCCCACTCGCATAGAACAGAGCAACCTTCAGGTATATTTATCTGGCTTACTGTAATAAGCTTATTTCTATTACATTATCTATGTGCAACCCTACTTGACCCGCCTAAGCATGGCGTAACTTGCAAGTCGGAATCCTTATAGAACTTACGTAGTCATGGTTTTATCTCATGTTCCAGGAAAACGAAACATTTTCTCTTCTAATTTAATTATTTGAGCTAAGTTAAAGATCACCTTTATTTATAAATCATAATATTTAATATTATAGTTAATTTACGAAAAAATATGCAAGAAATAACATTTATTACTATAGGTAAAAAAGTTCCTTACAGTGTTTAGGTTGTCAACTCCTGTCCGCCCGTACATTTTAATCAAAAGCGCGGCAACTATCTCGGTTTTATCCATAAATATAAATTAATTAATTTTATCCGTGAGATTTGTCGTACGAATCCGATAGCTATAGAACAAAGATGTTTTTTATTGTAGTTTTGTATTAAATTGTTTAGTGAAAACGAATATATCTTATTTTTATTTTGTCTTGAAAAAAAACATTAAGAGCCTACTATTATTGTTCACTTAAGGTCAAAGCAAAAACTAAAAATTTAAAAATGTAAACTTTCAAAAATATAATGCTTAGATTTGTTCATTATTTACAATTAACTAAACTTAACGTTGCCCAGGATAACATTTCAGCAACTTCATTCCAGTTACAATGTCACTGAAAGATCCCTACTAAGTGCAATTTCATGTAACAAGTACATTTTATAGTTACATTCATTTTATTTATTCTTTCTATATAGGTCATTTAATTTTCATACAGTACCTATACTAAAATATATTTTTTATATTCGGGATTATTTTGAATTCTTTTTGTTGTGTAAATTACGACACCTCCCATCTTAACGACAACATCAATACTGTTAACTTCGTCAATAAAAATGTTATTCAGATTTTTTTCTGTTCGTATGTATTTTTTGTAATGTAATATTTATTTTTTTAACTGAACTTATAATAATGTAATTTCCGACTCTACTATACAATCAAGAATCAGTATATAGTACAACAGTAAACATGGTTGAATTTCTTAACCCCTGTAGGAAGTTTCCTATATACGTTCCAGTGGATTCCCCGACTTCATTACATTGAGCCAGCCTCGAGGGGGCAATATCCAGCAACTGGTGAGAGAATTTAGAATGAATTGTTGCATATTGTATATACTACGTAGGTATTTTGCGAAGACGATTTCACATACGTAAGGTATTCCAAATACATATTTACTCATGGATATATCTATATAGAAATTAAAAATATTTTTATTTTGCAAGTTTACTATATTTTATTTTCTACCAAAGGTCAGTCATGACGCAGAGTCGTGAGTTCGATTCCCATTCGAAGAAATAAAATATATAATATTTTCATTTTTTCAAAATCAAATTCAAAATATTCTTTATTCAAATAGGCAATTATTATAAGCACTTTTGAATCATCGAATGAACATATAAACAAAAAGCTACCACCGGTTCGGAAGGCAGTTCTGCTGAGAAGAGCCGGCAAGAAACTCAACAGTTGCTCTTTTCAAAATCAATGGTACAATCTACTACATTAGCAATCAATCAATCAATAAAGCAGCTATCCTGCATAACATTCGCACTGCATTACTTCGCTCTAATGTCGAGGTAAAACGGCGTTGAGATCCGCCAGTCAACTCACGGCAATGCCTCCAGGATTCGGCAGAAACTGGAGTGTTTGAACACAAAGCTTCCTCTGCCTACCCTGTCTACATTATAAGCAAAAGAAAATTTATAAACGTCACTAGGAAAAATTATTTACGATGACATTAAACTTTAATTTCAAAAGTTTCCTAAATAGTTTTATACGTTCTTTAACACAGTCTGTAAAACAATAAAAAGTATTCTACAGCCGTATGACCAATAGAGCACAAGCACGATATTTCTGTTGCGTTGATATTAATAATATTTTTTTTTATTGGTTATAGATGTTACCTTTGTGCAGTGTGCTATTCATGCTCATCACATTTAAATCAGTATCCATTTTTTCATACACATCATTTTCATACATATCCAGTATCGTTACTAATTTTATTATTTTAATTTTGTTTTTGGTATACAATTAAAAAGCAGACAACAGAATAAATAAACGAAAAAATAAAATAACTTAGATAATACATCGTCGAATTATAGTCGAATATGATGTTGCTTGACTTTACTAGATTTTTTTTACTAGAAAAGAGAATTATTTATTTTTTTCAGTATTTTTATCTTAGCTGCATAGCTAGAATGCATATGTAATGCTAAGCATAAAAATGTATTTAACCTGAAGGATAGCAATATTTCTTACATGTGCACGTTATTTCTTTATGCATATTTATTTTTCTATTTGAATTTTAATTATTTTCATTTTTTTTTTAAATACATTCTAAATACGTCAACACAATATACAACATAACAACCTACTATTTAAATATTTTTAGAACCTAAATCTTAGCATTTCAAGCAAATTGCTTTGCTACAGTTTCAGTAACGTGAAATCAATATTCAATGAGAATACGTTCTGTATGTAGAAATGTAGAATGATAAATATAACAACTCTCGATAGTGTGTGTTTAGTGACAACTTGTAGATGAATATTTTAAGATCAAAAGTCATGTACTGTATTAAACAATATCAGTGTTTTTTGGTCATCGCGGTCTTAAAAGACAAAATTTGAATAATAATGTTTATTTTGATATTAGCTTAAGATACATATTAAATTATATAATATATATCTAAAATTTACATCCTTACACGTTTCTTATTCCTTGCACTTTGGATCTTCAAAAACTACTATAAATCTCTATCATCATCTTAACACCTTAATAAGTAGATTATCTTTTTCAAGCTGTTTTTTAAAAAAATGTGTATAAGAAATTAAATATTTACTTACAAAATATATATATATTTATTTACTTACTTATACATAATTGGTATAATTTACATCAATTGATCAAAAAATATTTATGAAGTGAGAACAGCAAACAGTGCTTACTTGCCTGCGAATGATGGAAATTCACAGATGCTTAATGGAAGCAAAAATATGACTTGAAAAGCGTGAAGCGAGCCAAGTAGCTCTCATTAGACAAATGGCAAGAACAACTGTCGACAAAATTTTCTGGTGTTCTTAACTAACACACAAAAAATATACTTACAAACGATCTTGTTACAGTACTCGTATTTGTTATTTTACAAATATATTTTTTATTTGTTTTTTGTTAACAATGATAAAAAAAGATTTTGAATTTTTGATAACAATTATGAAAAACGATTATTTGTCATTTATACTTTCGTAGTATTATAAAAAAAAAACAAATATACATCGGCAAAGTTAATTTTCTTCAACTTACGTATATACAACATTCATTCACATTCATTTAAATACATCATTCATTTCCTCGAATGGGGATCGAACCGACAACCGTCGCGTTACAGTCACACTTTGTGCCTCTGCGCTACGACTAGCCTCAATATTATATTAATTAAATAACATATACAATTATATACAGTAAATTTAAAGATAATTATAGAAAAATCAAAACCATTTGATGCGGCGAAAGCTCTGCGCTTTTTTATTCTATCAACGTACAGTATGAATAAAACCAAAACCTACAAATAATATATATAAATACTAATGACGTATTCTCCTACTAAAAAACGTAGAGTTGGTAATATTACCACATACAACATAAAATAAGCCTAACAATTATTATCATTATTATCTGGATTATTAAACTTCTGATCTAAATAAGAGTAAATTGTTATATTGTATGTAATGGCGGCGATACTATTGAAGTTTGAAATATCTTAAATGACCATACCTACTAGAGCCCATCACGTTCGATACGCCAGTATTATTTATGGCTTCCTACAATGTCTTATGAACTGGAAGCCGTGAGAAACGTGAAAAGAATTCTAAATGCTGCATCTGAAAACGTGAATAAACTTATTGAAATTATATTTTTAACTTAGATAATCTATATATAGCCATACAACCTCTGTAAGTATACTTTAGACGTGAAACCCTCAAATTTAAAACTATTTTCATATTTATTTTTCTATTTCAAATTAATTAAATACAACCACAAGTTAGTTCGTTATTTCTTAAGTGCTATAGAAGTCATATTCAAACAAATATTTACTCGCAAATTGTTTGGTCGCCTAAAAGTGCTCTTATTCACACGAGCTCAATTAAATTTCACCCAGTTGTGAGTCTTCTGTTTCATAGGAAGGAGGAGCATTCCTATAGTGTGGGTAATAGTTGGCACCGTTCCCCATTTCATGCATAACCAAGTCCTTATAAAGTTGGCTGGCGTTCAGTTCGTCTTGCCTTCACTTTTACAGCAATTATTAAATGTCTTAAGTGTTGATAGTGTTGTTTATTGCAGCTGTTTTTCATTTTCTTTCATAACGTCGAATAGTAAGTTGTGTAGAGTGGCGGAACTAAACACCGGGCTTTTGCCTTGGTGCCAGAGCAAAGAAATGAAAATATTAAGAAATAATAATGTATTCCCTCGAGAAATTATCGAACCCACAACCGTCGCGTTACAATTACACCCTTGACCCTTGCGCCACGAGGGTCCCTACATAGTGATGCTGCTAGAAGAAATCTCAAGTACTTTCTAAGTGGCACGAATGTTTTGTATCCTAAGTATCTACTTCATTTTTAGAAGAAAAAAAGAAAGTATTAGATCGTTGTCATTCTATTGGTCAAATTAAAAAAAAATAAAGTACTATTTGTCATTTTTTCCGTCCAGTTTTTGCTAATATAATCACACTCCACAGAGGATTTATTTACTACGGAGGCCCTAATTTGATCGGGGAATTGTTTTCGTTAATTAAAAACAAGAGCGGTACAGCAGTTGCATAAACAAATGGTGTTTCCATGTTTTTGTTTCAATAAAGTATGTAAAATATTATTTGCAATTAAGAAATATACGCTTTCTACTTTTGAAATGTGTAAATACTCGTATGGATATTTCTAATGAAATACACATACGAGTATTTGCGCATTTTCGTCGTATCTTCTATACAAATGAAATTCTAGTATTTCATCACTTCGTACAGTTTTAAAAATACAAAAAATTGCAAAATTTATTGCAAAAATTTTTTTATTATTTAATAATAACGCACTTTATATAAAAAATTATTTAGTATTTATGACAATTTTATAAGGATATATTTTTTTTACTTTGGTAACGACTTTATAATATTCATCAAAATGTATAATTTTTATATTATAAACACAGAGCGGACTATTAAATTATATATAAAACTTCACTGGTGAGCGGATAAATTAATTTCTCATTTATTGATTTTACATTTATATTAAAATTGAATTTGAAACGTTAAAAAATATTAAATTTCAATAAGTTTCATTTATTTCAATGATACTTGGACAAACTATTGTAGCTTTAATATAAAAAGGATGGATCTAAGCAAAAAAAAAATTTGCTTTGTTCCTCGAAAGCTTGTTATAAAATACTTGCAAATCTGAAATGTGATATAGGAAAAATAACACTATATTATTATTTTCTTAGGTTAGTAAAAATAAGATAGATACTAATTAGTAATGTAAGATTTGGAAATAAAGATAGAATAGAAAATATATTATTACATGTATCACTCAAGTCGTAAGCAACTCTTATTAGTCTAGCTTTCTTGTTTATTTGTCGATGGTCGACAAATTTAGATAAAGCTCGTGACTTTTAGCAATATAATGTAGGCTGCATACTTGTCCAGAGGATGTCCTGACTAATATCTGTCCGATATTTGTTTGTGGGCATACGGGTACGCGACCCCGGATCCTCGAGCCGCCACTCTTACATCCTCATCCAGTCCGTAAGAATGGTGTCCTAACTCTCCCCCTCCTTCCCTTAGCTCCCTCCTTCTACCTATCCTACCCCTTCTATTTTCCTCTCCCTTCCTCGGTTTTTCCCCACAAAGGGGTTTTGGAGGTCAGACGGCAGTGGCTCCATTTAAAAACCGCCAACCGCCACTTATATGGACCGACAAAACAACAGACTGGGTACGGCTAGGGCGTCGCCGCAAAACGACGCGCAGGCACATCGCCCCACACCTGCGACAAGTGGGCAAGGGCTGCCGTGTCATGTACGGGCACGGCTAAAGACGCTAGTACCCAGAAGGAAACTCCGCTTTGCAACGTGGAATATTGGCTCTCTGACCGGACGATGCAGGGAACTCGCAGATGTACTCATGAGACGTCGGGTCCAGTGTGCCTTCCTCCAGGAAACACGCTGGAAGGGCAATAAGTCCCGTAACATCGGACAGGGTTACCGGCTTATATACACTGGGTCACCTTCGGGTAGAAACGGTGTAGCGGTAGTGCTATCTGAAGAGCTTCAGAATGGGCTCCTTGAAGTTGACCGTCGCTCCGACCGCTTGATGCGAGTGAGGGTACTGATTGAGGGCGTCATCACAAACTTAATCAGTGCCTATGCTCCCCAGGCGGGATGTAGCGCGGCCGAAAAGGAGACATTCTGGGAGCAGTATGAAGGGGTGCTACTTGCTGTGCCGTGTACCGAAGTGGTCTTAGTTGGGGGGGATTTGAACGGGCACGTCGGTAAGGCTGCTGAGCCGTATGAACGTGTTCACGGGGGTTTTGGGCACGGTCTTCGCAATGCAGAGGGAGAAAACATTCTGAGAACCTGTATTGCGTCTGATCTGGCCGTCGTGAATACGTTCTTCCAAAAGAATTCTCAGCACCTTATCACGTATAAGAGCGGGTCCCACTCAACTCAAATAGACTACTTATTGACCAGACGGTGTCATATGGGCAGGATAACTAACTGTAAGGTCATTCCAGGCGAAAGCCTAACGGCCCAACATCGTCTTCTTGTCATGGACTTTAACGTCACTCCGAAGAAGAAAGTAGCCGAGAAACGTAGGCCTCGGATCAAGTGGTGGTTGCTGAATGGACCGATGCAGACCGACTTCCTGGCAGAGGTGAAAAGTCACGATATTTCGACTAACACCGAGACTGCTCAGGATGCTTGGGATCGGGCTCAGTCGGCAATCATTGCGGCGGGCAGGCGAGTTCTTGGCCTTTCTAGGGGAGGACGTGTCATCGACGGGGAGACATGGTGGTGGAATGACGAGGTGCAGGAGGTTACTCGTGAAAAGAAGGCTGCCTTTAAGAAGTGGCAGGAATCCAACTCTCCTGAAGACAGACTGGAGTACACAGTAGCTAAACGTGCCAGTAAAAGAACTGTAGCCAGAGCCCGCAGTGAGAGTTTGTCACCATTGTATGATAAACTTGAAACTGTGGAGGGGCAGAAGCTCATTTACAAACTGGCACGTTCCCGGGATAAAGTGACGCAAGATATCGCAAAATGTCTTTGCGTCAAAGATTCCCAGGGCACGCTGCTCTGTAATCATGACTCTGTGAAGGAGAGGTGGAGAATCTACTTCCAGGAGTTGCTGAATACTCAGCACCCATGCAGTCTTCATCACGACCCACCGCCTAACCTCGGACTTATTGCCCTTATAATAACCCTTGACGAAACACGTAATTGCCTTCGACGCATGAAGAACGGAAAAGCGGTGGGACCTGACGACATCCCGATCGAAGCGTGGAAATCGTTGGGCTCTCTTGGTGTGCTCATGCTTACTGACCTTTTTAACCATATCTTGAACACTGGTAAGATGCCGCATCAGTGGCGGCTTAGCTTTATTACCCCTATTTACAAGGGAAGGGGCAGTGTTCAAGATTGTGGTAGTTATAGGGACATTAAGCTTATGAGTCATACCATGAAGCTCTTCGAGCGCATGATCGACCTCAGGCTCCGCCGAGAGTGTACTGTCTCTGAGTCTCAATATGGATTTCAGCCAGGATCGGGCACCATGGACGCCATTTTCGCCCTCAGAACTTTGATGGAGACATACAGGGAAAAAAGGAGAGCTCTGCACGTGGCCTTTTTAGATCTGCAGAAGGCCTTTGACTGTGTGCCTCGTCAGTGTATCTGGTGGGCATTGCGATCCAAAGGGATCCCTGAGGCCTATATTGAGATTATCAGAGGCATGTACCACGATTCCGCTTCTATGGTTAGGACTGCTGTTGGCGACACTAGACCCTTCCCGATTACAGTGGGGGTTCACCAGGGCTCGGCTCTTAGTCCGTTCTTGTTCAATGTAGTGCTTGATACTGTCTCGGCTCACATCCAGGACCAGCCTCCATGGCTGATGATGTATGCCGACGACATAGTACTCATTGCCGAGAACTGACTGACGCTGGAGCGTAAAGTGAACCTCTGGAAGGGTACGCTTGAGAACGGCGGTCTTAAACTAAATGTGTCGAAGACAGAGTACGTGGCGTGCGGGAGCCGGGACTCGAGCACCATCCTTATAGGTCCTGAGCCAGCCGTTAAGTCGGAGAAGTTCAGGTACCTTGGATCCGTTATGCACGAGTCTGGAGGCATCGACCACGATGTCCATGGCCGGATAAGCGCTGCCTGGGCCAAATGGCGGGAGGTCACTGGTGTGGTCTGCGACCGCAGAATACCGCCCAAGCTCAAGGGGCTGATATACAAGAGCATCGTCCGACCGGTTCTTTTATACGGCAGCGAATGTTGGCCAGCACTATCTCGGCACACTCTGGAGCTTCACGTCACGGAAATGAAGATGCTGAGGTGGATGTGCGGCGTAACGCGGTCTGACCGCATACGCAACACATTCATTCGAGGTAGTCTTGGGGTCCGTGACGTAGCGGATAAGCTCCAAGAGCGTCGCTTGAGATGGTTTGGCCACGTTACGCGCCGGCCTAAGAACTATGTCGGACGCAAGTGCCTTGCTATACTAGTTCCTGGGGCGCGACCTCCCGGACGCCCAAGGAAGCGCTGGTTGGATGTCGTGATGCAGGACATGAGAGCCAATGGTCTAACCACCGAGGACGCAAAAGATCGTGCAAAGTGGAGTAGGGTAAGTAGGAAGGCAGACCCTGGTAATAGCCGGGATTAATGCCAGGAAGAAGAAGAATGTAGGCTGCATACAACTTACAGTTAACTTACACCAAATCTGTTTATATAAAAAAAATCTTAATTAAAATATTGTATGATGATAACTTAACCAAAATAATTTAAGATAATCTAGAGAGAACATTTTTGGATTAATATTTAAAATATTCTGTTACAGATTTCTTTAAGTACATAATGTTGTGGCGGAGGACAAAGGCGGCGCGAACAAGTTGAGCGTCTCTCCACATGCCGACAACACTCTGCAGTCAGCAGAAAGGTAATAACAAGAATTAACACTAACCGATTACTAATGAAACATGAAATAGTAATTACTATACATTACATATACACGTTGTGGGTTCGATTCCCTCTTGACGAAATTAAATATTTAATATTTTCTTTTTTTCACTATGGTGTTGAGGCGTTGAGTTCTGTTCTGTTAGGCAATGCCTCTAGAATTCGGCAATAAGTGGGGAACGAAATATCTTGACACTAGGCTTCCTCTGCCCTCCCTGCATGCGGGATACAGCGTGCAACTGAAAAAAATTATGAATTTTTATTCTGATATTCTAAATTAAATAATAGATGTTCCACTGAGAAAATGTTATAATATAAAATAATAAAAATAATAGGTCATAGATGTGGAACTCCCTCGTATAACATACTTTTATCATTTAATATTTATAGCTTCACCCATTTATATAAGACTATATGCTCATTTTTTATAAACTCCATTCTAGTAAAATAAGGGAAGGCTCGAAGTATCCCTTCAGAAATACGATTTGAAATAGCATCGTTGTCAAGTACTTTGCTATTGAGGCCAAGAGAACTTTATACAAGTTTTGGAGTATATGCTTAGCTGATAATAGTGAAATTGGATTAAGTGTCGTAAAATATGATGATATATGGAAAAAACTTTATATTTATACAAAAATCTCTTTATAAATACGCAAATTTAATGACAGAATACAATTATGGTGAAAATCCTATAAACTACTAAAGTAAGTAGGTAAGTAGGTAAAAATGTTAAACCTTTTAGGATTAAATAAAGTAATAAATTTGAAATAGTTTTAGACTTATCGAACATAACGTTCCATAATTTAAATACGATCGAACCCTATACGTGTTTCTCCGTACGTACGTAATAAATTGGTAGAGCCTTCGTAAAGGCGCTCGTCTTAATCTCATATAGGTTGCGTTGTGTTCAGAGAATCCCACGGGGCTCAAAGGAATCAGCATATTGCGGCGAGGTTGCATTGAAAACCCAAGCGTCCATTAACTTATATACTACATACTCGTATATATACAATGTTACAGAAACAACGTAAGCCAGTAAGTTAAGTTACAAACGAAAGCTGCAAAGTGACCTTATAAGGGTTCCATTCTTACATTTTAAGGTACGGAACCCTAAAAATAAGAATATATAACGCTGATTTCAACAATATATTACTATTTTTATATTATATACATATATACCGTAATTGCACGACATCCAATGTTATTTCACGCTAATAATTTTATTGAAAAAAGTGATTGACGTCAGAACTCATAATATACGAAATGTAGGTCATGTATTTAATTCCAGGCTGTCAGAAAAAAACCATGTTGCGACGTGGCCTCGCAGCACGTCAGTTCGACCGGTGTATTTGCATGACTTACAACTTTTATTAGTTCAGGATCGTACATTTATATAATAATCGATATCAGGAAATATATTGTAATTTTATATATTATATAAATTTAATATCACTCATCCTGATTTTCTGTAGGGTTTTAACACATTTTTTTATAATTTCCGTTTTAAATAGCTCTAAGTCCAATACCAATCTTAGCGCAGTGGCACAAAGTGTGACTGTAAAACCGACTGGCTGTAGGTTCGAACCCCACTCGAGGAGATAAAATGTTTATTTAAATTTATATTTCCATTTCTTCGCTCTGAGTTGAGTTGAGTTCTGCCACTCAACACGCAATGTCTCCAGAATTAGGCAGAAAATGAGGAACACCCCGTTCTTTACTTAACACTAAATTCCCTCTGCCTACCCTGCTGTGTGCGGGATACAGCGTGAACCTGAAAAAAAAAGTAAATAAAGAAAAAACACTGAAATTTAGGTATAATAACGTAGGTATTTTACCTGTGTGCATATCACTGGCAAAAACCATTATAAACTTATGTTTGTAGTTCATTTCATACAAATGAGTGCAAACGACAAGTAACTTAAGTTTGTCAACTTTTTTATATTCCCGTTGACCTAAATCCTGAAATTTGACCGAATCCTTCGCTGAGCGACTCCGACGCGCACTTGACAGTTCTTTTTCACAAACAATCCCCTATTTAATTGAGCCTGTAAAAAAAAACTGCCTTTGCATGCATTTTTTTAAATACTATTATATTGTTACATAAAATTAATATTTTATTCCCCTCCAATTAAGTACCTACATTAATTTTTATTACACTTATTCTGTTCTGTTCTACCATTTACAAGTAATTTTTTTGTACAGATGTCCTAATATGGGTTGGTCATGCGTGGTGGCACGCGCCGTGGCTTTTCTCCTCATGCTCAGCAGAGCATCAGCGCTTACGTCCGACATGTAAGTATATTTGTCAACATAATAGTAATACATAAATTACATTTATTAATTTTAAATATTAGTGACCTAAACATAATTCATAAAAGTTAGACGAATACATGTAAAAAATATAAAATAAAATAAATTTATAATATTCGTAGATATCCCTCAAAGTGTTAAGGCTTATGTAACATTCTAACAGAAAAGCAGATAAAATGCACCAACAGACCTAAATGTAAACATAACCTAAATCCTCTGGCTAAAAGCTTTTAATTTCGAAATGTATAAGTGTAGTTTCATTTCTCTATGCATTAAAAACTTTTGAAACGCTATATGTAGAGGGAAAGTAAACCCTCCCTCACAATTGTACCTTCAATCTGCAATCAACCCCTCCATCCTCTAAACAAGTGTACCAGCACTTGTTGTGCCTACATTTGTTTAATGAAAAAAGCCTACAGTTTTCTATTTAATTACAATACATACAGTTAACTCTAAGTAGACCTTGAATGAACTTGAATGACCTTATGTATACGTACGGAAATGTAGCTAACATAAAAAATATATTATATTACGAATTTTAATATTAGTGAAATTTTTATATATTTTTTAAGACACTGATTTTGTTGATTGACGTAACTCAACGCGAAGATATTGAACACATTAAATATTTAATGTCCTCAAGTGGGAAACGAACCGACAACTTGTCGCATCTACAGTCACACGCCTGTGCCTCTGCACCACGACTGGCCTCACATTAGATTTTGTAAAACTTTACTATCTTTAAAAATAAATAAAAAGGGAATAACAATGATAACAAAAAATAAATTATTAAAACAAAGGGTAGTCGAGTCGGATGACATGGTTAAACGGCACTCCAAGGCAAAAATGAGAAAGGTTTGTAGGGCGGGCGCGGGGCGACGAAGCGGATGTAACACGCTAAACATCTGTTCGAGCGTGAAATACTCCCCCTATTTATAGACGACTAGACTGCACGCCGCGGACACTTTTGATACTTGTGAAATGTATTGTTGTATAATGCTACTTGATATTCAAATGTTTTTATTTATGCGCTAAAAGAGTTAAATGTGAATACAATTAGAAAAAATATTTCGTCGAATCTCGTAGCACAGTTATGTAATGTTGAACCATGTACATGTGGTCGTAGTTCATTTCTGACTAGGAAAAATATAGTCTGGAAAAAAAATAAAGAGTTAGTTCTAGCCATCAAAAATAAAATTAAATAATAAAAATAGTTTATATTACTAGTTCCTCCGTTTTAATTATATTTGTAAAAATCTGTGATTTTCTTTTTATTTTCCTTAAAAATATGCCTGCAACTAAGCAGCAAAAGAAATATAGAGACGCTCAATATACTCGTACAACTAGGGATAACATGTGTGTGTTTATATTCAACCTTCGAAATACTTGGGGGCTACAAGAGCTTCTTTTGATTTTATATTGTAGTCAATTTTAAAATGGCCTTTTCCGCATGGACATAAAGAAACTAGCATGTTTGGATATCCTTTTAATTGATTATTAATTGTAGCACTTGTGTTAACATCGTATATTCTTAAATTTATTTAAAATTCACTGTAAATCTATTAAATCAAATTCACTTTTGATTTGACTTCACTATCGCATGTTTGTTCTAACTTCTATTTATACAATTGTGCTTTGTGTTGTTCCAGTTTTGCAGCGGGCAAGTCGGACAAAGAAATTCTGGACAATCTTCTAAAAAATTCCCGCTATGACAAAAGACTGCTTCCACCAGTAGATGGTAAGTAAATAGACGATATGATCACGTAAACCATTAAAACCATCACATACAGTTATAGACCATTAAATCCATCTCAAACAAGACCAAGAGATATGTTCATATTAAAGAACGAAATTGAATTGGCAGGGAACTAATTTGAATATCAGCTTTAAAGCTGTATTAACTTACAGATCCAGATTTTTGTTGTGGTCTAACTTCGCCGAATGACACTATGAATCAAAGTAATATTGGTCTACCCTCGCTCCGGCCTCGGTCACACAATCGCGGTTCGTTGTGTTTATGTTTTTGAAAAGAGAAATCCTTCAAACTGTCTTCCCTATTTATTTTCTATAATTTTATTTAATCTACACTGCAATATCCTTGGCACCCAATTAGTTGTGATAATCATTTGAAACTCGGATTCACCTTGCACCATAAACGAATTGACTGAATATTTGAACTATTTTGGAGAAGACCAAATTCTGGCCAAGGGGAGCCGAGACGTAGATACGAGTGTAAAAAAATGTTTCTTTAAATTATTATGAATGCAATTGTAGTTTGCTTTGTTTCATTTATTTTCACACACGGCACATTTATTGTGATTATTATTTTAAGTATTATTTTTAGTTTATGAGCACATAACATTCTATATAAAAAAAGAAACAAAACTTACGAAATTTACAATTGACTGGAAAACTTCACCTTTTTTATATTTAAAACTAACAAAAGTAGGGATTTAATCAATCATTAAGAATTATT
Organism: Heliconius melpomene rosina; assembly: GCF_056956725.1. Lineage (NCBI taxonomy): Eukaryota > Metazoa > Arthropoda > Insecta > Lepidoptera > Nymphalidae > Heliconius > Heliconius melpomene. Next base: position 4,257,189 of record NC_140404.1, read on the forward strand.
TTTCGCTATGCTAAATAAAAAAATATATCACTTTTGTTATACAATAACCTACCTATATATTTAATGAAATAGAACATAAAAATAAGCTTTTATTTTCTCTTTTCACAAACACAAAACAAATCGTTTTGCAATGATAATTGCTATTCTTTCAATATTGCGCGAAATCAATTTTATTGTTGTGTCGGTTTTGTAATAATAGTTAAGATACAAATAAACTATTTTTTTCGTATACCGAGCACTTTGATGTTTTTTTTTTCTTTATAGTCCAAGCATGCTCTGTGTGACATAAATGTGTGCTTGACTAGGTCATTAAGTAAACTAGTAGATCTATAAGCTATAATTTATAAATAGCCTTCTTATTATTTTGCTGTTCTTCTTAACTGCCAGTATTAATGTACAAAAGAAATTGCAGATAATTAAAACATTTTTATTAATACCAATAGATTATAAAAAGGAAATTATATACAAAAAATATTTAATTAAGTAATAAATTTTAAATTTGTTTTATACAAATGATTATTATTTGTTGTATTACAACCCTTTTTAACTACTTTTTTACAATATCAATGGAAATAAAACGTTCTTATATTAAAATTGCTGTTATTGTAATTGAATTATAAATATAATGAATTGGACAGTCTGTAATGACCACAAATCGTCATTGTTGGTTTACAGGTGTCCTCACCGTAAATGTTAGCGTGCTACTTCTTAGTTTAGCATCTCCAGATGAATCTAGTCTTGTAAGTTGTTATTATTACTAAATTATTTACTTTATTTATTTATATACCTATTCTGCTATCTGTTACGCTTTTGTATTGCTATTATATACTTTTTCTATAACTTAATATTTTTTTGTTAAAATTTCAGAAATACGAAGTTGAGTTTCTTCTGCAGCAGCAATGGTACGATCCTCGACTTCGATATTCTAATCAGTCGCATTACGAATATCTTAATGCCATTCATCATCACGAGGATATCTGGCTACCCGACACGTACTTCATAATGCATGGAGATTTCAAAGTTAGTTATATTTTTAACTTAATAAATGATTAAAATAGATTATAGAAATATTGTTACACTAGCTGCAATGAGTTTAGTACAAAATGATAATATTATTTTAGAGCTATCATGATAAATGCTTTATGATCCGTATTTTTGTTCAATAAATCATAACATTTTATATTTTAATGACTTGGTTATAGGTACATAGCTGTTACGATAACAATGAATTCAATATTTGTCAGCACAAAAGTGTAAGATTTGTTTTATTTGTAACAAAAAATATTTATAAGTTATATTTTACAATGCTATTGTATAAATAATAACGTTATACATTATACGACCTACTTACATGAAAATTAAGAACTTGAGATCTTAGCCTTTTCAAAAATTCAGACGAGACGTTTTAAATAATATTATCGATTAATTTAACATGCGTAGTACAAATAAGCTTAAGCATTTTTATTTATACTTATTAGTCTATATAATAAATACAAAGAATGACAGCTAAAAAAGTGGCTTATTTAGTATAAGTAGTTAATTCAAATTTAGCGGCTATTACAAAAAAAAACTGTAAATATTTAGCTGTTGATATAGAATTTTAATAGAATATTTAATAATATATCATTATAACATTTCAGGATCCGATAATACCCATGCATTTCGCGTTACGCATATACAGGAATGGCACAATCAACTATTTAATGCGGCGTCATCTCATTCTCTCCTGTCAGGGGCGGCTCAATATCTTCCCCTTTGATGACCCATTGTGTTCATTTGCGTTAGAGAGTAGTGAGTAATGTTTTATAGAGTGGATGATATTAAACTATAATAATTATGTTACTTTATATGACAGTAACTTATTATTTTTTTTCAATATTTTAATTCTTTAAATTATTACTATATTTTTTTATTATCATTAAACATAGTTGTTCTCAAACAAATTAATTAGATATTTATTTAATCATTTTCTACATAAACAAATTATTTAACGCTATGATCGTTTAATAAAACCCGTAATTTCTAGTATCATATGAGCAATCAGCTATAACCTACGTTTGGAAGAATGACGAAGACACATTGAGGAAGTCACCGTCGCTGACAACCCTCAACGCGTATCTCATTCAGAACCAGACAATACCCTGTCCCATCAAAGCAAGCTGGAGAGGTAATGGACCGTTCACTTTATATTTAATCGCTTCCTATGACATTACTGACAAATTAATGCGTATACAGGGTGTCCATGAAAATGGGTAATCTTAATTAATATATATAGGTTTCCAAAATTAATTTAAGCTAATTTATGTGTGTATATATTAACAAAAAAGTAATAAAGAATAAAGGGCATTAAAACCAACTACTCTTATTGTGTATATTTTCTTCTGAATATGATTTGGTTACAGATACTGCGGGAATTCTTCATAATAATTTTAGAAATACATACGCCTTAAATATATGTATAATGTGGTACTTTAAGAGTTTATACAATGCTAATGGTGTTTAATATATTGAAAAGACTATTTTAATAGTCTCTCAGTCTTATTATTGTATATGTAAGTGATATTTTCCAGATAGATACACCTGTCTCTACCGTTTCCGAATGCTACCAACAAAATAATTATATCAATTTTCAAATGATGATTTTATTTTAAACGTTGGTTTTATTTAAATCCCTACATTTGATTTATTTTCGTCAAATTCTTTTAATTTTTCTTACAACACCTAGTTTCGTGACTCCCTGTATATTTATGTAGCTTAGTAATCCCAACATACATTATTTTGTTAAGAGCACAATCCTATAATTGATAAAACCAAATTCTAATTAACTCTTTTCAGCTTGGTCTTGGTTTACCGAAACATACTTTTAAGTTTTTCGTGCTGTCTAGTTACAAAATTGTACTTAGAATATATTAGTTATATAATATATTATAAATAAAGCTTTTATTATATGTTAGATATATAAACTGAAGACGTATATGGTAGACTTGATTGGGAGTAGCTAGTCGTAGATGTGGCATGTTCATTTTTTATTGGTTTCTAACACACATTTTGCATTAGTTGTACGGTAACAGCTTCCGTTTGTGATTTTAAAATATCATATTAAATAATAAAATTTAAATGTAGAGTGTAAGAATTTATTCACGTCTTTGCAAGCAGCTGATGGTATTTCACTTTACGAGGACGATGAAGAGCTGACATGTAATCTTTGCCAGAGACGCTTTGAGGAGCAAGGTACCTACCTCTTGAGTTGAACTGGATGACTGACAGTCCCGGTGTTGTCGTATTTATACCGTATTCTCCGCTTATGTGTGAGTAATTGCGTTGTTGTGTCATACGAAAGGGAAACGTTTAACGAACATAAGCTCGTAACTCCATCACTCACTATCATCGAACATTTACTTATAATTTGTGTTACTTTTGCACGTAACTGTTTGGATGCACGTGATAGAGGTTAGTCGATTTGCTGATTGAACTGTCGTAACACAACGCTGGAACACTGGTACACAACACGCATTACTCCTGCATACGGGACCGTAGTATAGAAGTAATTAAAATCGTAATTGTAAATAATTACAAGGCCACTGAATAGAGTTATTTGGAATATGTCCAATGTATCCTAACCGTCTATCTCACTGTGCAACCGAATACAACACGACACCTGCGAGCTAGCGCGTGTTGTATGACGTTCAATCGTTACGAGTAATATTAACTTCACAGGGAACTACAGCTGTCTAAAGGTGGACCTTATTTTTACGAGAGACCGAGCATTCTACTTTACCACAGTATTTATCCCTGGCATAATCCTGGTGACCTCTTCTTTCATCACATTTTGGCTGGAATGGAACGCAGTTCCAGCTCGTTCCATGATAGGTAAAATTGGCTGGCGAATGGAATGTTCTCGGTCTTGCATCTTGCATCTCTCTCTTCGTAGATGTGGCTGCGGCTGTTAATAACACGCTAACATTCTTCTTTGCAGGTTACTGTCGCTTAACGTTGGCAATGTAGATTTCAAGTGTACGCCGACGAATCATCTTTCACAATCGCTTTGTTTATTATGATTTATGTTTAGAATATGCTTGATATTTTAGGTAATTACAGCTGCCTCAAAGTGGATCTCATCTTCACGCGAGATAGATCATTTTACTTCACCACCGTTTTCATTCCGGGGATCATTTTGGTGACATCATCTTTTATTACTTTTTGGTTGGAATGGAATGCAGTGCCTGCTAGAGTTATGATAGGTTAGTTTTTAAATTATTTTATTTATAAATGATTAAACACAGTAGAGCTACATTGTATTTACTTATAACACTAATTGTTGTGTTAATTATCGAGGCGTTATTCACAAATAAACATCATAATCATTGCGTAAGTGGATATGTAGAAAATTCTTTCGATTTCTTATATTTTGAAGGGAATTAAACTACTATGCATAATGCACGTTCAATAAATATAAGGCTTCTAATTTTAGTAGTTCAGTAGTACCAACAAGTAGTATTTGAATATTATTTTATTTGACAAAGTATTGCACTCAATGCATTATAATAGCACCTAACTAATATAGAAGTTCGATAGTTTTAATTTTTCTAACAAAATATGAACATCCGGCATAAACAAGTATCGTATACTTAAATGTATACACAGTATACTTAATAGCAGCTTTGCTTGGCCGCTCCAGTCACAAAAGCTTTGAAACTATAAATGCACCATTCATTTCTCGTTCTTAAAGAATAGTAAATAAAAAAACGTAACTGCGCTGGCATGTTCATATGTAAATCAATGCCCGAATATAATATGGTCTTCTCGAACAGGTGTAACGACTATGTTGAACTTCTTCACAACGTCCAACGGATTCCGTTCCACATTGCCCGTCGTTTCAAACTTAACGGCCATGAACGTTTGGGACGGGGTGTGCATGTGTTTCATCTACGCGTCGCTGCTGGAGTTCGTATGCGTGAACTACGTGGGCAGGAAGCGCCCTCTACACAACGTAGTGTACCGACCAGGGGAAAACCCGGTAACGCAGGTGAGTTACGCACCCGGTAACACAGGGATATATGTTTGATAATGTGTGGACGTGGATTATAGCAATGCTTCCCTGTGATTGCACCTAACAGCGAAATTAAATGTTAATTATTAATTCGTCTAGAATTAATTAATTGATACACATTTATTAAAATGTTACATTTCTGTGATTTGTGTAATTTTTGTTGCTTAAAATTCAAAAGAAGCAGATTTTGTTGTTGTAGAAATTAAATTTAGAATTTAGTTTCTATTTAAGTCTCTATTTAGTTTCTGTTAATTTTTGACGTCTTATATGGTGACCGTTACAGATAGAGTACCTACTTTAGTAAATAAACCATGACATCGATGAATTTAATTTTTAAACATACCTTTTTTTATTTTATTTATCTGTAAATAAGATGCAAATTATAAATATAATTTGCCTAATATAAAAAGAGGAGCGTTATTCTTATGTTAATTTTGCAATTTTAAATTATTATTGGATGATGTATCTATATGAGTATCTAAAATATCCCTTATTCTATCTCTCAGATTTTATTTGGTTTAAATATTACATACGTTTTAAAAAATGTTCCCTTTCTTTTATAAAAGTCTACCTATTACACGAAAAAAAATAATACTATTCTACCTTCCATTATTAATAATTGTAATTAATATTTTACTTATTGTACGTCACATTTTTGAAAAATTAAATTTATATGTTTAAATAAATAAATTTTCTATTATTTTCTATTCTTACTCTTTGCAATGTTTTCTTTCATTACCACTTTACTATACAAGCATGTTTCAATAACCATCTTTTTATGTTTTAATTTTCATTAAGCATGATTTACGATTCCTATTTGCATGTTATCCTTTATTATTCAAAAAACTACGTAGAATTTTCTTTATCATTTTTACACCAAAATATAAGGACTATTTTGTGTGGCCATAATTGATCCTGTCATATTATTTTCTCGTTTTCATGGAGCATCAGATTATAAAGAAAACATTGCAAAGGTTTAGTAGATATTTCAAATTAATATAATGATAATAATAATTTAAGTATTTGTAAAAAAATTGATAAATTAGCGTGTAAAGTGTGGCCACACCAATCTAGTCTATGTTCACCGATGCACTCCAGTAGACCATCTATCACAAGTGAACGATATCTCTGTATAATGTGTTCACAGCGACTGCCCGCAGTTCTCAGCAGAATTGGCATTATACTGGCCAGCCCTTTGGTAAGAACATTCGCCGTTATCACTGGCACATTCCTGAAACAAAACTGTTATATTTCTTATAACGATCCTTAATTAGAGATAGCTGATTAAAAAAATACTAAGAAATATAACAGTGTAGGACACCATTGCAATCACAGCACAGAATCATCTAAAAACGCATGCGTAGACAGCAGATTTTAAATTTACAAATAATTAATAAGCATAGGTAAGCTAAGTAGAATTATATATTATAGAGCATACACTGTTTTATATAGGTGTAGCATTTAAAACGTATTTAGCTAATTCATATGTACTTTATAATTTGTATTAATTAAGTAAAAGAAGGGAAATACGTCTAAGGAACGCATTACAAAACATTGTGGCGCCTTAATAGATGAGAGCGTAACCTAAATATACGCAAATTTGCAGCCGACGCTTTGTTAGTAGACATCAGTAACATTGTGCAGCTTATGCGATCACGAATACAAACCACATCTGATGCTTCGGCTAAAGTAAATAATAATATTCATCCGCGTAGGAGGCGATGGCATTCCTCAATTGGGCAAAGTCAGAAACGCCCCAGCCGGAGTCTAGCGGTGCTGTAAGTGATGTCACAACGTCCAAATACATTTCGTCAAACACCATACCATCTCAGATATGATATCACGAAATCTAACGCATACTTTTTTTTTAATGCCACTTCGGATCGCTACAGCCTGTAAGTAGCCATTAGTTTTGTAGAGTTTGTACCAAAGCATTAACAAATCCTTCATAATGTCATTCCAAATCATAAAATACTTTCATACATATAAGTACCTTAGTGTTTCCGTAGCTAGCAAGCAATAGTGATGGATTCGATTATTATTAGGTACATAATGATATTTGCAATCGAAAATAAAGTAACTGTTAAAGAAAGAAAAATATAACAACTAACTACAGCTGAATCATAAAATCCAACACTGTTAGTAGAGGAATAGATTTAGTGATTTTTCTTATAACAATAATTTTCCTATTGTAGCCAATATTTTGCGAATGATTTATATAAACAATTGGCTGCAGGGTGATAAAAAGCGGGAGTCGACAGGGGCTGCCGATTTGGTGACGTGTACGACGTGCGCGGGAGCGCCGGGCGCGTGTACCCACACCACTAATAATGGTGGTGTTTCAGAGGTAACATACACACGTTTTACCTACACAATAAATATTTAATGTTACTTATTTACACCTACCTTACACTAAAACTCGTAAATATTCTTTACAATAAAAGCTGTTTTACAGCAAAATGCAGGAATTTATTAAGTTATTTTTATTTTTATGTTATTTCACCTGAACAACAACTAATTTTGGTATAGAATGGTGTTTTCACATTTATCTACACAATTTATTTTCTTCATTGCTTTTTGTTATTAGTGTCAAAACGTAGTATGTATTTTTGGTTCGCCATCATCATTCATTTGCAAAATTATTTTCAGCCATGTTTCGTCCAGGTCCGTAAAAAGGAGCCGCCGCATCCGATCCGAGTCGCGAAGACAATCGACGTGATCGCCCGAATCACATTCCCCACTGCCTACGCTGTGTTTCTTATCTTCTTCTTCATACACTACAAGGCCTTTTCTTAATCATCAATCAGCGCGCTTCAAGCTTCGCGTTTGGGTACTATATTTCTATTATCACTGAAAAAGTCCTCGCGTAGCTTCAAATATTTTTCGTAATATATCACCTTTTTCTATATATTTTTTTTGACTAGGTATGTAAACTTTAAAGAGTCAGACTCCTTTAGGATTTCCTATAAGAAATGGACAATGATGCCGCTTCGTATTTCTACATCATATATGTATATCAAAGCTTTATTAGATAAATCCACTGTGAACAAATATTATTGATTAATTCAATACAACTTAGGAATTGTGATTTAACTTTCCTTTTATAAATAAGTGAAAAATAGTTATAAGCATATGTATTGAAAACTAAACTTTTGTTTGTTATTGTTAAACAGCTTATTATTAAAGCGTTATAGTTACTATACACTGTTTGGAGACTAAATTAAAATTAACTTAAATATGAAATTGAAAAAAATGTATTAAAATTAATTAATAATAATTTTAATTATCTTTATTAACTGAAAAGCATCAGATATCCTCCGTATTAGAGATCAGGTATGTCTATTAAAAATTCAACGTATAGCAGTCTACAGTAATTATAATTTTGACTTCAAATAGATTCTAAAAGCATTCTAAGACCTAGTATGTTTTGATTGGGACAGATTTTTAAACTTATCAAAGTGGGAACAATTCACATACCTAGTTAATTTTAGAGTTTTGGTTTGTCTTGAAAAAAATATCTATGGCGTTACTTAAGTTAGCTTATTTACGTTAGCGTCGTGTCAGTTAAACGAATCTATTTCAATCTTTCTACAGTCCAATAATGATTATTTAAAAAAAATATTAAGTATAATATATTTATATATTCATTGTTTTGAACCACATCCACATTTGTTGTGATACTACCATTATTTAGTCTTTTACAAGTACAATACATGTCACGCTAGTATTTATTGCTGTGTATTTGTTGATTTGAGATTGATTAAATTTAACCAAAGTTAGTTGTAGATAATAAAGCTCAAATAAGTAGTTATTTTTATAGATTTAGTCATTACCCTAAAAATCACAGCGATTTCGTGTTTTAGATACCTAAATATAAAAATATTTGGTATAATACCATGAACATGCCTTCTATTGTTCGATTCATATATTCATTTTTTGCCTGATTAGAATAAAAATAGGTATATTGTAAATACAAAAGAATTATCAATACGTAATTTAAGCTTAACATAACACGATAGTGAGTGGGTAACGTTCAATTATGTTATGCACTGATGTTCACTTTAATAATAAATTATCATATAATTCACATGTGATTGTGATGCTGTGACTTGTGAAGCGCCATAAGCTCAAAAGGCTTAATTATAGAAAAAAAAATAGATATAAGTGTGCCTTGGAAAATTACATTTTTATAATTACCGCCATTTGCGTTTTTGATATGACCAAAGAGGTGTGACCAATTTGTTTTGATCGTCATTTAATTATGTTACATTAAAAATATAAATAACGTTAAAGTCCTTGAAATTACAATTTATAACTTCAGAACATAATATGTTACTTAAAAGTAGATAAATTTTGAATTGTGAAGCATTCGCTATGTTCAAATAAGCTTAATTAAATACTTATTAGTACATAATTTGCATACTTTTGAATTATATTCATTAGTTTTAATAAGTATTTATAATTTTTAAGTTATAGTTACGCTCATAAGCTGAACATTTCTAAATAAAAGAAAAGCTTAGGGTCCGAGGCTCCCCCAGAAATTATTTTTCGAACATCTTTTTTTTGATTAGGTAAGTAGCATTCGTACTAATTAAGAAACATTGAGTGTAACCCGTCAATCAACTACAGATAATAAACTCAATTAGATCAAGTATATAGTTGATTAAGGTGTATCCATACACCCCACGTCCATTTTACAGATACGAACAACTAAAACTGAAAACAGTGCTAACTTTCTTATATTCTTCTTAGTGTTAATTTTGACCTATGTTTTAGAAAATACTGTATAAAATTAACATTAAATCCAATTTCTAAAATTAATTTTACCAGTAATTAGCCATCAAACCAAATTATGTAATACGCGATCGCTATATAATCTGATATATTTCATTTTAAAAAAAACTCTGGGGAGCTTAAGATCTTGGGCCAGAACATAAATTGCCTAATATTGTAGCTATGTTAATCCATCAAAAGTCCTAATTAACAATGAAAATAATATTCTACAGTTGTTAATTTTATTTTGAGACACAATTAAATATTATGTTTTATAACAATTTTTTCTACAGATTACTTACACACTTATTACTTTTAAAAACTTGAAAATCAACATAGATATTATAATATGTAGCTATATTTTTTCTATTTTCACGTGGTCCTTTTCATATAAATGAATGGCATATGTCTTACGGCTTTACAGCTTAGTAACTCTTAAGGCATTCGATGAACAGAACTATTTAATGATTATGTTGTTATAGTAGTTGGATGCGATGTAGATATACGAGAAACGCGGCAAATATTACAATATAACGAGTAAAAAGTCTAAGTCTAAAATTAAAGTAGTAGTTTAATATAAAAACGAAGCTGTGTGCGCAAGTTACGCTCGAAGTTCAGTTGTCGACTTCGGAAGTTTTTTAAAAAAAAAACATTATTTTAGATCAAAGAACAAAAAAATTCAAATCTAGCAATTTATATATTACGTATTAAGTTTTGGAAAATTGTTTGACGTGGAAAATAAACAATCTTTTAAATAGAAAGCTTTCATGCTTCATATTATATTGATAAAAGCGTGGTATCCTAAATTTGTCCATTTTATATAGTTTTTCATAGATCCTAAGCTTATTATTCCATTAGAACGTTATGTTCAACCACATTAGTGTCAACGATTTTATGCCTTTTGCTTGTTAAAAAGCGGACCAACGAGTCAAGTTTTGGTAATATACACCTTATCTAAATATAGTATGTATAGTTAAATCGTATATTATTATCATAAGAACCCGTTTTGGCTGTGCTTGAATATTGTAAATTAAAGTGTATAGTATTATGAAGTTAATTTTTATATGTTTATCGTCTAAACTTGTCTATTTGTTTGTTTATCTATTTAATATATTATAGGGCACGGCTATTTAATATGATTCGATGAGGGATAGCTATTTAAAAGTCGCCGTATGTAATAAAAGTAACGAATGAATACAATTAAAGCCAATATTTTAATTTTAACCCAGTATAAAGTGAGCGCATTTCAAAATTATATATATAGTTATAAAATTTTCCTAATACAAGTAAGACATGAAAAATGTGTAAATGCTTATATAAAATTTATTTAAGGTAGAACTAATAAATCTTTTAATATCTTCGTTTTCCCTCTAATTTTCTTCATGGTAAAAAAGGCAGATAATAGAGAAAAAAACGAATGAGATTTTGGAAAATATTATAATGCACAATGATATAAAATGTAATTCATAGAAAATGGAGGCATTTATATATTTTTTAGTTAGATTATATACCTATATATCAATACTAGACTAGCTTGTTTTTTGGAACTGCTAACAATTAACAAGTTTAGTTTTAATATATAAGCGTTAAGAATATTTCAATGGCGCGATTCACTTTTACGCCAGAAATTTATGTAGGTTACTTTTTGATTTACTTGTTACCTAAATATTATTTGAGCTCAGGATTTTGATTCGACGTAATAAAACTGTAGGTAGACTTGATCGGATGAACACTCGAAGAAGCAATTAAGTAAATTATTGATAATTATTTTTGCTCCATTTTAACATTTATACATATGCATATTCTTTACGTCTTGTTCGTTTTTCCAGTGCCATACAAAATAAAAAACCTTAATTACCCCTGAACTATTTATAATAGTAAAGATGTATAATGTATGTTGTCATATACATTATACAATATAAATATATTTATTTCAGTTTGGCTTACACATGCGAAATCGTGTCTTACTTGAGAGAAAAAGAATAAAATTCTTTCAATCTCTACGCCGTCCCGTAATTGATGTTCATTAAACTTTTGAATATTTACAGTCTGTGTACTTATATATGTGTTATTTTTGACTCCTTTAATAGCTTATACTTAAATCAAATAGTTAAAAATATTTAAAAGCCATCTGGCTTTTAAATATTACAACTTGAAATCAGAATCAATGCAAAAAAATATAATATAAATCGCCATTAAAAAAATTATTTCTATTAAGTATATCCTCAAAATGATCTCCTATTACAGATTAATATATAATCTATACAAATCCTTACCTTCTTAAATTGTACCATTCCCCAATTTTATAAAAATTTTCAAAGTGATATATTTTAATTCGCAATTTCTATCTACTGTTAAATAATATAAGATAAAATAACATATCATTCGCTTTATAAGAAACAAAAATATAAATTTACGCTATATTCTGTTAAAACTATGTAAGATTATATTCAGGCGTTATCTCAAATATATATATTGTTAAATTTTCCAACTTTTAACATTGTTTATGCTTGATATTAACATTATTAAATATTTAATGAATATATTGTTAAAATAATGAAAATTATATTATAATTTAAACAATGATCACCCACTTACCATTAAATAACAATATTAAAGTGTAGTAGGTAAATATATAGTTTTGACATTCATTTTTTTTTAAATATAAAACATGATGTGCAAGTAGAATTGATATAGATAACTTAATAAAAAGTATATATATATATATATATATATATATATATATATATATATATATATATATATATATATATATTGTAAAGACAGTGTAATAGTTCTAAATAATATTTAAGTATTGATTTTTTTTATTTATATACGGGTGGAATTGTCAGCACCAATTTAAATGAAACCACAGTTTTAATTACTCTATAAAAACCTAATATAATTCAGAAAATAAATAATTCCCAAAAATGTAAGTTATTTTTTGAAACAAAATAAACAATAAAATTATCGTTTTAAAATAAAACGCCATTTGTAAACGCACACATTTACCTGTCAAAGCGGCAACGTCGCACACGTATGTGTGTGTCACACGAAATACAGGTATGGATAAAAATCGTGAAATGAGAAAAAAATCCGACGTCCAAACTGTTGAGGTACCTTGATTCATTTCTTTGAAATATTTTACCCTATATGCAGTTTCAGTAAAAGAAGCGCTGCCTCTTCCACACTGTGTATTATGTGCACATTGTATATTAATTTCCGTGTACAAAAATATTAATTATTTTATAAGAGCTTTAAAGGAACTCAATGCATCTGGTCTACTGCGTGATGGGCACCTAAATCATATTCTGGAATATTTAAAAAAATATAATAAACTACTGTTACTGCCCAATTTTGTAAAATGATTGAAATCATGAAGTTGCTCCTATAGCTTTTTCTTGTTATATATTCAATATTTAATATTATTAATAAGTCGGTATATATATACAATATTAGGCAGAAAAAATATCATCCTCGCCACAAAAATATATTTTTTAATGCAGATCTATTGTACAAATTAAACAAATACATAAACGAATCATTATTATAAACATACAGACAGTGTTTGAAAACAGGTGGGTAAACTAACTGAATAGAACACAAGGAAGGAAGGCTTAAGTCATATTACAATTCAAAAACACCTAATTCTCATTAGCTAAGTTCACTTTGTAGGTTTAATTGAAGATAGTTGTAATGTAGAGATGAGCAGAAAGCATTGCCTAGCCCTAGTCATAATAATTAAAGATAATCACCATTCTGAAGTAAAGGTGCATTTTCATATACAAATTTAGAGGTGATGCTTTGCCCAAATATATAATATAAACGTTTAAATCGCTTTATTTAAGAGTTAAGTAGGTATGTTACCATACATTTTCAATCTACTTCAAATAGATATAAGTGAATGCTGTAATTTGGAAACAATAATTCAAGTAGTCACTAAATCTAGCGAATGGCTCCCGATATGTTGCTACCTTAAGTTGGAAAAGTTGTTGAAATATAAGTACTTGTCAAAGTGCATAAGGCACTTGATAAAATAAATAGGCATTTTCAATTATTACAATACATTACTGATGAAATATTATACAAGAATGAAAAAGTTTTAGAAAAGAAGCAAAACCACAAGTAAATAGTGGCGGCGAGCTATGTTATCAATAAATAACACAAAGTTCTTTTTATTAAAAGTCTCTTTTAGTGTTCAATAGATTGGTGCACTAATTATAGTCGCATTTAGCAAAGCTAAAACAACAAAATAATTTAATTTTCACTAGCTACGCCTAATACTGTACTCTATAAAAAGTGTTCAAAATCAACAACTTTTCTAATTTCCTATTAGATTGAAATGCCTGAAAGACCAGAGTAGTCTACTTAATTGGTTATGCTGCTTTAATGTATAAGTAGGCAAATCAACATTGTCAAGCATTTTTGTGAAATTTTAATAAAATTCCGTCCACTAAATCCAAGCTGGTTCCCGTTGAGTTCTGTGAGTGAATTCTTACTATGTACGGTGTACTTCAACCGTCTCTACAATTATCATTTCCCTTAAGATTCCACATGAACAACGTAATTTTTTCGTTACCGCTATTGAGTTAAATTAATTTTTAACTTAACAAAAATAAATGTTACTCTGAACTTTTAGGCAATAAATAAATATTAAAGTGTATGCGAGCGTTAGATTTTAATTTTAAAAATGTATAATTGAAATACTTTCTAAATTTTCTGTTAATGACGTGAATATTATGTAAGTAAATAGGTTAGTAAATTAGGATTAAGTTGCACGAAGAGACATTAGTGAGATAAATACGACCGATGCGTGGCCCTTTATAGGCCAACCCATATACCCAATGGGTAAAGAGCGAAATACCTAACTTCATCTACTGTGAGTATATTTTCTTTAAAAGTGTAGCTTAAATATTAAGATTTTCCAGCATGCCATAATGATTCTTCAAATATTTCAAATATTTTTTATAGTATATGCAGATTTGTTCATTAAATTAAATATACATAATAATAAATGTGTGCACACATATTTTTTTATAAGCAAAATTGTTTTGTTTTGGTAGTAAAAAGTGCTTATTGTATTGTAATTATATTTAAAATCATATGTAAAGGCTGTAACATTTTAAAAATCTAAAAATATGTTATAATATACCTAATAGTTCACTTTGCATTATGTGATACATCAAGATTAGTATTTTTTTAAGCATTATAATATTGTATTGATCGGTAACTACCTACTTACAATAATATGTATCTAATATTAAACAAAATTTGCAATTCACGCATCGCCTTGTGTAAATAAATGATGACTGGATGTCAAATTGTACGTTGCATTGTAAATAATTTTAATATAGTATTTATGATTACAATTTTCAAAGTAATTAAAACACAATTTCAAACTTAATTCGTTTTATTTTAACTGGTAATTTCATTAAATAACTAGCGGCTGGTTGTGTTGAAAAAAAATAAAAATCTGCAAAGAAGACATAAAATTAAAAAAATTCTTGCTACTCAAATATCTGTGCTCAAAGTTTCATTACTATACACGAGTTTCAAATTCAAAATATTTTTATTCATGTAAACCGTTACAGGCACTTATGAATAGTCATCATTACACAAAGTTTAACAAAATTATGGCACAAATTAAGACTAAGAGACTCTTGATCAAGAATCAAGGTGGCCGGGGGGCAGTGGCGGACTAAGGGGGGGGCGACGGGGGCGGTCCGCCCCGGGCCTCGGGTCCAGGGGGGCCTCCAAATGGTGCAAATTCCCTTGATGAAATCCTAAATAAGTCCTTGAAAAAACGCATAGTATCTAATTAGAGGAAGTGTGAGGTTGGAGGGGGCCTCCAATAAACAAATAAGTACAGGGATTAGTGCAGCCTGTACCGGTAGCTTACATTATATTAATTAAATTTCTTTTATCTTTCTAATGTCCATTTAATTTGCATGTGGTTCCAGTATCGTAGTTTTTTACTTCAAGTTCCTAGGGCCTCCAGACCGACGTCATTTTATAAAAGTTTGCGTACTCACTAACCTGAAAGTGGGGCCCTTCCAGAAGTAGCGCAAAATAAAGGTACATTTTGATCTGGAAGGATGATTGAGCCATCAGATTGGTTTGAGTGCTTATAAGGGGTCTTAAAATAGACCATAAATAATATATGTAAAATTATAGTGTAATTTTTCAAAGTGGTTTTGGAAGTCAAATGGCAGTTGCTCCATTTAAAAACCGCCATCCGCCGCTAATATGGAACGCAACAACGTGTCAAGTACGAACACTGCTTAAAACGCTAGTACCCAGACAGAAACTCCGCTTTGCAACGTGGAATATTGGCTCTCTAACCGGACGATGCAGAGAACTCGCAGATGTACTTATAAGACTTCGGGTCCAGTGTGCTTTCCTCCAGGAAGCTTGCTGGAAGGGCAATAAGCCTCGCAATAATGGACAGGGTTATCGCCTTATATACACCGGATCACCCTCAGGTAAAAATTGTGTGGCAGTAGTTCTTTCTGAAGAGCTTTAGAACTGGCTTCTTGAAGCTGATGGTCGCTGCAATAGCTTGATGCATATAAGGGTGCTGATTGAAGGCGTAATTACAATTAAATCAGTGCCTATGCGCCGCAGGCCGGCTGTAGCGTGTCCAAAAAAGAGTCATTCTGAAAGCAGAATGAAGAGGTTCTACCTGCTATACCGTCTACCGAAATGGTTGTTTGTTGTTGGGGAAGACTTGAACAGTCAGTAAGGCTGCTGAGCCGTATGAACATGTTCACGGAGGATTTAGATACGGACTTCGTAATATAGAGGGAGAAAATATTCTGAGAACCTATATTGCGTGTGATCTGACCGTCGCGAATACGTTCTTCCAAAAGAACCCTCAGCACGGGATTATTGCCAAGAAGTAGAAGAAGTATACGTATTTTATCCCAATATTAAACAATCTTTAGGACGTCTGGCAAGAGTAAAGCCTACGTAAAGGGTTACACCAGGGTTATAATAATCAAAAATATATTTAAATACGAGCGTGTTTACTTTAACGTAGGTGAGCGTGTACCTTAAATTGGCGCTATCTTTGAAACGGCCTCACTTTCAAGTTAGGAAGTACGCATACACTCTTACCTACTTATTAAACTAGTAATCTTCGAAATTTCAGCTTTACTAAAATGACGTAGGTCTACTGGGCTCCTAGGATCTCAGTCTATTTTATTTTATACGCGGAACTAATATTACTATAGCGTGTGAACTAGCTCATGATGATAAATTATTATCATAAGCTTCAGATGACGCTCTGGCTCTGGCTCCTAGATAATGTGGTAGAAATTTACAATGAATTTGAGAATGATCAGGTTTTACATCTAGAGCAGATGATCTGCCTCCACCTGTACCTATCTATCGAATGGTAGTAGTAGAGAATATCAGTATTCGGTTTTGATACAAATTCCTCTTTTCTTCCATACGTTATTTACACGGATGATAGCTTCTTTTGTTATTCCAATTCGTCTTTTTATCTCGAGGACACGAGGATTTTTTTGCTAAATTCTACTACATGTACTTTTGATATTTTAATTTTCTATGTGTATGCAAGTCCAACTCAAACATTAATTACAAGATGTAAACTAAGTATAAGTAAGCATAACTAAGCATACACACTAATTTGTACATGAAAAAAAGTGTGATATATTAAAAAAAATTATTGGGGGGGGTGGGGGGGGTGGTGTTTGGTGAGTGTCAAGGGGCCTCATTCAACGACACCGCCCCGGGCCCGGGTTAGTCCGCCACTGCCGGGGGGTCGCTGTGTGCAGGACGGAGTCATATGCCAGGCGTTTTTATCCTCGATGTACTGATTTATGGAATAGTACGCTCAGATACATCGGTAATATTAGAAGGTGTTTTATTATAAAATCTAGCACGGTAAGTATACCATAAATGATCGTTTAAGTAACAAAAGCATTTGTTGTTGATCTATAGGAAGGAAGGTTGTTAAGAGTTAAGACACTCTATTCTCCATTTTCCGCCGAATTTTGGAGGCACTGCGTGTTGCGTGGCAGAACTTAACGCCGCACTTATACACGCATATAATGTCCAAGCCTATATATCACATCAAAATTTCAACTATACACCTGGTTTTTAAGACGTATTTTTTGGTTAAAAGTTACAATTTTAGAAGAGCTTCCATTATAATTTATCCTATTTTAACAACAAAAAGATTAAATATAAATAACTTTTTCTTTAGTATTTTTTTTTCAGAGACGATGTTATTCACTGACAATTGTTTCAACGTAATTGCGCTATTTTTAATTTAAGAAATTCAGAGCCATAAAATAATTAAACTTCATAATCTATACAAATAAAGTGAAGTAAATTGTATGGAAGTAGTATGGTACCTTATACAATTTTAATTAAATAACATTTCAAAGTTTAAACATCCACGTAGCGTTAATCTACGTAGCTATATAAATATGTTAAAGTTAATTAATAGTTAAATATTTAAAAAAATGTAGCATTATTATTACATATAATACAATACAGTTAGATTTAATTTTTTTTTTCGGATATAATTATTTTTATGTACATTGACAACATTAATTTATATTTGAAGCTTCAAAGTTCAAACATCAAAGTCACTTTGAATGTGACAAGTTGAATCTAAAATCTAAATGCAGTTTGTGCCTTGAATCGAATTTTATTGTAGAATAACAGTAACAACTTAAAAAATGAAAATTTAAGACTAAAATTAACTAATAAAACTATGTGACATTTCAATATCAACATACAAAATGGTGCTTTTTAATTTCTGGTCAATTCTCCACTGGTATCTAAGACCAATTGTGAAATGGTTTTTAAGAAAAACTACCCAACTATGTGAACTCCAAAGAATATGCTATGGTGATAGGCCTGGAGCTCAAAGAACATGTAATATCGAACAATCTTTGATGTTGTCCAGAACACGAGACGTTAAGGAGGTTGTATCATTTTTAGATGCTGTAGTAAAAGAACGTAAGTTTGTTCCCATAAGCTTCCGAGAAATACTTGACCCATCTATAAATATTATTTTAAGAGTGAAAAAAATTAACCCCAAGCTCCATGATGTCTTTATACCATCATTTCGACGCTGTCTGCAACAAATTTGGAGTTATAGGCAACTTACAGATGAAATTGAAGAAATACGTAAAACTCAATATGATAGTAATAATTCTGATCATGAAGATAAATTATTGAAACTGTGGGACTTATTAGTACCTAATAAACCACTGGAAGCAAGAATTACAAAGGAGTGGCAATATATTGGTTTTCAGGTAAATATAATGCTATTTCACTATAACCTTATAAAGTCATGATCTGTTGTCAAAATTATTATTTATTTTTTGCAGGGTGATGATCCAAAAACTGATTTTCGTGGAATGGGACTTCTTGGTCTGGATAATTTACTTTACTTCTCTACTGAATATCCAGATGTATCAAGACATGTTTTGAGTCATTCAGTGCACCCTAAGTATGGTTATACTTATGCTATTGTAGGTATCAATTTAACATCAATGGCATATTTTCTCTTAAAAGATGGTTCAGCAAAAACTTACATGTTTAATGCGAAACATCAATTGCCTAGTATTAATTTATTTCATAAATTTTATTGCTACTTATTTTATGAGTTTGATAAGTTATGGCTAGAATCTAAACCGGAAAATATGATGGAATTCTCAAATATCTTTAAAAAATTTGAAAATGCAATACGCACTGAATTAGCTGATCCTGCATCTGTTTTTCGAATAAATATTGAAGTTGACACTGTATAACAATATCTAGTCAAATATAGTGTTTAAATAAGTATTTTATGCACATTTTGCAAGCTTTATAAATACAAGATTTTACTACACAAGATTTTAAGATGAAAATTTTACATAGTATTTAGGGTAATAATACATTAATATGATTATGCTTTTATTACTTGTCACATTTCATCACATGTTTGTAATGAGAATGTTAACATTACTTTTAATGAACTGAATAACCTGGATTCATAATTATTAAAGATATAGTAAATAAATATTTGGTGTTGGACAGAATACAATAAAATTTATGAATATATCAAATACTAAATGGAGGCTGAATATTCATTACAAATCTAATTTTAAACTAAAACAATGCTTTATTCAGCATTATATTCTCCTAGCTCAGATTTATTGTCTCGACCTTTACAATATTACACAATGAAGGCTAAAATAGAGCCACATTAATAATATTAATAATATAATTTTCTATTTCAGTGTACAGCTTTTTCTTAAAATTCATATTTATTAAAATATAAAGTAAAAAGTTAACAAAAATGGTACCTGTGTATTAGAGCTACAAGTACCATGAAAATTTCAATTTAAAACCTTTGTAGCACAGTCACACAGCACCTGATTATAAATGTTATGGTTGTGAGTTAGATTTCCACTTAAGGGGTGAGTTATTTACCTCTCTCTGGTAACAAGACAAAGCACGAGTTCTGAGTTCTGCCACTGATCATGCAATAATTTGAAAAAGTGGAGAGCAATGCCTTAATATAAAGTTGCCTCTACCTCCAGTTCCATATGGACGATACAATGTCAAACTAAAAAAACATAGCTAATTTTTAATCTCATCACATAAATAGCATAATATTTTCATGACAAGAGTGTTTGTAATTTATGTTTAAAAATAAAATATTATGTACACATTGGTTTAATTTTTTTTTTCATTTTATTCCAAAAAACATTTATTTTAAATAAAACTAATGCTGCCAGTAATAAGTATTTATTTAAAAAATAATAACATAAAAAAGACCATTAAAAGATAAAAATTTGTCATGAAATAAGCAACTTAATAAAATATACAATTATGTTAAATTAGCCCTTTTATTTTATCTGTATCTTAGGGAAAATGCAAAAAACATCACAAAAATAGAAATGCTAACAAATTTGTTAAATATATTTGGACGGATGAATAAAATGCATTATATTGTGCATACCCTGCAAATTTAATATATATTTTTATATTATTCATATAAATCTTCACAAAATAGTTACTGTTTTTAAGCCTTTATTCTCATTAATGATATTGTCGGTTAAACAGAAAGAGGCAGGCACACATTTAGCATGTACAAACTTTTTTAACTCATAATTTTAAAAGAACATTTTTTCCTCTGTCCTTCCTTAATAGGCTCTTTACACTCTAAGCTGTCGATATAGGAAAATTTTCGGTTTATATTAATATTGCCTGCCAAAGTTTGCAGGATGTATATGGATGGATGTATATTATAATACATAATTTCACAAACATCATAAGTACTATAAATGAAACAAAACAAATTATTTGCTTTTCTTGCTTTGGTTTTGCTTATCTTTTTTGGGTTTCGGTTTTGATTTTCCCGCTTTAATGATAGCGATTAGGGCCGTAATAGCAACTAGGCCAAAACCAGCGAGACCTATTTGCCAAATCCATGGATACCGGGCCAAGATCTCCATTGATAGTGCCACACTATATTTAATAATGTCTACACACCAATCAACCAATTCATCACTAGAAAAAAAAAATTACAGCATTTAATTACCCTATATTTTATAATTTAAATAAATCAACGAAAAAAGAGGCCAGTTGTGGTGCAGGGGCACTAAGTGCGACTGTAAAATCAACTAGTTGTGAGTTCGATCCCAACTCAAGTTAATGAAATATTTATTTACAATTATATTTTCATTTCTTTGCTTTGGTGATGAGGCAAAGCGGAGCTTTGAGTTCTGCCACTCAACACGCAATGCTTCGGCGGAAAGAGGGGAACATTAGGTTCTCTCTGCCAACCCGGTGTGTTTGGGGGGATATGAAAATAATTTATTCTCCTAAGAGGGAATCGAACCCTCAACTGTCAAGTCACAATGGCCTTTTCATGTTTGTTATAAAAAAAGAAGTCAATGTCGTAGTAACTTAATACTTACAAAGGTGACGAAAGAAGTGGTACTGTTTGACCTTTAGAATTTTTATACCAGTCCTGAGCAAATGATACAAATGACTTTATATCATTTTTTGGCAAATCGTACTTGTATACTTTCCCTAAGCGGAAGCTGTAAAATAATGAAGAATATTAAAATTTATGAATTAAACTTTTTATAAGCACATAATGATGCTTTTTATAAGCACATAATGGTGCAGCTGCACAGCATATGAATGCAAGCACTATGGGATTTTTTTGGTTCAATTCTCGCTCAGGGATAATTAATTATGTGTTGTTTCTTCTCTCTGATAACAAGAAAAAGAGCAGTGTTAAGTTTTTCCACTCAACACTCAAAATTTGATAGTGTTTTGGAAATTCTTGGGTCCTAATGCTTAACACTACATGTTCTCTGCCTATATACCAGGTCAGGCTAAAAACAGTTTAATGCTATTATAAACATTAAATAGTGTAGTTTAAAAATGAACTTACAAAAGAAAAGCAGGCAGTTTAGCGATTTTAAATCGTTTGGCGGTATTTAAACCAGCTAAATTAGCATCAATCCTAGCAACATTGATGCGACCACGCAATGTTGCGCCAACACCCTCCCATACTGCATGTAATCTTTGACATTCCACACATGATGCACCATAGCTGAAAGAAAAACATAAGACATATTTTTTTTTAGTTTTACGCCGTATTCCGCATATAACAGAAAACAGAGGGAACCTAGTGTTAAGACACTCTGTTCCGGGACAATGAGCCGCTCAACACCGCACTTATCTCGTATTTAGAACAAGAAAATTAAAATAATACCCACAACCTACAAACTACGCACAACCGTGCGTCTGTAAAGGCGTATATCCACATCTTCGGTTAGGTAACGTGGTAAAGGGCGGCAGTGAGTTCCGCCACTCAACACGCAATGTCTCTAAAAATCGGCAGAAAATGAGAAATAGAAGTCTTAATGAGAAGAGGAGTATCATAACACTAGGTTCCCAGATTTTCACTGTGGTATCGAGTTCCGCCACTTGGCATACAAACTCTCGCATTTAAACAGAATGCAGAGAAGGGAGTGTTCTAACACTCTTTTATAACACAAGTATGGCATACCAAAAAGGAGGGTTATGATTTTATCTTGCTTTGCTTCCTTTCTTTTGTATAGCAAATAAATAGCGTGAGGCTACAAAAAATATATAAACACATTGAAAAGCAAGATAAAAAAATATTGAATACTCACAACATGACAAACCAATCCCCAGTAGTAGCCCCAGTAGCTGCTTGTGTTAGATGTTCAAATATTTTGTCATTGAGTTCTTTAACAGCTGGTGACTGGTTTTTTTCCAGAAATCCATACACTTCATTTTCATTTGGTTCACCTTAACATAAAACAGTGTTATAATTATATTATGTTATTTAAAACAGAAAAATAAAGAATTACTTTAAGATAACCTTTAATTGTGTTAAAAATTAAATAATCAATCTCTATTATTTAATTTTAAGATTCTATTTCAATTTTTTGACATATCTCAGACAAGAGAAACCATTTCTAGCATTGAAAATATAGTAGATACTGAATTCCAGAATTCTTAAATTTATGAACTGTTGGTAAATTATTTAATGTTCAAAAAATAAAGCTTGTAACTTCTTACTTTAAAGCCCAATGTTAATAATCAATCCTAATCCATAAATTGCAACCATAGATTGAAAAAGACAGAGATGGAAGAAGGCATGCAGGTTAGTGATTGGATAGACATGTCGGACAATACAAGATTGACGTTAACTGGAGATAGGGGATACATTATTAATATTGGGCGTTAATCATCATTGTCATACTACTGAGGAGGTTACACATATGTGGCCCTCTCTAGTGTGATAATGTCAAGCATTGTACTTTTATCTTGTTACCAGAGCAAAGAAATGAAAACAATTCATTTCATCAAGTGAGAGTAGAACCACTTCACAACTATTAATTTTTCAGTTGGCTATGCCACAATCACCTCTTTAAATATACAAGGTACAAGCCTATCACAATGTTTATTACCTACCATCATACAATAAGGGTACACCATGTCTGAAGAACACAACAGCTGGTTCTTTAGTTGGACTATAAAGTCTTGCTAAATGACTATTGACTGCCTTAACTGTAGCTGCATTCAAATGCTTATTAAAATCATCATCCAGGCTATCCAATGTTACTTCAAGCTTATCACAAATCACACAATTTGGCTTAGCTAAAAAAATAATTTGATTAATACACAAAATACCTCCACTATTATACATTTGACTTTGAAAAAATGTGACTAGTACTTATAAAATTTAAGAAATATTCTTTGTCTTAATAAACTATATATATTCCCGACTGTGCCACAATAATTGAAGTGTAGTTTACCATTCTATGAAAATGTAATTTGTACAATTTTTAATTGGTAATCATTTTAATATAAATACCTTTAAATAAGGTTTGTCTAATAATAATAAACATATGAAAATTAATATTTTATAAACAAAACTTACAAAATAAAACAATAAGTTTCTCTTCTTCTTTAATGAATTGGAGTAATTCGTCATCACTTACACTTTGTAAGAGTTGACTTTGTACTTTTGATAAGTACAATACTAAAAGAAACCAATAATAGACTAAGCGCATCTTAAAAACTAATTAATTTGAAGGTTAAGTGATACTTTACTATAAAACCTATGTTTTGATATTATGAATTTAATTTTAAACGTCAATAAGCTCACTCTCTCTTAATAAGAAAAACATAACATAATACTATAAATTAAATAGATTTTTATATATCAGACAACATGTTAATGTTTATTCAAACTATAAACTTATATCGTTACTTTATATTTCAGTAGTAATTACAAATTAAAAGTTGGAAATTCAGACTTCAACGTCACAACCACAAATTACATGACATTTACACAGATTATGTAGCGAACTGTTTTCCCGCAGAATGATAAAAATAATTTTGAATGTTTTTTATTTTGTTATTTTTATGAATTAATGAATTTTAATAAAAAGTCGAGTTCATGTTTCTGTATAAGAAAAAAAAAACAGTCTGTGACATTTTATAAAGACAATTGACAACAGAAACAAATACAGATCCATAATGCAATTGACATATGTCTAATGTCTACCTGTGTAATATATATATTGTATACTTATGTGACGTGATAAAAACAAAAATCTACTTATTATTAAATATTAATTTTAGTATTTAAACAACAATCTTTTAATTGAAACTCTTAAGGTAAAAGAAAAATGTATTAATAGATATCGACAAACAACATCTCTTCATTTTACGTTTACTGCTTTTCGTTATCGTATTTATTGTATCCGCCCTTTTACTGTCTTAACAACAGTAGTTGGAAGCGATTGATCTAATAAATTACTAGTCTTAAGGTTAGCAAGTATAACTAATAACCTTGTGGTGCAGAGCAAAGTAGGCTGTCTTGTCATTTGCTGAGACATTTTAAAAAAGAAAAAAGATTCTATGAGTCATCTTATTTGCCTCCACAGAAGTGAGTAGCCACATAATTAAGAGCTTGAATTAAGAGGGCTTATTATTAGAAAAGTTTGAGATCCGCACAATGGCAGAGCTAGAAGAAAAAGTTATTATGACTCCAAAGAGTAAAACACCTACATCTACTGTTTTAATTGTGGAAAGAAAAATTGCTGAGGCTGAACCAAGTGACAAAATACATGTAGCTGGTGGAGACCATACAGGAATAATAATAAATAAAGAAAAAATATATGGTAAGTTGTATATTAAAGAAAATATAGTGAAATCTTGATGATGATGAAATCTTTATGAATACAGGTTGTATTCATAAATCGTAAAAAAAAATATCCAAAATATTTTTTTCATCTGTACATATTATAAAATTAATTTAACATTATCAAATTTGATATGAGTTTTTCCTTATTTGCTTACTTCTTCCCTACATCATTTTATAAAACTAAACTTTGATCAGTCATAAGAAAAAAACAGTTTTTCTTTAAGATTAAATTTATTACTTTAGTGAAATTAAAATTAAAAAATATGTTAAACTCATATATAAGTACTTTATAATATGTCTCTATTACTTTTATAATATCTAGAACTTACAACAAAATTTCTTTTTAAATGTAAATACAAATTCATTTCTTCTGCTGCTTTTAGTTGACCTGACATGCAAAGTCTCAAAAATTAAAAGGATATTTGGGGACAGATTGTTTTCACAATATGTTCTCTCTGCTTAAAGCTGAATACAGCATACAAGCTTAATTTTCGAAACATTACATGTTCAGTGGTGTTACACCACTTTAATATTTAAATAAAAAAATTAATGATTCATTCCTCATTGTTTTCTTCAATATATTATTAAATTGTAGTAAACATTCTTTGTTACTGTTATTTTTAAATTTGTTGTTTGTCCTATTTTTCAGAAAATGGAGTAACAGAACCATGCCATGCTCAGTTAGAATTTTGTGTTTACTTAGTATCAGCTGTTACTGGTAATCATACTCGAGAGGCAAGAGGTCTGAGATTTTGGTTTAAACCTGATGTACCAAGAGATGAATGTCCTTATCAGGCTCAAGCATTTTTCCGAGAGCTTGTCAGCCCACAAGATTTTCCTAAAGGTAAACTACTTGTTTTAAAATAAGTAAGAAAAGTTGTTATTAGATTATGTTATTTTCAAATATGTATAAATTTGAATTTAGCAGGACCTCCACCCCATGCATCTTTTAAATCATTCAACCTCCTGAACACTTACCTTTATTTTTTAATTAAACTACATCAAAAATTTTATATGCTTGTTACTACTTATTTATGAACAATCTGCAAGAAGTGTGGGGTTTAATCCTGATATTGTCAAATTTTAGTTTTTCCTATAAATATTTTTCTACCTTTAATGTGAACACTAGGACTATTATGTACTTATAATAATTTTATTTTAGATTATGTTGGATTCATTAAGAAAATAATAAAATTGATGCAAAATAAATTTCACCAATTAAAACTTCTGGAAGTTGAATTAAGGCAAGAAGAAAGTGGTTCGCCTCCTCCTGGTTAGTAAGATTTTTTTATATGTTATAGAAGCGGTTAGTAGCTTTATCTAGGTTGACCTTCGAAAACACAATATCGATGGTACTGGAGGAAGGTCAAGTAAAATCATGAGGGCATGTATATTTGAATCAAGGAAACAAAAAAAATATTGCCCCAAAACGGAATCGAACTCATAACCGTCACGTCACATGTTGGGCCAAAGCGGTTTCAGGATGACGTAATGACATATTGTTATCTCATAGACAGTTACAGAAATTCCATTTCCTATTGAAAAATTAAATAAACCATTATTAATGTCCAGACAAATTAATATTTAGATATTATATATAAATATTTAGATATTTCTTTATTCATAATTATTTAATAACAATATTCTATAGCACAGTGGAAATTCGATTACCCAGAGTTATTGTTGCACTTACTAATAAATTCGATTTTCTGTATATTTATTCATAAAAAATATACAGAAAATCGAATTTATAAAGCAAACATTCCAAAAAATCCTAGGCTTATTCACAAAACAAAATATTCAGTATTTTTGTTAGCACTACTTTAGATGAAACCACTGTTTAACCTACTCTCTTAAGAAAGTATAGACAGTATACACATAATAGGCTTTAAAGCTTAATACATTTTTTTTTTCCCCAAAAATTAAAAGTGATTTAGTATAGTATCTATGCGTAACTGCGTCACACGAAATACAGGTATGGATAAACATCGTGAAAAGGAAAAAAATTCTACGTTTAAATTATTGAGGTATCTTGATTAATTTCTTAAAATATTTTACCGTATATGCAGTTCCCATAAGAGGAGCGCTGACGCTTCCATTCTGTATATTATGTATAAGTACCGAGTATATTTGTGTACACATTATATCTTTTTATTAATATAATATTTTATTACAATTTTTAATTTGGCAATTATTTGTCCATTATTATCGAGTTTCCACTGTACTTAAATTTATATACATATACTTATATATTATTCTTCTTAATGTATACCTATAATATAATTTGGAACTTTTAAATATAATGTATTTATATTCAAAAATGGTTTTGAATAAGTATATTTTTATAACAGATATCATTTTAATTTTGTGCCACAGAAGCAAATGGCGAAATTTCGAGTAAGGCAATTATATACAAGTATTATAATGGTTGTATGTATTATAATTTTTAGTATACAGCATGTTATGTTTTTGAGATTTTTTATAATAATATGTAAAGTAATAATAATTACACCTATCATAACTTATTTATAGGGCTTGGTCATTTGTGCATGTTTTTGTCACAATATTTTAAAATTTTTATTTATTTTATGCACAATATATTAACCCTTAATTTAATTAAAATGCTATGGTAAACCACATCTTATGATATGTAAAATTTTTGTGTGTATTGCCTAAAATAGCGAGTTTTAATTAGATAGATTAGCTAGATTTTATTTTATTTAAAAAAAACAATGTCACGTAACGACCCCCATGCCCCTTTCCCCTTACACAATTACAATTAAAGTATTTTTCAAAAAGTAAAGATATCGTTTTTCATCGAATTGGTAATTTTTATATAATATTTCATTATATGCCTACTACATATTTACTACTATTTAGAGTAATAAATTTGATATACGATTCTTATGTATATTTCATAGTAGAATTGCGTGTATAAATTATAATAATGTAAAATAAACTGTAAAATTACTTTATTTTAATAGTTAGTTTTATTAAAAAAATAAATATTAAGTTTATTTTTTATTTAATAACAATACTATAAATTGTATAATTTACATATAACTTCTACCTACAGCATGGTTTTATTATACATTAAAAAAGGTTTTCATTTTCAGAACACTATTTAATACTAGAATTATTTTCAGCTTTCATAGAAGATAGCATAGTGAATCAAACATTCATATCGGAGCAAAAAGTACTGGACATGATTGAAAATGCTTACCCCAACCCACTGTCGGTAGAGGATTTTGTTACGTGAGTATATATTACTAACTTCTAATCGCTGCTTCACCCCCGTGGTCAAATGAATATAACTAAAAATTGTGTACGACATATTTTAATTTAAAAAGCACCAGAGGTAACTGACCACAGGCTTGTGCAATACCTTGATGGTCCGTGCTCACCCCAGAATAGTATTGTGCCCACTCCAGAAGTCCCTATGCCCATGGTGTTTAGGTATTCAACATAGTGTAGTGTGAAACTAAGCACCAGATTAACAATGATAAGACAAAATACTATTTAGTTATTGGAGTAACAGTTTTTTTATAATAGAATTTCGATGTGTTTATAATAATATAATAAAATTACTTTTAAAGTTAAATTGCAAAAGTTAATAGTATAATTTTTTATAACATATTGTAATTAACATAGATACACACTATGTAAATTGTAACAAAAACCTTTATACAACTCTTTATTACAGTGCCGGAAAATGGTCCAAAGCAGATGTTAAGGATGCTCTCGAATCTTTAGAAGAAAAAGGTTTGACAAGGCTTATGTCTGACGGAATCTACGTTCGTCAACACAGTATCGATACCCAAGTAAGGATATAATTTGGCAATATTTGTATATATGTAATTCGAAGAGTGGAGTGGCGGAACACAACACCGTGCTTTGTCCTGTAATTCTTTCTCCCAAGTTGAAATCGAACCCACAACCTTTGACTGACTGCCTGTAATGGGTAATATCTAAAGATGAATAATATTTGTTGCACTAGGTGGTAAAACAAATGCCCACTCTATGTTCCTCACGTCAACCCACAATAGCTGTAGTGACGGCGTTGTACTGCGAAAAGCAAGCCGTCGACGCCATGATGGACAACCAAGAAACGTATGTCCGGTACACTACTGTCGGTGAGTTAACATAGATGTATTATTATTGTTTTGTTTTTTTTTCAATCAGTTCTCCATTAAAAAAATCTCTTACTTTCTTCGCTTACGAAAATAGTTCATAAATTTTTATTTGTGTGTATGTACCATAATAGGTCGAGATCCCAGTGCTTAAATCTGTCTTAAATCGTCTATTCTCATAGTCAACCGGAACCAGAATAAAATATTTCAAATGATGGCAACCTCTGCTTGCGACAGTTATTTTCCAGGCGACCATGTGTTATAGTGTTGAGAAAAAATAAGCTTTAATTTGATATATAATTCCCTAAAAAAACACATGCAAAACAAATTATTAACATAAGTGACCTGTTTAAACCAGGCAGCCAATTCCAAGGTTTATCCAATTCCTTATGCAATTTTTTCCACATCATTTATGTGGGATTCACATAAAAAGACATGAATGCAAATTTTCCTCAAAAACGCATTATCATAAATTTAATTAATGGTGTTTGCGGCACGATTCTTCTAGGCAACCCTGGTGTAATCTATTCTACTATCATGTATCATTCTTAAAAAAAAGTTTCTTTCAAAAACAGACACCTGCAGATTTAAGCAATGGGATCTTATATGGCCATAACCATTATGTTTATTATATTCGCGGTCAGACAATATACCCTTACGTATTGGGTGACAGCGTTGGGTTTCGTGATCCAACACGTAATATAACAAGTGTGCAAAAATTAATACATAATATAAAATGTTGCTGAAATCTGAGTAAATTACTGTGTATGCATCAGAGGACTTCCCAAGCGTGTTATTGATCACAGTTATTTTTTTAAAACATGAAGCTAATTAATAAAACAGGAAATAAATTATTATTTTTTATTGATTTTTTAAATTTAAATTTAAAGTACTGATATAAGAAAATTGATTTGACCTGTTAATTCAATGAGACAATCATTTGACCTTTGTCACTGTCTCGTTAATAAAAATATTATACATGAACACTATTGAGGCCGACACGGCACAGGGGCATAAGCGTGCGACTGTAAAAGCGACATTTGTGGGTTCGATTCCCTCTCGGGGGAATGAAATATTTAATATTTTCCTTTCCACACTGTAACGAGTCGAAACGCGGCTTGAAGCTTTTTGTTTTAAAATATTTTTTTTTACTTTTAATTTAAAATTATTCTTTGTTGTTGTTAGATAGACTATTTTAAGAATTGGTATTAAAATCATCAGCCTGCTTTTGTCTACTACTGGGATGTAGGCCTCATTATACTCAAATAGGCTCTTAAAACTAATTACAATTTTAAAAGAAACAATTTTTTTGAGTTATTATTATTAATTTTAACATCTACATCAGCGCTCCAAGTAATAGCATTGTTATTCAGTTAACCTTATATAACATTTAACTTTATATGGGCATTTAACCGAATAAAGTAATAATATATAACTAGCCTTCTGTAAGTACCTATAATATTCAAAAGATTGTCCCCTAACATCTAATCACTGAAGAGTTGGGTCATCATCATCAGATGATACGTACAAGAAGTAAATATATCATTATTATAAGAAATTATATAAAACACAATACAGATACCTATAAAATTCGAGTTTCCCTCAATTTCTATGGAATATGAATCCTTTCTGAAACAAGAAGTTAGTTAAAAAATATTTATAAATATGACTATTAAATTCAAAGGGACCTTAATTAAAAACATAAATGTTTATAGTAAAATTTATTTTAAAAAATTAACAGTGGTGGGTCATTTTATATTTACAATATCTATATAAATGTCATACACAGTATACAAAACTGTCATATAACGAAGACATACATAATGTATTATTTATTAAATTAATGTCCATTTCTTAACTTATTAATACTGGCATGTTTAAAGTAAAATTAAAGACTTAATACTAACAAAAAATAACAACAACACAATTGATAAATAATTAAAATACAAAGTAGTTATGACTTTAGTCATAATCAGTAAAGAAAAGATTAATCCCATATAAAATCTAATTGTGATATTTTCAATGTATCTTCATTTATAGACAAAAATATGTTTTTCTGTAACTCAGTCTCAGTCAGTAATGGTACATCTTTGAATCCATAAGCTCCCAACATTGTTACCAAATTTATTACACCTTGGCTATTTTTCATAAACTTCATGTGAAATTTGAAATTAGAATCTGTAATCACAATACAATATACAATTAATATATGTAACGATTAAATTTATAACAAATTTTAGGATATTTATTTATAATAACTAATAAGTAATCAATATTGTTTCAAATTCAAAAACCAAATCAGTGTCACACTGTATCCCGCACACAGCAGAGTAGGCAGAGGGAACCTAGTGTTAAGACACTCCGTTCCCCACTTCATTAATGTTGTTGATATCTCAGTAATAATTGGACACCAAATTATTTCACTTTTATGTATATTTATATATATTTTACTTGTAACGTGTCTTAAATATTTGCTTTTGGAACCCAAAAATTTAAATTAAAAACTTGGCATGCTATGGAGAGAGCTATGCTTAGGAAAGCTCTGAAGGATCGAGTTTGAAATAGGATAATCTGTCAGACAACCAAAGTTATTAGGCAGTGCACTGGTTACATTTGTCAGTTTGTTGACCAGTGGGGTAAAAGCATTCTGGAATGGAAACCAAACTTTGGCAAGACAACCTCCATTGTTAAGTGGTGTAACAACATAGGCAAAGTGGCTGGTAACAGTTGGATGCTAAGAGCCAAAGATCAACCTCAGTGGTGCACTAATAGGGGTTTATGCCCAGCAATGGATGAGAACATGATGATAATAATGAAAGCGAATTACAAAAATATTCGTACTTACCAACACTAAGGCTTGAGAGTTCTTCCTGTTGTTCTACTTTCAGTGAGCCATTTTCATCCCTCTCAAATAAGATTTCATTACCAACATAATCAAAAGTTATATAATAAAGTGGTGTTTTTACTGAATTAACTGCTCCGCTCATGAGACCTATTCGTAAACTGAAAATAATACAAACTTTAATATAAAAATATTATTGATATTATTTCAATTAATTAAATTAGTCCAATGCTTATAATGTAAGTCTATATAAATTTATTTATATTTACTCTCAACCACAACTAATATTAAATACATTGGCATTATATATTCTACATAAAGTATTGGTAAACAAAATAAATCAAATGCATACCTTTTCCTATTTTGAGCCAATTTTCCGTTTATAACAATTGTACCATCTACATAAATAAGATCCCTGGGTAATTGAAATATTATTTCGTTATGTTCTGGCCCCCCTTTCTGGGAATAGTCGTTTGCAGTTACAATCATCTCGTTGTCCAAGCGCTCCCTATGCAATGAAAGTTATTTCATTGAAGATTCATATATATACTACACACGTTGCTTACACATCGCTTATCGAATAAGTGGAGGATAAACATAAAATAATCGTCACTGCTTTGTATGGCATTATATACCTACATTGTTTTCTGACAATTGTGTCAGTTTACCTAAAATTTTAATAGCTATATATTGTTTGATATAGTTATTTTATGAGCATTTGTAGATAAATCTAAATATTTACAAAATTACATTAGTATTTGCATTGGCACCGAAATCTGAAGCCTGCTACTAGGTTTGACAATAGATTTCTTCATTTTTGACATTGACGTTTACTTATCACGATATCTTCTACTTTCTATTATGAAATTTAATTATTTGAATTATTAAATTTTATTATTATTATTTATGATAAATAAACAGTATATAATATACGGAACATAAAATTATATTTCATATCTATTCTTCACGATCTACATTGATGTTGTATTAATTAAAACTTATTATGTAGTAAAAAAACTATTTGGAATTTAAAATTATCCTATTTAATTTGTATAACATAAAATACACACCCCGCTATACACTCCCAGCATGATTTGAGCATTTTATTCGATTAAATTATTGATTTAGACTGATTACACGCGTCCGTTTCCGCAGATTTTTCTTATAAACTACCATCTATCAATAAAGACTTCAGATGGAATGTTGTATAGAAGGAGATGACGTAATACCGAAAACAAACACGTTCACTGAATACGTATACCGTTGGAAAGATCGGAGACACTATACACACCTTTAAGATTATAATATACAATCGCGGTAGCGACTCTAGCGCAGTTACACCTCACAGTTAGTAAGACGTCAGTACACTTGTACAACTAATATTTCTAAACTTAAATACTCGTAAACTCTCACGTTTATATAGGTTTTTCAATATAAACTATGTTCAACAAAGTATTTTATAGTAATTCCAAATATTATTCTAAATGATATTTTGCTAGCAATACCTCTTACGATATGTAAACGTAAATGTTGTTGAAAAATGATATTTCTAATAATATTTTGCAACAAATTAATTATTTTGTAATATTCGTGATATAGTAAAATATATTTATAGTTATGAGTTTACATATATCACTTCAAGTTATGATTGATATCAAGTCCTACAGGATTTTATCGCTTGATTAATCATTTGACTTTGTTATTAATAACATTAATATATAAAACCTGAAATATTTCTAATTATGACTGTGCTGGGTTGTTCGAGTATCGAAAAGTACGTGACTTTATTGTAAATGTTAAAAAAGTGAATCACTTTAGGCTTTACCTAGTTTACGCATTCCGGGTGCTGGTTATTTTACTTTTTTTTGCTTGCTTTATTAGACAGCATCGTCGAAAAAGTAGTTTTAATCGGAAATCCAAAACAAAAGTTAGAGTTATTAATTTTTTTGTTAAATTGAGTTTTTTTGTGTTAAGTTACCTACTCGACTTATAAAAAAAAAATTTTTAGTTTGTAGTAATATTTTCGCATGCAATTCTTTTAATGTCATAATTTTATAAAAAATAAAACAAATACTAAATGTTAAGGAACTTTGCCAAAATACAACAGTGTAAACTGCATTTAAATCGGTTAAGCCGTTTCTGAGATTAGCGTGAGCATACATACGCACAGACATACAGGCAAACCGACAAATAATTTTTAAAAAGCATTATTTTGGATTCTATTACATTATCTACTGTCCAGTATAATAGATTTTCTCATATATCTTCCATGTACAGACAACAATGATTATTATAAATGTATAGATGTATTTATTCAGTGCAAAAATAGTTGAGATCCAAGTCCTCAATATATTAATATTTTGGTTTTCCTTCATCCTTATTAAATTCCTTACATTACATTGTTTTTATGTTTTTTCTTAATGCTTTATGTACCTACATGAAGTTTATTTCGTCATCAGCCACTCGCTGTAGCTGCTCGAATTCACGTAATGTTTAAAATGAAAATATTTATTGACCCTCTTTAAACTTTAAATTGCATCAACTGTCAATTTTGCCCTCCTGTTATACCTAAATATTTTTAATTATTATTATTATTATGTATGGTCTCAAATAGTGACATGTCACTTACATTTTTTCATTCACATTTTGTACCAAAGCCTTCATTTCACTTTCCATAAAAAAATAACATAACACTGCACAATATAAAGAAATGTCCATTTTCTCTCTTTGTCTCTTTTAACGTCTAATGGAGTTTATAAATTTGATTATTACAGTTATGTTTAATTTACTTTAATATATTTTATTATTTTAATGAATCACTTCGTCCCATGGCACGTTCTTTTCGATAAACATTGTCTTTTGCACAGCAAGAGTTTCGTTCAGTGATTTAAAAAAATATTAATTATTAATAAGTATATAGTTGCCTAATGTTAGTAATTATTACTTTAATTGATGTCTAAGAAATTAGTAAATAATAATAATATAATGATCATTGCCTTCAACTTATGTTAGTAAATAGTAGAACTTGTATGGGTAACGTACTATGCAATAATAAAAGTGATTAATATTAATTAAATAGTAGTAGAAATACAAGAAAATTAAACTACTGTTTACTTAACTTTAATATTTAAGAATTTTAAGGAAGAATAATCCCTACTACAGGTAGACAAAGGCATGAATATCCTTTTTTTTAGTATTACACTATACATAGTGTTAAGACACTCCAATTTTTCGCCGAATTCTGGAGGCTCACACTTTTTGCCCCTGCGCCACGACTGGCCTCTTGAATATTAAATATTAAAATTTTAAACAATACCAATATTTGTACAGGCGAATCAAATGTTTATACTCTGGGTACCATTGGATCTCACAGAGTTGTAACCACCAAACTACCATCAGTGGGGAGGACTCGGGAAGCTATGACAGCTGCTGGTAACACTACTACGCGACTTTTGGGCATCTTTCAAAAGGTAAATAATTAAATATGTATATATTTTCAAAGAATGAAAATAATTTAATTTGTAAGGCTAGATAATACAAGTAATTTTCCTAAATTTTATTCTGTACATAATACCTAATTAATAATTATTTGGTATTCATTCACATTTGGTAAATTACGTAATTTTATATTGATAACATGCATTTTCTATTGTAAACTCGTAAAAAATAATACGAGTATTGATTTTATAATGACTTAGCCAATTCGTCTAAATTTATGTTTAGAGTACAACCATACATCCTTGGCCGTCTGTTCTTAATTTGTATCGATACGTGAAGTGCCCGCAGGCATGCTTCCAGTTCCAATTTATCGATTCGAATGGTTGAGCAGAGCGTAATAGTCCAGAAATAGCGAGAGTCCAAATGTATTTGCTTACATATTATAGAAAAAATATTATTATATTAGTGTAGATTGAAAAGCTAAGGATTGAACGTTTTTTGTAGTAAATTATTTTGTAGTAAGTAATATCTCTCCGTTCGTTGTGAATCGGTTAAAATATTTAAAGCAATTGTCAAATGCATCTAGATTATAAATATGAATACTGTATTTACTCGGGAAAATATCATATGCAAGACTGCAGACCATCAAGGCTATAGAGGGACAGGATGGTGGTGGATTCGATCCTCAATCGAAACAATTAGCTATTGTCATTTCCTCGCTTTGGTAACACGAAGCGCGGCGTTGAGTTACTTGACTATCTATTGTCTCTGTTTACCCTACGGGGTATAACGTAAAACTAAAAAACAAAATCACCATATAAACCCAATATTTTGTTTAATTTTGTAGGTAGATTACGTATTTCTAGTGGGCGTGGGAGGAGGGGTTCCACATTATACTGATTACTCAAAGCACGTGAGACTTGGCGACGTCGTTGTCTCTACTCCCGCTTCAGACCTTAAAGATAAGTAAGTAGTTAAAAAAGTTACCTTTAGTACAACATCCTTAGAAATATGTAAATGGAATCTTAAAATAGTTTATTTATAAATGACTAAAATTACAATTACATTTAAATTAGTTGTTTATATAATTATATCTAACTTAATTGATGCGTTGGTAATCCCGTATCCGTATGGTTTTCTTGAAGTTTATTTATATTTTTACATAAATATATTATTTATACCTTATCAACTTCCAGTAAATTATATTGTGCATTTGTTTTAAGAACATTTTTATCTCAAAGCTAGAGATAATTGGCTGGACGGAAAAAAATACATTACCACGATGACGTGAGCTCGACCTTGGCTCAAATTTATAGATTTATCACGGTTAAAGACAAGTTTTTGTCAACACCTTGGACTATTATACTTTAGTACTTATAGAAATATATAAATGTTATGAGATACTTATAAAACTAAACATAGTGAAGTTATTGTTCATTGTTATAATGCCAGTAAGCCAGATGTTTTTTTTATTTATATAAAAAAAACAAATAAATGATTGTCTATGGTAGTTTTATGTTTTTTAAAGGGAAATTTAACGTAATAAATAGATACATCGTTTTTTATATTTCTTGCTCTCTCTATTTCCGGACAGTGCTTTTGTGGTATTTTTATTGGTTTCTTATCAGCGGGACGGTTTTGAGTGTGAATGAGGTGGTTGTGTAATCGACCCCCACTTCAGAAAAAGTATTTTATTTTCATTTCCTCGCTATTTTAAAGTAAATAACGGTGGCCTTTGCCTCGAGACCAGAACGAAGAAATGAAAATATAGATTCTAAATAAATATTTCAGTTCCTCGAGTGGGGATAGAACCAAAACCAGTCGCTTTACAGTGACACTTTGTGCCCTTGCGCCACGACTGGCCTCATAGTCATAGTAGAGACCACAATTAATAAGTCAATACAATAGAATATTAATTAAAATGTTTTCTATCGTCACTTATTCGTTCATAGTTTCGTCACTGATTAGGCTGCTTTATCAATTGTGGGAAACTATTTCCTTTTAAGGTGAATTAGCAGTTATAATGTAAATAATAATAGCAAAATAGTGTACGTCAGTACCAACATTTATTTGTAAATATATAATTATATTAAGTTTCTTTTGTGGAGCGAGAGAGAACTTGCCTTTTTATTTTTTTGCTCATTGTTATTTACGAGACGAAATTGAACAAATTCGAGCAAATTGAAAAACGATACCCTTATAGGATTACTTTGATGTCCGACCGTCGGTAAAGCTGAAATTTATATATTTTAGGTTATGGTCCCTTGGAAGATCAAGTTTCTAAGACAACAAAATCAAAAGATACGAGCATTTAGACAAAATCGATAGGATACTTTCTGTGGAACTACACTTATGAAATTTGGAACATATTGAAAACTTATAATACAAATAAAGGATAAAATCCGAAAAGTCAAAATTTTTAGGTGTTTTATAGAAAAAAAATATTACAAACTTTTTCTAAAATTTGTTCCTAGTTCATATCATATAAAATTCGTGAATATGCCCGCAAACTTAAGCTTATCAATCAACTTTTATAAGTTAAGTATAGTCTGGCAAATATGTTATTGATAATGGGAAGCACGCGAGGTAAATTGCGCAGTATACGTATGCGCAGAGAACGTTCGATCAGTGTTACCTGTTATGTTGTTTTACCTCACGCTTAGCAAATCACATTTACCTATACGATAATTAAAATATCTGATCATGTTTATGTTGTAGTAAATTATACAAAACGAAAATTTAATGAGGATATCTAAATATCGCAAAATAATCAGCTGTTTCATATATTGTTGTCGAGAATAAAATCAAGACTAGCCCGAAAAGTATAATAACATTTTTGACTCAATAAATAATTAATCAATTCTAAGCTTCTGCTTATATAACTAATGGCACATGATATTTACGTATATGTGTATATACTATATACACACTTATGTACAACATAAACATTCAGTGTGCATAATACAAGCTTATAAACTATGCAATATGAATAAAGAAATATCTGGCAATATTTAAACTTTTTAAAGATTATATAAAAGAAAATAATATTGGGTAAATTATTTCAATAAATTTTGAGGTACAAAAAATGAGAGTGCGGTATCCCTTTGCCATAGTTTGCCATTTGCCTCAGTGTGAGCGCTACGTCCTTACAGGAAATTCGCACCCACACATCTTTAAAGGTACTATCGAGCTCACACTATATTGTTCAAACAAGAATATAATTAATTGTAAACAAAAATGCCTTTTACCGTTTTGATTATTTGCTTTATTATTTGTCAATTTTTATTTTTTACTTTCTTGCATGCATTAATTAACGTTTTAAATAAAACGGTAATAAAATTTTGATTTAATTTGGAGATATAATTTATTTGTTAAGACCTCTATTTCCATTATTTAAAAAAATTTTTACTTACCCATAAGTTGATTTTGCATGTTGCCTAACGCCAAAATCTTGTATTTGTTTGCTTGTTTTATATATTAAATTTACTTTTTAAATTTTACTTTTTTTATTGAATTTGGATTGAGAAGATTTGTATGTGGCCTCATTATAATAATTTAATTCAGTTTTTTATTTAATTTTTCAATTTACCATATCTTCATTTTGCATGTTGCTTTAATGTTTTTTACTAATTTTTATAATATTACTAGTTAAATATGCTCTACTACGCCATTCCGTATATATGATGCTATCATATGATATTATATTCATATTTCATAGTAATGAACTGATAGCGTTGCACTCGACTGTACCGTAGCCCGGTCACACCCCGCAACGATTCCCCGCGAGCCCTTACGGGGAATCGGTCCGGCGTAAGCGGGTGTCTATGTGCAGACATCAAAATACGCTTTCTGCGCAATTTGCCGCGCGTGCTTCCCATTATCAATAACATATTTGCCAGACTATACTTTCCGTTGACCTATGATTCTGTGAAACGTAAAGTACCTACGGAAGCCCCGGTGGGCAAGTCCAACGCGCGTTTGATAAGTTTTTTTTAGATAAAGACACTACCCTGGTCTTTTTGAACGGTGTGTGGTTTTAAATTTAGGTAGGGATACCTTTACATGCATAGCAGAATAATTATCAGTTATTATGAGCTTTTTTTCATCCAAAAAAAGACGCGCGGTTTTGAGCGCCGCTACTGAACACGCAATGCTTCTAGAATTCAGCAGAAAATAGGGAATGGAGTGTTTTAACACTACATTTCCTCTGCCTACCGCGCTGTGAGCGTGATACAGCGTGAAGCTAAAATATACTATATGTGTGTCTACTTTAAAATTATTCAAGTACATTAAAAAACCAATTAAATATTTAAATTTTACAGATACGTATACATATTCTGCGAAAAAGCAGAACGCAATAGCAAAGGTGGGTGGGACTACGAGGTCAAGCCATACAAGCCTGCTGATTATCTACTACAAGATATCGCTTGTCGTGTTGCCGGCTCATCTACGACATGGATGACTTATGTTAATGAAGGTAATTACCATAGATTTCTAGATATATGCTATTTGTTAGTTAAAGATCACATTTATGAAACTCAACAAGTCTTCTTGTTAATCGATCGACATTCGTTCTTTAAGTAATTAAAGGTTCCCAGGGAACCCTATACAGTTTAAAAGGGTCCTGGCTGTTATCCCTTTTGATTAAGAAACAATATATTATTTATTTATGTGATTTGTTGATTATATAATTATTATAATTCTGACGTTGTCTGAATTACTTTTGATACAATTCTAAAGTATTGAACTTGGTTTTTATCTTTTGTATTTTTATACAGTTAGGTCTTTTTATTTTGTTTTTTTTATAATAATTCATTATCTTTATATTTCTCACTTATTGCGGGAAAGATATAGAGCATCTCAATGTGTCATTCCACTCTGTACTTATCTTAATTGTGTACAATGTCGCGATTTATTGAACGAAATCTGGGAAAAGATAGCATTTCACAGTAATATTTAATTTTAATTTAAATAATTATCATACCAAAAAAAGTGGTGAATGTCCGATGAGATATTTGAATCGTTTTTTTTTTCAATTATAGATATAATCAGTAATTATATCTATAATTTGAATAAAATCACCATGTACTAAGTTTCGTACGTGGTTCATTCTTTATATAATTTCTAATTGTAAATGTTTCTTTACATAATATGAGTCAGCGTTCCTAGCACAAAGCTATGTGCAAATAAAGCAGTTCCTTTCATGATTTGCAAAGGTTTAAAAAATAATAATTAAAAAAAAATGCTATTATGGCACCTATGATTTATTTCTTTATTTAGTTTTTCAACTACGTTACATTTCTACTTCTTTTTCCTCATGCAAGAACAACAAAAGAATTTAATAAATTAAGGATAATTATATGTAATAACAAGTTATACATAATTATGTCTTTATATTAAGAGACGCAAACGATAAATCATTTCAGGAATTCCATTCATGGATTGCTTTTCTAGTTGAAAACTTCTGTATTTATAGATTTAAAAAAACATTTCTCATAATGATGTAAGATATGAATGAATCAGAAATACTTTCAAAGTACTTCTGTTTCATTAAGTGTTAGGTACACTACTCCTAGTCTCCTCACTCACTCTTTAAGTGTTCTGGGAACTCTACTTGTTAAGTTTTTTTCTTGTTAAGCTTTTAACAAACGTAGTATTTAGGTATTATGTAGGAACATAATCAAATTCTTTGAATTTTTTAGTGTAGAGTTAAGATACCCCGTTCCCTACTTTCCGCCAAATTTTTCGAGACATTGCGTGGTGAGTTCCGCCAGAGCGAAGAAATGAAAATATTTATCAACAATTATTCATAATATCCTCGAGTGGGAATCGAACCCACAATCGTCGCGTTACAGTCACACCTTGTGCCCCTGCCACTGCTTGCGCCACGACGACCTACAATTAATTATATTTTCCTTCTTATTTAAAAAAATCTTATTTAAAATATGATTACTAGCTAACACGACCCACATTTCTGCCGAGATTCCTTTTCGTTACATAATTTCTACGAACGTTATCGCGTAACGCAATAAAATATGTATATTTGTTTTGTTATAATTATTTTAGTACTCTTTCCTGGAGCTACGTAAAAGTAATATTTTATATAATTATTGAAACTACTGAGAAATTGGTTTTGATACTTAAATATGTATATAATAAATTAGAATTACATAAAAATTAGAATTACATAAAATAAATTAGAAAAACTAAGATTAGAATTTTATACCATTAGAAAATATATTGAGGCCAATCGTGGCGCAAAAGGAACAAATGTGTGACTGTATACACGACTGGTTGAGGGTTTGATCCCAACTCGAGGAAATGAAATATTTAATATTTTCATTTCTTACTTGCCTCGTTACCAGAGAAAGAAAATCTGACTCCCCCAAGTGACAATGGAACCCGTAACAGTTTCGTTTACAGTCGCACGCATATACCCCTCCGCAAAGTCCTCATATATAAATTTTAAAATGTAATATTTTACACAATTTCCCCAGGTCTAGAACGCCTGCGGGGCGTTCCCGGCAGATGGGAAATACCGGAAGAGGCGACGGACCGACTGTGCGTTGACGTCGGCGGCGGCGCCTTTATCGAGGTGTCTCACCCGACGCCGCAGGGCGACCAAACGTAAGTGTTCATCATTATATTCCTTACTGAATTTCCTGAAAAAAATGTCGTTTTATTGACTACTACACTACTCTTATTATATTTTTTTAATTATTCTGTTTTTGAACTTTTGACCTATTTTTTCTTATTT
Source organism: Heliconius melpomene rosina (assembly GCF_056956725.1). NCBI lineage: Eukaryota > Metazoa > Arthropoda > Insecta > Lepidoptera > Nymphalidae > Heliconius > Heliconius melpomene. Next base: position 4,299,909 of record NC_140404.1, read on the forward strand.
GACTAGACTTTGAAACTAGATAAAAAAATTAAAAGTGTCAAAAAAATTAATTTGTCAGGCGCAGTCCGCGCGTGCACTGCGCGCCTGTAGCGGGCGGGCGCGCTCTGGCGGGCGCGGGCGAGGTGCGAGCAGCGTTTGCGGCGCACAGCCGCGCGCGCGCTTACGACTGCGAGCTCGACGCCGTGCTCGACAGCGTCGTCGGCAACTGCAAGGACTGCTTTGTGTCTATACGAGGTTTGTCACATTTATATCTAATAATATTACCATTTTATATTTTTACGTGTACGTTTATTTAGGTGCTGTCCATAATTATATCTAGGTATTTAATTATTAAGAGAAGTATTTTTCTACATATTTAACTTAATATCTATTAACTAAGTACCTATAACATTGATACTCTTAGGTATATCGGACTACCGCGACGGCACCCGCGGCAAGGAGTGGCAGCCGCACGCCGCGCTCGCTGCCGCCGCCGTCATGAAGGCCATCATAGCCTCTCTACAACCACCAACCGATTAAAGTGATATCCAGAATTTTATACATTATTTATATTTAATTAATTTTACGTTATACCTGGATATAGTTAAAAATACTTATTTGTCTAATTGCCAAAAAAATATTTTTATTATTTATTGACTAATTATTTATTATTCAAGAAAAAAATGACTTTATATTGTGTTTCACTTTTTAATTGTATTTACAAATGTTTTACATTTTATTTCTACATCATCACATATGAATCAAAGTCTGAATAAGAATATTAAACAATAACTTAAGGCCTTACATTTGTAATATATCATCCACTAAACTATATGGAGCAAACTGAATAGTGGGAACTGAGATTACATCGTAAATTAATTTTATAAAGTCAATCTTATTTTCAAAAAGTATTTCATTGATGCTAACGTAACAATATCGTTGCTAAATAATTAACGATACATTGAGTTGTTTTCTATAAAAAAAAATCGATATTACAACTCTACATAATATGTATGAAACAATCATTAAAATTTAAAGTTGTGGCTCGAAATATCATCTAAATGTAATTATATAATATATCATCAATATTATTCAATTCCATAGCGTCACTAGTTTCTGAAAATTCCCAATTCGAAGATAATTATGTAACCGATTCGTAGAATTTAGATAGAAGTCATCCAAAAATTACGTCATACTTTCAGGAAGGCATTATATCTATATGCGAGATTTAAAGTGAAGCTGAAAAAAACTTTATAGTAGTTAAGGGCTCGAAATGTATGAAAAGGGGAGAGAGGGGGCAGGAAACCTTAATTCCAAGACATTGCATTTTAAAATATAATATTTAATACACGAAACTTGTGTTGTGTAAATCCTGTAAGTTCGTGTGACATAATTTATGGATGGCCTCATATTAGATACATTTAGATGTCATTACAGGTCCATTTGCCTTACTTTTCTCTTAGTATTTCATTATAAGTACATATTATTTACATACTATTTAAACTTAGATTGTAGTTATACATATATACACCGGTTTTATAAATGTTACAACTTTATTGACGTTATGATAAATGGTTGATGAGTATTTTATATTCCTTTGAATGTCTTCTCGTGTTGTTTGTTCTTGTTTTAGCGGACTTTTAATATTTGACGGAGATCTGAATTTAAGGCTCAAATTGTCCTTCCAATTATTTGATTAGTTAGTGTACTGTTTTTTGTATGTGTTTTATAGTAGAGAGTGTTTATCAATGTTTACGTCTCAAATGAAATACTAAACTCTGTTTTGCCACTACAGTCATGTGTAGAAGGAAATAATATCATCAATACTTAAAACCATATAATATAAAAAAACTTACATAATATAAAAACTTCTTCGGATTTTTAAGTTAGTGCCAATTAAACGGCCTAATATTACCTATTTATTATATTGGTATGCATTTTTTATATATATTTATGTAAAAACAATTAAAGATATGTTCGGTTTTTTGACGTACACTGACGGATAACGGGACCAATTGCCGATATTTAATAATAATTACTTACCAAAGTATCTGGATGTCTAATACCCTTGTTTGAATAAACCGAACTAGTCTTAATTGTTATATTAGAATAGACATTTACTTATATCTATAATTATTACGTGCCTTTACGTTGTCTGTGGTAAATAATTTATTATATATTTATATTATCTATTTAATAATGTCGGTTAATAATCTCTCTTCACGCTTCCTCTGCTTATCAGCGCCAATAAGTGTAATATTTTAACCAAGTTGTTTTTTTTGCAAACATGTAAAATTATTATGTATATATATGTTATTATTTTATGCGTGCTGTTTATTGCGAGTTACCAAATTTTTTAAAATTGTTTTTTTTTTCTTTAATCTAATGAGTGGGTTTGATGCTTTTATTGCCTAAACTTAGAATTTATGTGTAACTAACGTATTCACTGCCACAAATGGCCTATTTATGACGTAAGTAAATTGTTTTATATTTATACAACCAACAGTAGGTATGTTTAACAGTTAGTTGTGTGAACCAAAGGTTAAAGTTTCGGCTGTTTTGACAGGTCTAGTCGCCTGAAATGTTACATTATTTTTACCTATTAGAACTTTTACACGTTTATAATAAATATTTAATATATACATATTGTTAAAGTTGTAATAGAAAATAGAAATTATCTGCCCGTAAGGGCCTAGTGGCCGCTTGAGTGTAAACGCGTGGGCTGTGGGTTCGATTCACACTCTGGGAGACTAACAATTCCATTCGCTGATGACAAGACAAAATGCAGCCTTTAGTTTCGCCACGCATCACGCTATGTCTTGTGAGTTGTGGGGAACAGTGTCTTAACAGTAGGTTCCCTTTGCAACATATACGCGGGATACAGTGTGACAATGAAGAAAAAAAATTCTACCCCTTATGTAATAATGTTGTGATTCTAGATGTAGTTTAGAGTGTGTCATACAATACTGTCAAAGCATTATAAATTAGATCGCAGTCACTTTTTATTCCCGCCTTTTATGCCATTGCTTTGCATTGTCTAACAAATGAATGTTTTAAATTATAATTTTTTTTTTAATATATAATTAACTTTTAAGTTACTAAGATTTTTATATTTCGAATTAATAATGCTCTGTTGTATTATCTGTATATTGGAATGTGTCTCTAATATTCTTTTTTTTTATTCTGTAATCGCACAAGTAAATTATTAGAAAAAAATATCGATTTTTATTTCAAATTCCTTAGTTATAATAAATTACACTTTACACTTCATCATTTTCTAACACAAAAGAACATTTATGTTATATTTTTTTTCGATAATCTTGTCTAAAATTTATCTATAAATATATAAAATATATTCGCTCTGTCTATTCAATACCAGGAGTATTGTTACAATAATTCCCATAGAGTGGAAAATTAGTAGGTACCTGGTCAATCAACTTTTAAGCTCAAGGGTCAGGTCGGGAACAGTGACTCGGATTTTTTCTCATGTTAAAATTATGAAAAGTTATAATAACAAGCTAAAATTTACACATATAAGGTATGTTGTGTGTTACTAATCTTTCTCCCTGCATTGTCATTTTCCCAATGAAATCAATATTAAACTTGTCTGGCTACGTTTTTTTTAAATGGGAAATGAGCCGCTGTGTACCTGTACCGGTCTACAGTGACTCAACACCTGTAGTGCACAGTGGCTCGGGAGTATAATATTCAATTAAAAGTTATAATATCAAATCAATTAAGATCAACTTTAAAATTTCAGATAAGTAATTGTGTTTTAATATATTGTTTTCTGAGAACTAAAATATGGAAAATTGTTTAATTTTTGCTCCTATGTCGAATAAGTAACATAATATATTCCGTAATAAATAACATTAAAATAAAAAAATAACAAAACCAGTAACTTAGTACAATCGAGTGCAATTTTGTTTTTATTAATAAAATTATTACATGCCATTTATTATTTTTTTGTTTTTAACAAGACTAAAACTAGCATGTAGCATCAATCTTGTAATCTGTTGGCAAATGCAACATAATTATAGTATTATAGGTGAATTGCGGGCGAAGCCGCGAGTGGGCCACAAATAATAAAAGGATTCGTATCATAAAACAAACATATTTTATATTTTCTTAAATGATTAGGAATGTTTTCTACAGCAACTGATGTATTTAAATTTGATGTATACAATCCAAGTCTTATATATTATCTGAAACAAGTACATAATTAAATGGTTAAATTAAGTATAAAATATGTTATCTTTTTTGTTACAAGTGTCTATACACGTAAATATAAAAAAATTAATAACGTCAAAAAGTGTTGTTGAGTATCGCACTCAACTATGAGAGAAGCAGTATTATCAAAGTCCGAATAACACACTAGAGTCAGAAAAACCCAGATAAATAATTTTACTTAAAATGTTAAAAAACAGTAAAAATCACAGATCTTAATATAAATATACCTCTAGTTTAAAATACAGACTGTTTTTCTCTTCACCACTTTAAATGAAAACACAGTTTTAATTACTCTATAAAATCTTAATAAAATTAAAACAAAAGAGATTTTGCCAAAATGAAAAAGTGATCTTTTTCAAACAAAAAAAATAATAAAATTATCGTTGTAAAATAAAATGCCATTCGATGGGGGTGAAGCTGAACTGAATGTTATTTAGGTTTATTATAGAAAACAGGTAATTACGTAAAATAGAACGAAAAGTGGCAGTTCAGCAATGTTTTATTATTTTTATAGTAGTTTTTTTTATTTAATTTTTAATTTATAGTAGATGTTTACGTTATTGGCGTCTATTCTTAGCCGCGTCACACGTTATATAGTATGGATAAAAATCATTACAAGAAAATATTAATCCTATGTCTAAACTATTGATGAATCTTCATTATTTTTTTAAGTATGGGTTTGAAATATCTTATCTTATGTACTGCTCCTGTAAAAGGAGTGCAGACGCTTTCAATCTGTATAATAAAATATATACTTACTTTGCAAGCCTCTGTCTGCATTAATATTCTCTCATTCTGAAAAAAATAATGTTTTTTATATTCAGTGCAAAATAATTGCTTTTAATAGACACAAACTCTAGACAACATACAAGCAAGTATACCCAAAAAAATGCATTTTTAGGTTGTCATTGTCATCCAACAAGGTAATTTCAACAAGGTAATTCAAGTATCTTTATCCCATATATGAAATGAAGTAGAAATATTCATTTTTTATATAACATTCTATAAAATAAACTTCAGTCATACATTTAACAGTTTACTATTATTATTTTTTGTTATGGCTAGTAAATGTGCCAGTTAGAATGATGTTATTTCATTAGAAAATGTATTGCAATGTATTTGTATTTCTGTACAATGTATTTTTTCAATAAATACAGATAGAAAAAAATAATTTATTCAAGTGTATTTTATATATTAATAATATAGTTTTAAATAAATATACACTCTTCTTTGTGCGCAAACTATAAATTAAACTAAATTGTGTTTTTATTAAATTTAAAGATTATGAAATTGCATTCCTACTTAAGACTCCTATTTAATGTGATCTTTGAACTATCGAAAAATGCTTCTATATAGTAATATTTATTTACATAAATTTACAATAATACAATGGTGATTTATGTTTTAGCACACAAGGTTAGTATATGGCATTATAGTAAATTATAATTGACACAAAGCATACAAAATATTAATGACTTTTACATGTATATGGTGCAAACACAAAAGCAATGTGTTAATATGTAATTTGTTTACTTGCATCAGTCTCAGAGCATGGTGTTGTTTGACCACCAACACTTATTGTTGGTCTTCTATAAGTTAAAAAAGTATATCAAGACACATTTTCACACTTTATTATTCATAAAAATTGTCAATCAAAATTATATGTAACTTGAATAGTTTATTAGTAATTTATGCATTTTTTTAAAATAAGTAATTGATATTATGAGTTTTAAAAAATATTCAATAAGTTAAAAAATAGCAAATCTAAAATATTAAAAATATATAATATGAATGAAAGTTGTACATACATATTTTATTATAATATATGTTTTTTAAAAGTTGCACTTACCAACATATTTAACTTCATCAAAAGCTTTTCTAGCCTTTTTAAGCTCTTCATTCATTGTCAAAAGATCTTTAACTCTAGCATACTTTCTGGCGTCCTTACGTACTAAGAAAATAATATCCTCTACTTGTACTCTGCCTGGTCTGCCTACTTCCATAGCTCTGGTAATTTAATGAAATAATTATAAAAAAAATCAATATCAAAAGTTGGTCATTATCAATTAGCAACCTCAAACCTACTTATGTGTAGTCTCTGTAATAAATTCTATAACAAGGTCTTCTAAAAAATCAACACTTTCAGTGTATGGATTTTGGTCATCACCAAATCCATACATCATACAACGTAGTTCTTTGCTAAACAATCTTTTCCTTCCAGATGCTGTAGCACCTAATTGTTGATCACCATCTTCATCGTCAAACTGCAATATAAAATATGTTTTATTTTATATATAAGAATTTATAATCTATAAAAAAAATATTATCGACATACTTGATCAAATTGGTCAGCAATTTCTGGGGTTGGAGTAGACATAACTAAACATCTATTATGCAACAGATACTATAATTGTCAATTTAAAAGTTATTGTCGTATATTTTAAAATATTTTTATGACATTAAATTTATTATGTTGTTTTGTAAATATAAAACTATAAAAGTTCACTTCACTAAGATTGAGAGACTGAGAGTTGTCATTGTCAACTTGTGACAGATTACACATATGATTTATCTAATTCTGTTTTTTTTTTATTTTATGGCTTTTAGGCGTGACAAGCAAGAAAAACGCAATTAAATTATATTCTTGAAAGTTTAAATAATATAATGATATATAAATATTGATGTTTTTTAATCGTTACGAACTTTTTGAAATATCAAAATGATTATGCTCAGGATATACCTGTAACGTCATTTGCTACCTAAGATTTGTTGATATTTAAGACTTCCATAAAGATATTTTCCAAAGTAATATAAATCTATTAATCCAACAATGCGCTAGAAATATATTGAGAATAAGCAAGGGACAGTAAGTAAAAATAATTAAAATGATGTGTTTAATTATTGAAAGTTTGAAACTCTATTAGTTTGAATTGAGGCTATTGTGGCACAGGGACACAATGCGACTGTGAATGCGACAGGCTCACTCCCACACGTGCAAATGAAATATTTAATATTTCCATTTTTTGCTCTGGTATCGAAGCAATGCACGGTATTGAGTTCCGCCATTCAACATGTAAATTACAATGTCTTCAGAATTCAGCGAAAAATGGTGATTGGAGTGACAAAATTAACGTTAAAAATTTATGAAATTGAAAATTTATAATTATTCGATATGTAAAGGATAAAATATCGAATGAATTTCATTGATCGTTACATCGACATAAATATCGATATTACATAATAAGAAGTAAGAAATTAAGAATCAAGCGGAAGCGATTTGTGTTGTTGTTTATAAAATTATAACCTAAATAAATTTAACTGGCAGTAGAGTAGTATTCTTATATTAAAAATATATCTAAAAACAAAAATTGAATTTGAAATATCATGATAAACTACTACAAAAACTAAATCAATAAAAAATTATACGCAATATCCTATATTAACGTAATTGGGAATACAGCAGGTTAAAAACATATTTTAATTTAAACCTAATTTCAAAATGAATCCTATGACGTAAGTGTTATTATTATTTATTAAGTGACCAAATTTTATTTTTATGTTTTACATTTGAACGATTTATAAAACCATTCTTCTTTTTATAGAAACGTGAAAAATGTATTGAAGTTAAGTGAAAGAGAACTTGCCGGCAATTCAAAAAGCTCATGGCATGATCAGTATAAAGATAGTGCATGGATATTCGTCGGAGGCCTGCCATATGATTTAACTGAAGGTGATGTCATATGTGTTTTCTCACAATATGGTGAAATAGTTAATATAAACTTAGTAAGGGATAAAGCTACAGGAAAATCAAAAGGTTTCGCATTTATTTGTTATGAAGATCAAAGATCTACTATACTCTCAGTGGATAATCTCAATGGAATAAAGGTAAAGTTCAGCTTTATTATTTAAACTATTGATTAGAAGTTGTGGTGCAGTGGCAAAGTGCCTGTCTGTGCAATGATTCTGATCTGAATAAATAATTTTCTTCTTATTTTGGTAGACAAAGCACAACATTATGTTCTGGCTTAACAAGCAATGCGTACATAAAAATTAGATGAAAGTAGAATGTTTTAATAGCTTTCCAATTTCCCTACAAAAATACATATTAATTAAAGAAAGAGTCGTTTCTAACATTTAAAAAAAATGCAGATTTTAGGAAGAACAATTCGTGTGGATCATTGTGAACAATATAGGGCACCAAATGCTGATATGAGTAAAATAGATGAAGTAACAGCCTCTATAAGAACACAGGGTTGTGCACCGTCCATATCAGTAGGCCAAGTGCCTGTAAAAAATGTAAGTGTCCATACATATTAGATATAAGGAATATAGCTGACACTAATGCATGTTGCAATTCTTTAGATAATTTGAGTTTATGGTGTTTTAATGTTCAACTTTTTTACATATTCTTCAGTGTTTTAACACACTCTAAGTAGGACAAAAAGTTTTTATGCATTGCTAGACTAGTTTAGACTTGGTAATACAACAAACCATCAAAAGACAACACCTGGAAAAAAGTAACAAGATTCACATTTTTTTACTTTATATTGTCTGTAAGTGAGCATGGGTTAACAGGAGGGTCACATGTTAAGACCATCCACCAATGATATAAATCAATGTCACTCTTTGTCTTGTATCCAGAGCAAGGATTTAAAACTGATTCATTCCTATCTAACCCATGACTATTAATATGTCTCCATCATATCATAAGTTTATAGCCAGTCACTATACTATTTTGAACTATAATTGCTTTTATATTGTAAAAGGATAGTTTCTGCACTGATTTATATACAGAATATGTATATATTTACATAAATTGAAAAATTAACTACTGTATATGTTATATATATTTTTGTCATACAGGAAGAAGTAGAGAAAGAAAAAGAGCCAAGAGAGAAAAAAAAGAAGCACAAAGAAAAGAAGAGCAAAAATAAAAAGAGAAGAAATAGGTCAAGTTCAAGTTCTACTGATTAAATAAAAAATAAGCACTATTACATTATAATTTCTTTATTTATAGTCTGACTAAAATATATATTAAATAAGACAATGAGATTCTTCTGTCGTATTAATTTAATAGAAATAAATGAGATCAGTAATATATTTTTTAAATATAAACTTTGTATGTAAATAGAATTTGTACTTTAAGAATTTTTATTTCAACTTCCTAAAGGAATCTAAGCACTATTTTAACTTAAACTTATATAACAATTTAGCTTCATGAAAATAAGATTAGATGTAAATAAAATATATCTATTATAATCATATTGATGTTGATGACATAATTTTAGACGAGCTTTGGAATTGAGTACACATTTGACTAAAAAAATGTATACAGGGTGGAAGAGGCTGCGCTTCTTTAATTGAAACTGCATATAGGGTAAAAAATTTCAAACCCGAAGCTAAAGAAATTAATCAAGATGCCTCAACAGTTTGGACGTAGGATTTTTTTTTCATTTCACGATTTTTCTCCATACCTGTATTTCGTGTGACGCACACATACACATACTACTACAAAAATACTACTAAGCGTTGCCAAACTTCTACTTTTCATTCGTCAAAACAAAACCGAACGAGAAAGAACGATATCTCGCGTTCTTTTTCACGCAATTACCTATTTATTATAAATCTAAATAACGTTCAAACCTCTTATTAAAATTGTTTAACAAAATCCTACTTTAAGTCAATTTATTATATCACCTTTATTATGAAATTATTTAGAAATACTGCATGGTTATTGAACCACCCACAAAGTTATATTCAAAATTTTTAACACAAAATGATATTGAACTACGATAGATAGGTACTTACATTTAACATTAGTTTTACATCGTCGTTGTCGCATTCTCCTTTTACTATCACTAATATTTACATCATAAGTAATATTAAAAACTCAACATTTGTTTGAAATGTCTTAAAAAAATGTATGTTTTGATAGTACACTCAAATACTGACACAATAGTTTCACATTTGAGAAAAATACTCAGTAATCACATCATCACGATCACGAAACATTCATCACGATTTTAGAAATCCGATTAATGATAAAATTAATATTAAACAACATCCAAATAATTTAAAACACTTAATAATTATTCAACGTATAAAGTCGAACAAAATAATGTAAATACAACAGAACTTAGCCGTTCCGCGGCTAAGTTCTGTTCTCACACAGATAATTAAAAACATTGTAATAGTTGCCATTAACTAAAATACTTATCGAATATACTATTAAATTTTTTATTAAGATTTTCATTATTATTTATATTTGTATGATTATTTTGATAGAAAATCGTATAAAAATTAAATATTAAACGAGTTTTATAATGTTACACGAGGACCTGCGAAAATTCAATACGAAATAAATTAATATTTAGTAATTATTTGTAAATAGTATTGATAATTTTATTAATTATTTTAATATCAAATCATGCGTAAAAAGTATAATCTACATTTATTATGAATTATAGTGTTATATTGCACAATCAATCAATATTAAAAATGAATTTTGTTATCTGTACAAAGACACCCCGCTCACGCCGCACCGATTACCGGGGATTCCCATAGAATCGGTGCGGCGCGTACATTCTGCGCAATAGTAGTTGGGTCGGACTATAGCTGAATGCTATTTACTAAACCATATAAATACAACGGGTTATGGGCCCAGACCACGTTGTAACAATAATAAAGAAGATTGCATCAATCGTAGAAAATTAGAAATACTGGCGAGATTAAAACAGCGTTACTTCACGCGACGCTTTGGCGTTGGTATTGAAATTTGGAGGTTAAGTTGCCGGGAAGGAATAAAAAAGAAAAACAAGCAAAATAAACAATCACAATGGAAAGGAAACAGCACAGTAATAAAACTGGAAGGAGTAAAAAATTGGAATGCTTGGAAGTTCCAAACCATAATACTACTACGGGGGGAAATTGTGTCATCATCATCTGCATTTATTGTAAAAAGAAATGCTACAATTAAAAGAAATATTAAATGTTTCAAGTGTAATAATATGGGTCATTATCGAGCTGAATGTAATGTGGACAGAAAATGTAATATTTATTGTTAAAAAAAGTGAAAAAAATGCTATTATTGTAATAATTTTGTAAACATGTTAAAAATGAGTGTTAGTTTAAAACGGGAACATAAAAAATGTGTTTGTAGTGCAACAAAAGTAAAATTAAAAACCTAATAGAAATAATTCAATAAAAGTGTGTGTAAAGTGTATTCCTAAGTGTTGCGTTAATTTAACATCAGCTCGCCGCCGTTGCCTACATACCTACGCTAGTTGCTGCGACTCGATTTCTTGAATGAAGCGTGTGCGACGTTGCCGCGCCGACAGGTAAGTGTGTGAGTGATAATATAACACTTTACAAATGGCGTTTTTTTTTAAAACGATTATTTTATTATTTATTTTGTTTGAAAATATAACTTTTTAATTTTTGGGAATTATTTTTTTTCTGAATTATATTAGGCTTTTATAGAGTAGTTAAAACTGTGGTTTCATTTAAAGTGGTGCCGTCAATTCCACCCTGTATATCCATCTACTCCATACAATATACCTTTCAGAGAGTAAATTCTAATTCTTTCTTTTAGTGGTCTACAAAACCAAGATCAATTCATATACAATATTATATAAGAATGTTTTAATTTTTTATATATTTGATGATTAATAAATTGTCAAAAATACTTTTGCAATTATTACTATTAATTATAAAAAACCTAAACAGTTGCTTCTTTAGATTTGAAACCATTTTTTTTTAATTATAATAAATAACAACATTTAAACATTTTAATAAACTTCACATAAATATTACTTTTACTATAATTAATTATTCTTATTAAGTATATTCTTTATTTCAATTAATATGTCTCCATTTAAATATGCTATAATTCCATTTTTATTGCAATATTCTTTACTATCTAAATCTTTTTCATCATTATAAGTAATTTCTTCAAAATTATTGTAGCTTATTACATTTCCACCTTTTGACAGCAGAATGGCGTGAGGAGCACAGGTATCCCACCTAAATGTAGTTCCTTGTGAGACTATGTAAGCTGAAGCCTCTCCTACAAATATTATAAAAATAACTTTATTTAATTATAATCATAAATATGGTAACTTGAGGCCAATGTATTGCAATGTTATTGTGTCTGAATGTAAACGCAACAGTTGTGGATTCATTTCACTGAGAGTAGTGAATTGTTTTTATTACCTTGCTCTGGTACCAAGACAAAGCGCGGCATTGAGTTCGCCATTCAACTAATTTCTTAACATATTATTTCAAATTCAAAATCTTAGAAGGCAACTCCACTGAGAAGAGCCAACAAGAATCTGAACAATGGCTCTTTTCAATATTGAATTAACAATTTTATTGTTTAATATTCAAATATTATATTCAACACAATAACTGTTCTAAAAAAAGTTGTTTACCTAGAGCCACTTTCATCAATTTGTGACCAGCCCCAGGTAAGTATTTTACCAGCCACCCAGAAGATGTGAATTTTTCTATTACTTCAGGCTTTTCTGACCCACTCATAAGGATTATTTTATCTTTCACTGACATTTGTACGTCAGAAAATGCATGGACATTGTTATAACTAACACCCCAGATGATATGTCCCTTGTCACTGCAAATAATTGTTAATTATAAATGTTTATTTAAGCATTATTATTTTCACAGCTTTACACTGTATACTGCATAGTCACGTTTCTAGGCTCAATCAAAGGATTTTGCTGCATTTTATATGAAATTTGTTAAGTACACAAAACCTATAGTGTGAATCTAGAATTATGAAATTGGACAAGAAGTAAGAACTTACAGTAATAAAGTGCATACATCATACACCTGAAAACTCAGGATTGGCAACTTTTGCAGGTCATGTTCCTGATTACCAATAATTATGAAATTGGCACTGAACCTTTAGTAGGTGAACCTTGCAATTTAACAGTCTTACCACTTAAACATTGAAATAAACAAATATAAAATCATTGTCACATTTACAAAGAGAGATGATAGAAGATTAATGCTTTTGGCAATATTACTTTGTAACAATACTGTAACTTCCAGATTGGTAAAATGAAATAATTTATATCCCTGGGTAGGGATGGAATCTACAACTACAAACTTTCACATGTACAGTCAGACAATAATCTACTGCACTATGATGTTCTTATAGTGGCACTTTATCATATTCTTACACATAAAAATATACTTACTGTTGATAAAAAGCCTGATTAACAACTCCTACAACTGGCTTGCCAGAAGATCTTAGATAAGCTCCAATCAGTACAGTCACACAAGACAAGCCATGGCCTGGTTTAGCATCACCTTTCACACCAGATATAAATTCTGCTGTGCCATCTAAAGTAGTATAAATGTAATGTGATATAATTAACCAATATTATATTTTAAAATGATAAATGCTAAAAATATATTGCTCATTTTGTGCAACAATGACATCTTACTATAAAAAAAATACTGTTTATAAACTTTCAGTATGTGCTCTGCAATATTTTGTTGTGTGAATAGATAATTCTTCCACCAAATGAATCAAATGATCAAAATGAAATGATATTATTATAACTTAAAAGTCTAATATATTATTTATTGCAACAAATATATTATTTTCAATAATTTAATTTTATAAAACTTTGTATATCTGCAAATACAAGTTTTAAAATAATTACCAATTGGATCAATCCATATTCCTAAATTGGTAGTGTCTATATAGGGAAGACCAGATGGAAAACTTATATCACATTTAATATCACCGTGGGCTGCAGCAGCCATTCTTTGAGCTGTAGCAACTGGTAGTAGACTTTGAAGTAATTCAGATGTCTTTTCTTGATCATCTTGCAATCTAACTGTTTTGCCACCAATTTCAGACGATTCTTCTCCTCTGACATAATTACAAAGTTCTGGGAAATATGTAATAATAACAGATTTAGCTGCCTCCTGTGCTAAAACATCAGCAATTGTTTTAAAATCTTTATCAAAACGAGAATTTGCTTCACTTTCAGATTTCTCAGTGACTAACAATGCTTCTGTATTTGAATGTTCACAACACGATCTGGCTACATTAGCAGCTTTTTCGGAAGCTTTTATTAATATTTCTAAAAAATTTGCCATATTGTTTAATATTTGTACGTAATATATACTTAATACTTAAATTAATTTTTACGTGATGAATAATAATTTTGTTGAAAGCTTATAATTTTAAATAGAGCCGTGGTAGAAGTGAGGAACAAGAAGCGAAATTTAAAGAGCTTATGATAAGAATTGTAAAGGCTTGTATGTCTACACTATTGATTTTTAATTATTTATAGAACATCTTACTTATTGATTATCTAGTATTACTGACTGGGAAGTTTGTGATTTGTATTAGATAGTTCAGCTTAAAGAATATACAAACAATTACACTCTGTAATATTATATTTCCTAATAATTTACATCATGTTTATTTTGATTACATTGTTTTGTTATTACGATTTATGAGAATTGAGATGACTGTGACTGTGAGTAAATGTGTTCTGTGACTGTTTAAATTAGACATGGGCGTTACGTAGCGTCACTAGTTTCAGAAACTGCTTACAAGCCAAATCACGGCATAACTAGTTTCGGGCTGTCGTCGAAACTAGTGATTGTGATGATTCGGAGCTACGCGGTGATTGTGAGCTACGCGGTTATTCGAAACTACTTACATGTTGCGTTGTGGTTATGTGTCTGTACACATAGCCATTATTTCACATACGTAGTTTCATGAGAGTAAGCAGTAACCACCAATCAAGTTACATCGACACTAGCACAGTTGTATCTCGCTCTATTATAGTACGTACCGCAACAAAAAAAGAGACGAGAATAGGCGAATTTGATTGAAAAGCTACAAACATCGTACTTTTTTGTATTATACACCCAATGAAACCAAAAAGCGATTCTAAACTGTAAACGCAGAAGTTAAACTATATTATTTATAGTTTTATGAAAATTCCAAGAAAAAACCATATTATTTTTATTAGCTTCATTGACACTTATGTAGTTGCATCTTGCTCTATTTTAGTACGTTCCGCAAGAAAAAAAGAGACGACAGTAGTTTAATATGTATGCATTAATGCAATTTGATCGATTATTATTTTATATCGATAATTAAAAAATAAATTCTGCCTCGACACCAGAGCGAAGAAATGAAAATATAAATGTAAATAAATATTTAATTTCCTCGATTGGGGCTTTCCGCAACCGTCGCGTTACAGCCACGCCCTTGTGCCGCTGCGCCACGACGGTGGATTTTAACCAATTCCGAGTTTTTTTTGTTTAGCGTGACGTAACTTTCCTAATGTTTATTATTTATTAAAAGAGGTTCGGTTACAATGGCTTGCGACGTTCACTTCACACTTGTATATCTTAAGCACATTGGGATTTTTTATGCGATCTACTTACTAAGACTTTTAAGAATTCCGAGAAACGAGGTTCGCTACAAAAAATTGAGGCCTACACCCATCACTTAATAGAACATTGAATGTTGATAATAAATTAGCGCAAAAATCTGAATTTGATGTTTTTAATGATTGCTTACGTTTGTATAAAGCTCAACAGAAAAAATATTTTATATACGTAATAAAGAATCCATAACTGAGCTTACAATTTTTATAACTTTTTTTAAGATCTTAATTTTGGTTTTGTATTTTGTTATTTTTTTTTGTTTTATGTTTAGCTATATAGCAATAGTGCAGGCTGCTAAAATTAATTACTTTTTAAATGTTTTTAATTTTAAGTCTTTTAAATTTTTATTGTATACTTTATTTTAATTATGCAAACAAAAATTCTGAAATGGTCAGCGAATAAAGGCTTTATTTATTTATTATTTATTTATATTCAGTAGTAAAATTTTAAAATTTAATTTTAATTTAAATACTATATAAATAAATCAACTTCACGCTGTTTCACACACACACAGCAGGGTAGGCAGAGGGAACCTAGTGTAACACTCTGTTACACTAGGTTCCCCACTTTCTGCCGAATTCTGGAGGCATTGCGTGTTGAGTGGCAGAACTCAACTCCGCGCTTTACCTCGACACCAGAGCGAAGAAATGAAAATATTAATTTAAATAAATATTTCATCTCCTCGAGTGGGGATTGAACCCAGGAACCATCTGGTTTTTACCTCAAGTTTGGTCTCAAGTTTCATCCAATTTTAAACCATAATATTTTGCTATTACGTGTCAGTTTCGCGTTTATGTTTTATTTTTTGTATTTTTAAATTTCTTTTTCCATTCTGTAAGTGTAAAATTACTCTTTTTGAATGTATTTTGTGTGTAAATTTTTTGTTTTCACTTAATTTGGAATTTTAATTTCACTCCGTAATGAAATATATCAAATATTATTAAAAAACGATCAGCGAAAAAACTATATAAAATTCTATATATTAAAAATATATAATATAATAAAGTGTATATAAAAAAATATATAAAAATAATTGTATATAAAATAAATTAATAAATAATTACATTTTAGTAGCAAGATATTGTAATTTAACCTAAAACGTTTTCAATCATAACTATAAAAGTAATCGTATTAAACTTCCAACTGCTTATGAAGCATTTGTAACTAGTTACAGAAATAACTAGTTTCTGAAACTAGCTACGCGTAACCCCGAAACTAGTGATCACCGGTTATGCTTAAAAGACGTTACGGCCCATGTCTAGTTTAAATATTTTATTATCTATATAGCATATAAGGACGGCTCTAGCCTCTAATATCATATATGACTTAAATCATAATCGATAATCGATAGTAAATATTAATCGAACATCGACGTAACAAAGTTACCACTATCAATGGTTTATTATCTACTGATATATAATTAAAATATAAGAGATTTTGCCAAAAATAAAAAAGTTTTTTTTTTCAAACAAAATAATTAATAAAACTATCATTGTTAAATAAAACGCCATTTGTTAAGAACGACGCACGCACAAATAAGTCTATCAAAGGAACGCCGTACACGCCTTATTCTGAAATCGAGAGTAGGTTTTGGCGATAAAGTTCAAAGTTGTTTTAGCATTATAATAGTAGTATTAGTAGTATTTTTGGAGTAGTGTTTACGTTGTTGGTATCTATGCGTAATTGCTTCACACGAAATACAGGTATGGATGAACATCGTGAAATGAAATAAAAAAAAATTACAACGATAATTTTATTATTTATTTTGTTTGAAAAATTTTTTTTTTTATTTTTGGAAAAAAAATAAATTTGGTAATTGTATAACTCTTTTATAGAGTAGTTAAAACTTTGTTCATTTTAAGTGGTGCTAACAAAAACACTCTGTATACTTATAGTATCATAATTTAAAATAGTAAACAAAAATACACTAATAAATAAGCTTTTATTAAGTAACTCTATATGCTAAAATTTTCTATATTCTTCATTTATTTTTAATTTCATCCTGGCAACAAGGGCGTCTCTCCATAGTGCCATCAATTGGTAATGCAGCATCATTGTATGGAATATTATCTAATTTTAAGGTGTCTTCAGTAATCTTAGCTTCTGAAATATTTTTTGTATATTAATAAAAAATAACTATAAATAAAAAAACAAAAAAGTGACCCTTGACACAAAAAAAGTTAAAAAATCAGCTTCACACTGTATCCCGCACACAACAGGGTAGGCAGAGGGAAAGGTAATAAATTAAATTAATTACATGTATAGTCTAAATTAAGTACCCTTAATTTAGACCCTTAATTTATAGAGTCTAAATTAAGTACTTTTAATTTAGACTCTATAAATGTAATTAATACTTAAAAATTTTTATAAATTCATACATAAAAATGCATAATGATTTCGTACCAAATATACCAGGTTTTATTTCTTTTGCTTGAATAACTTGCGTTCTCAGTTCTTTTTCTACATCTTCACCAAATTTAATCATCTGAAAAAAAACTGTTAAAATTTATACAAGATATTATTTAATATAAGTGTTGATATTATTAATTAATAGTATTTTATGAGAGATAAAAGGACTATTTAAAAAAATAATATTATTAATATCTTAGCTTAGAATGGAAAGATGACATGAATGATGATGACAAGAAATAATGAATCCCACAAAATCCAAAATCTCCAACAATACATTTAAAACATAAATACAGAGCAACAGCTGGAGCAAAACAGGGGGTGGCTTATATTTTTATACTCTGAGCTTTTGCTTAGTGAGATCCAGCATTGTGTGAAGAAATAACTTTGTTTTGCCTTCTGTTGTATTCCAGCCAATTTTTCTTTTCCTATGTTGCATACCGCTTTAATAGCTTCTTCGTCTTTTACATGTTTATTTTTTCTGTATTCCTCATTTATTTTTATCTTAGCTGCTGTTAAAGCCCTCTCATCACCTTGAAATACTTTTAATCTGGTCCGATGTAATTTTTTAAAGCTTTGTAAAACCTGAAAAATTTGATAAATTGTTAATTTTATTCTCTCTTATGTACTTCTATTTTATTTTTTTTTATTACCATTTTTCGTAATGACGACATTTTGTCAATTATTTATTTAAAATTTTATGAATATGTGTGATTTTAAGATATCAAATACAAATTAATACATTATATTATTAGATAATTTCACAATTCTTCATATTTAATTCCTAAATCGTCTCTTGTGACTTGACAGTTGACATGACACTTTGACAGTAAGAGCTAGTGTTACCGGCCTGGAGTTTAAGCAAATGTATTTAGAAAATTAATCGAATCGATTCATCGATTCAATAGATCACTAGTACCCACGTGCCATCACATCTGTTTTTGGTATATTTTAAATATATCTACTTCATTTAACAAACTGTGAACTCCCATCATTCCAATTGTGTCCAGTCCAGGTGCGTGCGGTTCTTTTCAGCCAATACATATTTTATAGAAGATAATATTGATGTCAAGATAACGGAACCCATATATTCGTAGGGTTTAATGAATTAGACCTACCTTACCTAAATTATAATTATTCGTTAGGGTAATGTAGCTGACAAGTGGCAACACTAATAATAATAAATTGCTTCTCGTCGCAGAATGATCGCGTACCTAGCCGTCACAGTCACAGTCTCACAGATATTAGACTTTAGAGTGAAACGTAAAACGTCACTGAGTTGAGTATAGAAATTCTTAATGTGATCTTATAAGTTGTATTGAGTTTTAATTAGTGCGTTATCCTTTAATTATTCTTATTATGAAGTTGGTATTGGTTCTATGGTACTTTTAAGTGGACGTGCTTTGTGTAAATGTAGTATTTTAAAAATTACTTGATTACCCTGATTTAGAAATACTAACACAACATCCTACAATTTCTGTGCGATTAATGTATCGAAGAATCTTGTGTGTGCATAAGTGAATCATAGAAGTGATATATTGTAACAAGCAAGCAATTTGAAGTTTCCGGGTTAAGGTAAATGTACGGGAGTTCGGCAGTTTAAGGCTCTCATAACTTTAAACTATTGTAAATACATTATTAAAGGTTATATGAATTTGCAAATTTTAGTGTGATCAAAGTGGGTCTTTTGGCAGTAATTTAATGTGTGAATTATGCGGTTTAACTTAACCTTAATTTTTATATTAATTTATTTGTGGACCTCTAATTTGAACCCTACTTCGTGATAAAATTTAGCTCTGTTTCTAACTTCGTGAGTTTGTGTCCCCTATTTCGGGTCACAAGTTTTTACCTCGCGAGTGAGGTTTTATAATAAAAAAAATTAACACCTTTATTGGTTTGGATTGTAAAGAATTTGTAAATAAAAAAAAATAGGTAGATCAGCTTAACGACATTAAAACTTTCATAAAAAAAATCAAATCAAATTAAATCATCTTCACGCTGTATCCCGCACACAGCAGGATAGGCCTAGGTAGGTAGGTAGGTAGATAGGTAGGTAGGTAGATAGGTAGGAACCTAGTGTTTTTAAAACACTCCGTTCCCCACTTTCTGCGGAATTCCGGAGTCACAGCATGTTAAGTGGCACAACTCAACGCCGTGCTTTGCCTGAAATATAAATTTAAATAAATATTTTCTATTTTCTATACTATTCCTATTTTCATCTCCTGGAGTGGGGATCGAACCCACAACCAGTCGGTTTTACAGTCACACTTTGTACTTCTGCGCCACGAGTAGCCCCAACTTTTATAATTTACAAATTATATAAGCTCAGTTTTAAAAAAACTACATTTTTGAACGTTTATATATTTTTTTATAAAAAATATATAAAAAAACTCAAAATTCAAGTTAAATTTTTGAAGCTAGGTATGCCAGTTTATAGAACTATATATTTTCGCAACCAGTTTGTACGGCGTTTTGTGTTTAGTAGGTATATATTATATTCCTGAAAAATTCTTGAAAAAATAAAAAGATCTTTATTTAGACTTATAACAAGACTAAGATAAACACTATTAACAAAGACAAAGAAGTCAATGTGCTGATTTTACGTAGATTTATTTGTCACGAAGTTAGAGAAAATAATGAAATGTAGGGGATCTTATTTCGTGTTACTGATTTTAGTAACTTCCGCAGTTCTGTTTATTCAGTATTTTTTACATTATGTAAAGTAATCATTAACAACCACGTATATTCGATAAAATACACAACAATAAATTATAAAGGTTGATTAAAAAATAAAATTACATTGGCAGTACCTATACGAATTTAGCTTAAAATTACCAATTCAGGTTACCTTTAAAATAGTAATATAGAAATTTAAGTGGACAAAACATATACCGAATTTCGATCACGAGAAACTTTAATAAATACAGTAACTGATTTTAAGCTTTAAATTTAAATTATCTTAGTTATAACATAAATATAAATTTATTAAAAAGTATTTAAGATTTCCCTAATTCGGTAGTAACACGAAATAGCGGACACTTGATAAATAAAATGTCTGCTATTTCGTGAATCGATTTATTGCAATTTTAAAAGAATTTTATGCTTCCATCTATTTTTTTTTTCAATAAAATGTTTAATTATAGAATACAAAAAAGCATATATTCAATGTTTTATTCGAATAACTTACTTTTGTCTTTCTACAACCTTAAGAAATTCTTACCCTAGTCTTACGGTCGCAAGCATCGCAGACACGTTACAATGCAGTTTGTAGCCAACTCTGCGTTTAAAATGTCGCTATACGCTCAATTTTATCATTAAAATATTGTTACTTAGTTTTTAGACAGTTGAAAGTATAAAGATTATATACCAATATATAGTTTCCGTAAATAATACTTAAATTGCTTATTATTTTTGCCAGAAGCAAAACTCACGAAACCACGTACTATCACGAAGTTACCGTCACTTACCTTAGTAGCAAAAATTACAGTTATATTTTGTTATATCAAATATAAAAACAAAAACATATACCTAGTCAAAACAAATTTAAATTTTCTTTTATATATATTATAAATATTCAAGTTTGTTTTTTTATTGTAAAAAAATATGACAATTATTTGTCTTGTGTTATGTTTATTTGACATAAAAAACTACAATCTATAAGTGAAAGTGCTTGACATGATTATTTTCTAAGAGATTTTTTCTTTGAAGGATGTCCTTAAAGTAATTGATTAGAACTTTCATATCTAAGGTTGTATATTAAATTGACATAGATTTATTTTTACACTTGCATAACACATACTATATAAACATCTAAATATTTTATTCTATTATTATTAACAACTAGCTTTTCCTGTGGCTCTGCCTGTGTGGTAAAATGGAAATATCCTAATGTAAACTGGCCTATTTATGATAGATGGATTGTCCAATAACCAAAAACAGGCTTCTATGTAAACCACTAGGTTCTGAGATTAGTGTATTCAACCAAAAAAACTCTTCAGCTTCATAATAATGGTATAAATGTGTTGAAACAATTATTTAAAAAAATTTTAATCATATATAGGTACATACTTATATAAAATAGGGATTAAATTTTCTGTCCCAAACTCCTGATCCTTTTCAATTGCTGTTATATTGTAAAAGATCGTTTCAAAGCATGTTTTTCATGTTATAACACTTACAATTGTACTTGCTTACACATAATTCTTCTTGATTTCACACTGCTGTATATTAATAGTCCCTCACACAAATATTTTTTATATAAGAATATGATTTCCATATGCATAATTTAAATTCAACTATAATATATTATCAATTTCATAAATAATTGGACTGAAAAGTTTAACTATTAACCTGATGAGTGTAGGTGCAATTCCTACTCGGGGTATGAGCAATTTTCATTTTCTCACAACAAGACAAAGGTCAGCATGGAGATCCACCAGTCACTCCTAAAATAATGTCTCCAAATGTCTTCAAAATATTGCAGTAAGTGGGGAACAGAGTGTCTGAACACTAGGTTCTCCCTGCCTATTGCCTATTGTCTATTGGCTATGAAGCTAAAAAAATAATTAACCAAACTATTTGTGTGACTGAACTACAACAAAGGTTTTTTAATTGTTTGAGAAGCATGGACCTATTAGTCATCATGTACTACTGATAATATGTTTGTGTTATTTAATATGATAAATAGTAATTAGCTACTAGTTGTCAGCCTAATAAAAATATTCTCTCATCAATTTCCATTGAACTTATGAGTAATTAAAATATTTCTGAGATATACACAAGACCAACATGTGGTTTACATATTCCTGTTCTGTCAATCTTCATATAAATCTTTTTTATATTTAAATAGAGTTAAGTTAAGCTTTTAATTTACTTACTCTATGAATGTTTTAAGAGTCTGGGAGCTTATTTAACAATATCATTATTTATTTATAGCTTCAATTCCCTACTTTTTGCCAATATTGGAGACCTTTGGTCAACCAAGCATTTTGGGTGACAATTTTATTTTATTTTTTGTCTGTTTAGTTGCCAAACTTAACCGCATTTTGTCTTCTTACAGAGGAAGAAAACAAAATTTATTCTTCATTCTTCTCGTCGCGTTTACAGTCAGACACTGTCCCATTTCGCCACGACGGCCTCAACAATCTTATTTATTACTAGCAACCCGCTCGCAGCTTCGCCTGCTTGAACTACATAATTATTAGTTCATATTCTTCCTAAGACTAAAATGTAATTTTAAATGTGGCTTATATATATTTTAAACACGTTTTCCGTTGTATTAATACCTAATTATAATATGACCTAAAAATTGCTTCACGTTTTAGAAAATTCACTGTTAAGACACTCCCATCTACACTTATTAACTTGTAGGTATATTGTATGAAACTATAATTATTATTGAAACCTTTAAAATGCAATAGTAAATCTTAAAAAATAATGAACGTGAAGTCGTATTCGTTTGATGGCGATATTAGAAATTCATATAGAGTCAATTTAACATAAATTAATATGTAACTAGCGACACGTTAGTGGCTTCGCCCGTTTGTACTACACCATTATTTATTTTTTTATTTTAGTTACTTTCGTCATCTAATAACATTATCATTTTAAACTCTAAAAAATATCCATACATTCATAGTTAAAGTTTCAGCTAATTTTCAACAAAACACTGACTTTGTCACAATATTGTCGCATGCAATTCTTTATATTGACATTACCTTTTTTATTTATGCACGGATTATAATGAAACACTAAATATTAAGGGAAGTATGCGAAAATACAACAGTGAAAACAGTATTA
Organism: Heliconius melpomene rosina; assembly: GCF_056956725.1. Lineage (NCBI taxonomy): Eukaryota > Metazoa > Arthropoda > Insecta > Lepidoptera > Nymphalidae > Heliconius > Heliconius melpomene. The sequence continues at coordinate 4,323,765 of NC_140404.1, forward strand.
AAATCGGTAAAGCCGTTGGTCACAAACGCACAGGCAAAAGAGACAAATATTTTATAAATTATTCTTTTGAGAGCTATTCCGTTAATAAATGACCGTAGTTTTTAGCATAATACATTTCACACATAGCAGGGCAGCGTGAAGCGATATTACAATTTTATTATATGCATAGATATGGACCGTTTATTTTGAAAGTGGTGTAAGTCCATTTTTGAGAAAAATGAGCTATTACGTAATTCATGCTTAATTTAATGTAATTTTTTTATATATAACTAGTCCGTGTTAAATTTCTCAAAAAAAACCCATGTTTTGAGCAACTTAAAATCGGTCGGTAAATGAAATTGCATAATCATCGACATACTAATCTTTAATTTTCTCGAAACAAAAGAAAATGGACTTACACCACTCTCAAAATAAACGGTCCATATAATTTCGGGGTGATTCGCTAGTGTACTGAAAATTGTTTGCAACTAGATAATGGCAATAGCGTCAAAACATTGTTTTTATTAGGCCGGTATAAGGCATTATATGACAATATAAGTAATATTAGTTTCATTTTTACATGCGTATATCTCAGTAATTTAGTTGACCCTGTAAACATTTCTTTCTTTCCTCGTAATTGAATGTTTTATCATTGCGGCATCCGGGATGAGGCAGTTGACGTGTCAGCATTATTCAGCCGTGTCTGCACGTACAGGCAAGATAAGTGTTGGACGTATTTATAAGTATGATATCTGCATATTATGAATATCAAACCAGGAATATTAAGTAATATATTGTAATACATACTATGATGATGGAGAATAGCATTTTTTCACTATAAAATAAAATATCAGCTTCTCGTTGTATCCCGCACACAGCAGGGTAGGCAGAGGTAACCTAGTGTTAAGACACTTCGTTCCGCACTTTCTGACGTATTCTGGAGGCATTGCGTGTTCAGTGGCAGAACTCAACGCCGCTCTTTGCCTCGACAGCAGAGCGAAGAAATGGAAAAATAAACGTAAATAAATATTTCACTTCCTCGAGTGGGAATCGAACCCACAACCGCCGCTGCGCCACGATGGCGTCAATAAATATAATTATAAAATATTTCACTATAAAAAAAATATTTTCCCATTTTTACGGTGATATTAATTCTTCAAAAGATATAACTTTTCAGAAGTGTATTAATTATGTAATCAATTGTTAATGCACTCGAAAAGTAATTAACACTATCCAAGTTGTATAAGGTGCAAGTAGGCCTGGTGATTTGCATTCAACTGGACGTGAACGTCCACTGATGGGTCGGTAATAATTTTATGTAAAAATATTTGAAAAAATTCAAAACGTTTTAATTAAAAGTGGAATATTTATTCATTAACTATTTTTATTTGTAAAAATATAACCGGCAGTCTCATTACTCAGAAAGAGACATGACGCATTACCTTCAGAAGCGGCATTTTGATGACAATATGTAAAGCTACCATTTTAGTGTCCATATTCCAACTTCCTGTCTAGTTACGTAGATGAATAGGTGTAAGCAATTGTAGGTACATTTATAAATTTATATGGCTAAAGCGCATACCATACTGATAATTATAAAATTAATATGTTAACATAAAATGAAAGGAAATAAATAATTTAACCAATAATTATAAAAATATTTTATTAAAGAAATTCCAAATTATTTCATTTATATGAAATTTATAAATATATTATGTTGCAACAGTAAGCATAAGGAATTTTGCATAGCGTATTTTAATCGAGTGCTTAAAAAAAACGCCATACGCGAACCCACACGAAGTGACCTGTTTAACTCATAACGGTTATAAATGTTTTGCTCTTCAACATCGCATGGTGTTTTGTCAATATAGCTGACAATTAATGGCTTCTCGCATTTCTGTTTCATGTGTGTGACTAATAGGAACGTACGAATATGTTGTGGGTTTATAAACTACTAGTGGACCCGAACGCGGCTACGCCCGCTTGAACTATACGAATATTTATTAAATATATTTGTGAAATTATTTTCAGTTTTCAATAGAGAGATGCGTTAAGCAAGCTCATTTTGGGTGACGTTTTCTAACAACACACTTTGCAAATCGTTGCTTAGCAACGACGGTTGTTATTAACATGGTGGAATAAATTGCATGTCAAATTAATAAGTATTTTAATATATTGGTTTTATTTAATATTTTCGATATATATATCGAAAATATTACAAATATGAGAAAAAAAAGTATCCTGTGTTCATCTCGAGACCCTCAGACAGACAGACAGACAGAGTTACTTTCAAATTTATAATATAGGTATGGATATAGACTCTACGGCTAAAGTAATTAGGCACTTGTCTAGTTGGTTGGACAGATCAGTGTATTTAATAATTTTGAGGCGCTATGTTTTAAGCGATGTTAATTTAGACGACAATTTGTATGTAACACTATGTCATTTCGTTTTGATAATAGCAGCTGTGGTTTTTCATTTTGTTTTTTTTTACTATCTGTTCTAATATTTCTATTCAAAATGTATATTTAAAACTCTTACTAATTGACTGATGGACAACGCATTGCCGGAACTAGGCGGCATATAACGCTGAAATTTGGCATGAATGTAGCAGGATCCTAGTTTAGGAAAGAACTATGAGTGGATTTCTTTATTCGCGAAAAGAATTTAAATATAAAATTGACAAAGTACATAGGTAAATAAAAGATATAGTTTTATATTTGGTCTACCTAGTACCTACTTATTGTTAGTGATAGCAGATTATGACGAAGCGACCCACTTGTGCTGGTTTCACTTTACTACATATTAGCTGCAGTCTACTTATAAATAATAAAATATTATTTCATATTACTTGTATTCTTTGTTTAAAATTGAGTTATATGAAATTTTAAATAAAACCTTGAATTTATTAATTTCAATGAATATATTGTCTTTAATAAAAAAAATGTTAGAAGTTCCAAATGTGAGTTAATGAAGAAAAAACAGTAAATATAAAGTATCATCTAATCAAATATTAAAGTAATAAACTTTGGTCGCTTGTTATAAGTATCAAAAATCTGTAAACAAAAGGAATAAAAGTAAGTACCTATAATTTTAAAAATACTTTCTTTTAAATAAATATTTTTTTAAACTTTCCACCGTATATCACACTATGCATTTTAATTGTAATATTTGTAAGTACATAATTGATAATTTTAACACGGATTTTTTAGTACCTTTGTTTTATTAACACACACGCAAGTGACCTACATAGCTTAGTTTGAGCAGGCAAGTAACGAAAGTAGCTGCAATACCCAGGACGTTGTTCGTTTCGTAGGTTATGTCGGTCATGCACTTGAAAAATAAGTTTACTTTACATATTATGCTATGTATATACTTTATATTGTAAATAAAATCTATATTACAGAGTTTATATTATTATTGTTATTTTAATTCGTTAATGTAGAGTTATTCCAAAGATTAAATACGTACTTCGCCTACAAACCCCATTTAGGATATGCATATATATTTTTGCGTACAAAATAAATGCGTTTATTAATATGGATTTTTCTTTATAGTAAGAATGATACGTTTGATTTTTTAAACTGTTTTTACCCAGACTTTTTGGTTGGTTGTTGTGTTAAGTGGCGGAACTCAACGCTGCGTATTGCTTTGTAACCAAAACGAAGAAATTAATATATAAAATAATCATCGATTTTTTCTTAAATAATAGATTTTTTAAAATACATATGTCGACTATGATCTTAAAATCATTATACCTGCTCTTACAATAAGCTTTATTGGTTATATTTTTCTATATTTCTTGTTTCTTTAGATGGCCGTATAACCACTTAAATATTTCTATGTCTCATGTATAGTGTAAGAAGTAAAGTATGTTTATTTTCGCTTCTGTGTATATATTTTTTTCTTTTGTTCTAGCAAAAACAATTCACAATTTGCCGCAACGGTCGAACAAGAGGAAACGCTGAATGCATATCGTCACGTAAACGATAGCAAGCAATACATAATATTATGTTATGGGTTTGCGATTTGAAGCTGTTTGAAAGGTAGCCGAGATGTGGAATACTTTGATATTGTTGGCCCTGGCTGCTTCAGCCGGGGCCCTGTTGGAAGGCCCTAACGTGTGTACTAGACAGGAATCGTAAGTATTTCTAAAATATTTTTTCTGTTATATTAGCTACATTTATAAAAAAATATCTTAATTCTATTTAAAAATATTACGAAAAAAAGCAATAATAATAGATACTTTCTTTAACTCACATTATAGTAGACTAACGGTATACAAGTTACACGTTCATAAATTAGAATGTTTGAGCCGTCCGTATTTATTAATATTTTCATTTCTTCGCTATGGCAACAAGGCAAAAGCCCGGTGTTGAGTTCCGCCACTCAATATGCAATGCCTGGTAAAATTTGGCGGAAAGTGGGCAACGGCGTGTTTTAACACTAGATTCCCTCTGCCTATCCTGCTGTTGCGGGAAACAGCGTGAACATGATTTATTTGATTTTAACATCGCAAAAATTGTATAGTGTATTTTTCAAGTTCATTTTTGTAATAAAATTGTTAAATTACGAGCAAGTCGCACAATTGCCTCCTTGTTAGTGGATAAGCTATAAAATGCAGCTTTTATATTTATAAAACAGTCCTTATGATTGTGGTTCGCAAACAAATCAATTAGAAGATTTTTTGAAGTATAAAGTATTTTAGTATCATTAAATAATCGCTAATTACGGATTGAACTATATTTTAAATAGAAATAAACATACATATTTTGAATTTGAATGGTTGGAAAGATTTTCCTCTTATTAATGTTCATTCAGTAGTGATGAGGAATACATATAGCGTTAATGGAGCTGCCATTAACGCTATATTCCTTATTATTATGGATTCTACTTCAAGTTATAGATGTAAGTCCTACCTACCCGACGTTTGAAGGTTCAATAGGTACATTTACAACGAGAGGAATAAATAGACTGAAGTATTTTAATATTAGATTATTTCTGCGTACTCCGCTAAAATGAAAACATGCTTTTAAATAGCAATTTCATACTAGACTATCACTTGTAATACACATTAAAGTAACTGAAAAGATTATCATTTAAATTCAATTTTTTTTTATTTATTTAAGTTATTTGATTTCGTCAAAAATAATTTGTTAGCTGTATAAATTAGAAAGTAAATATGAATTCATAACGTGACTTCGTACTATATATCTGTTATACATTTGTATATTTTATGCATATTTTTCTCTTATCTGTTGATACTCGGAACTAAATTATAATAGTTGTTAGTCCTTCTCATATTATCATTTCGTATTTATTGTTCACTTCTAATTGTTATTATCAGGCCACAAGAGTGTATGTAGAGTTAAGATAAAACTAGTGTGATAAAAAAAGTGTTAAGATTATTTAATAACAACATTTATTAGAAATATAACTATGAATCAGACAGATATCGTTAATTTATATTTACATTATAGGTACTCAACGATAATAAAAGTGTCTGTACAGCAACCGTATCAAGTGAAAGAGTACGCTTGGTGTTTCAACGTGCCTCCACGTTGTTCGAAATACAAGATCAAATTCAAGCAGGTTCTGAAGACGCAGACGCTCGTGAAGCACAGGCCCGTGGAGGAATGCTGCAAGGGTTACACTCCGGATTCTGTAGGGAAACAGTGTATGCCTGTGTGCGTAGAGCCGTGTGTGCACGGGAAGTGTGTGGCGCCGAACACGTGTGCGTGCGCGCACGGATACGGGGGACCCGCCTGCGATATATGTAAGTACATGCGGATTCGTTTTGCCACAATTCGCACGTCAATTGTTGTTCCCGTCAATGAAAATCGCATATGGCTAAGATGAGGGCTGGGTTTTTGTTCTTAAGGGTGTAGAGGAACTAAAAATTACTTTAGTATTAGTATTATAATAAACTATATAAAGGCAGACACACTCTGTTTTTCATAATTTGCGTAAGTATTTTAAGAACTAAGGCCTTTGTATTGTTATCACTTGTTTTTATCCAAACAGGCATACATCCATTGTTCTTAGTATTTATTTATTTATTTGTGTTAAAATATAATATAGAAATATTAATAACATACATTCTATACAAATTTAGTAGGTACAATGCAACTGTGTTCACATCATTCGTATTTGGCACTTCTCTTACGATTTCGATTTACGTATACATATTAACGACATAAAGCCTACATATCACTATTACTTGTTTTACACCGTCGCGCGGCAGTTTCATACAATTCTTGCTTTAAGATGCACTTTGAACAGATCTACGCATGGAGCTTTTAAACTATACAGCACAATTTAATGCAATTTTATTTTTCGGCAGAAAGTGGGGAACAGAGTATCTTAACACTCGGTTCCCTCTGCCTAGCAGGGTAGGGATACAGCGTGAAGCTGATTTTTTTTTATTCATGCAGATTATTACTATTATAGTAGTGGGGCATAACCGTCGTATATTAGTTTAAAATAATTAAGTAATTGATTGTACTATATCAACTTATTAGCTTAACTTCTTATCTTAAAATGATAATAATATAATTACTTTGGAAAGGCAATACATAGAAGTGTGTCATAATGACACATGATACTTTTGTTGTTAAACAAAACATTCCTTTTACATATAGGTATATATACTATGTAGTATGTATATTTAAAATGTAGGGATTTATATCCATTAAAAATGATTTAATCTGAATCTTATAGTGTCATCTTATGAATATTAATACTACTTGATCATTAGCATTTTAAATATATTTTTAATAAACGTAAACATTAAAAAAACAACTATTTTAATGACATATTTTCCAACGTTCTAAAGTGTAGCTACAATATTTTTTTCTTGTATTTTAATAACATAAATGGCCTTTTTTTTAGGCCAGTCATTACATAGGCTCCAAGCACGCGAAAGTTGTAGGTTCCATACTACTATACTATAATCAGGAGAGTGAAATACTTCATATTTTCATGTCCTCGCTTTCGTAATGATTTAAAGCGTGGGGTTTGCGTTCCGCCACTCAACACGCAATGCCTCAAGAATACGGCGAAAAGTGAGGAAACAGTGAGGTTTCCAGGTTGCCGCTGTCTACCCTTTCATATGAAGGATAAAGCATGAAGCTAAAAAAAATGTAGGCTTTACAGCTTAAAGCAGGTTCTAAAACATTGAAAGCGATTCAAAAGAAGTATTTATCTGAACTACATGAACATTTTTTAGCCTGTCCCGCCGGCAAATGGGGTCGGGACTGCCAGAATGAGTGTCGTTGTCTGAACGGCGGCACTTGCGAGCCGCTGACCGGCGAGTGCTCCTGCACAGCGGGCTGGAGAGGTGAAGCCTGCGAGCGCGCCTGCGCACCGCCGACCTTCGGCGACAATTGTGCTGAACTGTGTCAGTGCAAAAACAATGCCACTTGCAATCCGGGTAGTGGTGCTTGTGAATGTTTACAGGGTTTTGTTGGACCTTTGTGAGTGTACTTTTTTAATGTTAATACTTAGTTTTAAGTTAACTGTCAAGGCAAAGAGCGGTGTTGAGTTCCGCCACTCAACACGCAATGTCTCCGGAATTCGGCGGAAAGTGGGCAACGGAGTGTTTTAATACGAGGTTCCCTCTCCTTACACTGCTGTCAGCGGCATACAGCGTGAAGCTGATTTGATTTGATAAACATATAAAATGCAAAAAAAGGATAAAACCAAATAATACTAAAGCAATTTGAAAAACACTTAGAACTTTGTCGCCACGTTTGTAGTCATGTTTTATGAAAAAGTTGAAACACTTTCATATTATTTTTCTAGCGACAATTCAATTACTGTGACCTGTCCTGACCTTCGTTAAGGCCAAGGACACACTATGCAGTTCTACATCGTCTTACGGCAGTTTCTATGTATACAAATATCCAAGATAATAGTTTAAAACAATTTAATTAATTTATATGATTTTAAAATAGCTTTCCCTATCTATCTTTTATGTAAGTTAATATTTTCCATTTTAACTATTGATATTAAACTTATGATAATCTACAAGTTTGTTGTATATGTATGAATATTTCCAAAATTTATATTGTGAAAATCCTTATTTACCAACACATGACTTTGGAATAGCCACGTTATCGAATTCATCAATTCAAAATATTCTTCTTTAACTTATAAAAATATTTATTTATACCAAATACATTACAGTACCAGTAATGTATTTGGTAAATACAATACCAAATACATTACATACCAATATACCATTTTTTTTAACACAGATGTGAAGAAGTGTGCCCCAGCGATGAACCATGTCCGTTCAGGTGTGGGTGTCAGAACGACGGTGAATGTAATCTGTACGCCGGTAAGTGCGAGTGCACCGCCGGCTGGACTGGTAGAGTTTGTGCTAACAAGTAAGTTATATTAAGAATTTATGTTCAATTCTTTGTTTTTTTGGGTTTTACTCTGTATCTCGCATATAGCAAGGTAGGCAGAGCCTAATGTCAATATTAGGTTTGGCCAGGTATAGCTAAATTTTCGAGTCATTGCCTGTGGATGGTTGAATTTATTACCGCGCTTTGTCTTCTTACATGAGCGAGGGATCCCAGCCTCCTCTCCAGTAAGGATGGAACCTACAATTGTTAAGTTTAGTGTCAGTATTTAGAATCTTCCTATGGATCCCTGTAAAATTTAAATGAGCTCTGGCTGTTCTTCGCCCTTCTTTTTTTTTAAAAATAAATGATTTGTTTATATTTATAGCGATTACATAACTAATTCAATGGTGTAGCTGTTCTGTAGGATATATTATTATTTTAAATATTTTTATTCTCGAATTTGCTTGTCATTTTAGATATTAATAAAATGTCTATTTTGAATTATTAATAATATTAATATTATTATTTAGATGTCCTTCAGGAAAGTGGGGGGATATGTGTGAGGAAACATGCGAATGCGCTAACGGTGCTGGATGTCATCATGTTACAGGCCAGTGCCAGTGTGAGGCTGGATTTACAGGCGAAAAGGTTTGTTTTTATTATGTTTTTCTTAGTTTGACGCTGTATCACACATTTAGCAGGGTGTATACAAAACCCAGTGTTAAGATCTCTGTTCCTCCACTATTCTCTCGAAAATCTCGAGGCATTGTGTTAAATGGCGGAACTCAACTCCGCGTTTTGCCTTTGTTGCCTGAGCGAGGAAATGAAAATATTAAATTATTAATTTATCTGAGTGGAAATTGAACCGACGATCGCTACGTTTACAGTTATGTACAATGCTACTGCGGGATGACCTGAATGTTTAATGTGTTTGTTTTAGAGTATAGCAAAGATCTTCGCTATGGCCTTAATAGTTAATGTATTTGTATTGTAGTTCATACTCTTTTCCAACACGTTTATATAGAGAAAGAAGGAAGAATGTTTATATATTTTTAAAAACAATGCACAAAAAATACATTTAATTAATAAAATAAACATAACAAACACTACCATAATGTGTTTGAAATGATACAGTTTTGTAAAAGGTGTGTACACAATTAGTTCTCTAATAAAACTCTCAACCCACAGTGCCTAGAAGCGTGCCCGCTCGGCTCGTACGGCGTGGGCTGCGCGGGGCGGTGCTCATGCGAGCACGGCGGAGAATGCGCGGCCCGCGACGGCGCATGCACGTGCAAGGCGGGCTGGCGTGGCGCGCGCTGCCACCTGCGCGCCTGCTCCGACGGCCGCTGGGGGCCGCGCTGCGACAACGAGTGCGAGTGCAATGCTGCCACTACTGATATGTTAGTGTTATTTTATTTTATCTTCAGAATATACCTGGGTAGAAAGTGGGAATTTAGTGTTAAGACACTACGTTCCCCATTTGCTGTAAAATTTTTGAGACATTGCGTCCACCACTCAAGTGGAAGTTCAATGTTGAATGTCACTTCGTATAGAAGATGAAGTAGATAGAGAGAGGGAAACGGAGCGTAGCACCAGCTAACTTCATCTGTGTCAACTTTACATAAGACAGCGAAAATGTTATAAAAAATAAATGACGTTGGCTGATAGTATATCAGCTGTATTAAGACAATCATTTTTTATAATAAGTGTTCTTATACAGCTTGACGCTACAAAACAATATGCTTATATAACCAGATGGAGGTTTAAAATATCAATATTATGAATTAAGATATCGATATGCGGATGTACAGCGTGAAATTTTAAAAAATAAATGTCCTCATACAATCAGGTGCGACCCGTGGACGGGTGCGTGTGAGTGCGCGGCAGGCTGGAGCGGCGAGTTCTGTTCGCGCCAGTGCCCGCTGCTAACGTACGGCAAGGGGTGCCGCGCCACCTGCCGCTGCGAGAACAGCGGACACTGCTCTCCTGTCAATGGTCTGCAAATGTTTTATTGTTTTATTTTTAACGAATTATATTATTTAGTAATTGTGGCGCAGGAGCACAAGCTTGTGACTGTAAAAGCGACGGTTGTGAGTTCGATTCTCACTCGGGATAATGAATTATTATTTATTAATATTTTTATATTCCTTGCTCTGGTAAAAAAACAAAGCGTGGCGTTGTGTTCCGCTACTTAACAGGCAAGCCTCAAGAATTCAGCGGAAAATAGGGAACAGTGTCTTATCACTTAAGTTCTCAGGTTCCCTCTGCCTCCCCTGCTAAGTGCGGGATACAGCAAGACTCTAAAAAAGAAAAGTGTTATTTTTTTAACAAATGAAACGATGTATGTTAAATTATGAAACTTAAATAAAAGTACAGTTATTTACAATTGGTTTATTGTGCTTTTTATAGGATCAGCTCCCACAAACTAACAGTTCCATCAACAAACCAGATGTGAAAATGAAAATTTTAATTTATTTGTAATACAAACATTGATATTTTTTTTGTATGTAATTGTATAAAATGTGAAAAACTGTATCTTTTAAGTGATATGAGCGAAGTAAATTGCATTCAACTGGGTCACGTTTATAACTATGTCACGTTTTAACTGAAATATAATATGAAATTGAAGAGTGAATTGAAATATTCTATTTACATGTTTGTTAAGTATATATTTTAAGACACATATTATGTGGATACATACGAGTATAACCCTTCACAGACAGAAATTATTCAATAATTACAAATATTAAAGTATATTATTATAATTATTTAATATTTTTTGTCTTAAAATCCTTTAAAAAAATCAAAACACTTCTAGCTAAAGCTTTGAATATGTTTATTATAGCATATATATACAGTTGCAGATGCAAATTTTCTAAATAAATATTTTTCTTTCTTAAGCATGGAACAATATTTAAAAAATGTTAAAAATATCCAGGTTCTTGTCTATGCGCGCCCGGCTACCAGGGGCTGCGGTGTGAGGAGCCGTGCAAGTTCCCGCTGTACGGCGACAACTGTGCCGACACCTGCGACTGCCTCAACAATGCCACGTGCTCGCACGAGACCGGACAGTGCCAATGCGCGCCCGGGTGAGACACCGCATGTTACTAAGCAACTCTGGCCCCAAGATAGGGATGCCCGATGTTAGAAAACATCGATATTTTTTCTGCTAACGGATGATCATCGAGCATCCTTACCCGAAGAACAATGGATTATATAGAAACAGTTAAAGTTGTAGTCTAGACTCTAGATTATCTATATAACAGGATGCCGCGTCCGTATGTATTATGGAGCGTAACGTGACGACCAATCTGTTACCGTATTTTAAAACTGCTATTTTCTAAAAATATCATTTTTAGTATGTTGTAAGAGGACACTCAAACATATTTAATTAAATAAGGAATAATACTGTATTGCTTAAAATGGTTCTGAAACTACTCCGTTTTGTGAAATTTTTAAAACAACAGTGTTCTCTGGGTTATACATAGAAGATAGACACAAGCTATCATGGAAATACGTAACGTAAATCTATGTAATGCTATAATATATTTATTAACAATAATTACTATTATATTAAAGAATTTTTTATAGGTTTGATGGCCTAAAGTGTGATCGACCCTGTGACGGCAGGACTTTCGGATTAAAATGTCGTCAACAATGTGACTGTGAAAACGGTGCCCCTTGCAACCCTGTCAATGGTTAGTAAAAAAAAATATTTTATTAAATTTAAAAATTCGTAGTACGAGTATATTATACTTAGAAATCGTTAGTCTTTAAAATATCACACACGCTCTATTTATAAAAATATGATAAAGCATATCGTTTAACATATGTATACGTTTGCCGCTTATAATAATAAGGTAGTCTAGTTATATAATTTTTATACGACCATATATTTAATGATATTTGAGTATGTACTAAAAGAAATCATAACATGGTTTTGTTTGATACATTAAGTTAATTATAATATAACTACATTTTTGATGATATCGAATTAGCAATTTACGAACGTTAATGCATCAATTATGCTTGTATTCTAAATTTAGGTGACATGTGACATAAACATTTAGTGGATAATAAATTCAATTTCTTCCTTCAATTGGTGTATTGTTTGTGGCTAGCTCAAGCACAATTTTGATTTTATAATTTCCCATTTTCGTTTGCATTTCACAAAAGTTATGAGGTTCAAACAAGAAATATATCGCATAACAAATATGGTTTTATTAATATATTTCAGTTTCACTTAAAACATATAAGAGGGAGGGAGAGATATCTATATATAAATCTCTGACAAATCTCTCTCGGGAGAGAGAGATTTGTCAGTACTTTTTGGTCATTCAACCAGGCGAGTGTCTCTGCGGTCCCGGGTTCGAAGGCCGGCGCTGCGAGCGGCGGTGTCGCACGGGCTTCTACGGTCAGAACTGCTCGCTGCCGTGCGACTGCTCCAACAACGCCGTCGGCTGCCACCACGTCACCGGCGCATGCGTCTGCGAGACTACCTGGCGAGGTAATGTTTGTTTTATATGTTTATAAACCCCGACACAAAAACCTCTTTTGTGTATTTACTTTCATCAACTGAAAAAGAGCTGATGATTTTCAAACGGCTAAACATATTTTCGTGTGTCATGGCTAAGAATATCGAATCATCCGTTTTGGAAATACGATGTAACAGGGTGACATACAGATACATACACAGCACGTCAAAATTATTCCTTTTTTTGCTTTGGGGACTAATAGAATATTTCATTATAACATATGATTCTGACAGAAATCTTATACTCACATAGTCGGTAAACAACACTTTTGTTGAACATAAAATGTATAAAAATTAAATATTATGCCGTATTTATTATTATAAATTAATATTCAAATATTTAAATTTAAACTTTGCAACTGTATTGTAAAAATAGGATACGATACAAATATATAAATGTAAGTAATATTGATTTTTATACAAGGTAGCGTTTACGCGATACTTTTTAATAGACCGGAAAAGATTTTCTTGTCTGATGTCGGGAAAAAAAATAATATAACGGATACTGATCCGCTACTTCATTTTATAATTTGCAAAAAAGATGTTCTTATTACATAATTTGAATATTTATAATTACTTGGATTATAAATGTTTACAAATAATTTGTTTTTTGTATAAACTGACGCTACGTACATATTTATTTATGGTGCGGGAAAATACAGGACACATCAATTACGATAAGCTTTATTGTTTGCACAGGATTCATTTATTTGTGGTTTCAGTGGCTTGTGTTTGAAAAAACTATAATATTAAACTCTATTCATCATTATAATACATTAACAATACAGTCACAACAAGATAAATTTGTTTTCCCGTAATATTCTTGCTAGGCATTGTTTAAAATGTAGTCTTTTTTAACCGACTTCTGTAAGAAAAGGAGGTTATCAATTCGAGTATATATTTTTTTAATAATCTTTTTTCCGACATAATTTCATCTTACATTTTAAGGATATAAACATTTCATTTTTGACTCATTTTGTGTAAAATAGTCTAGTCTAGTCAATAGTAGTTTCATTTCTATATCTTAGAATAATAAGAGTATTCCGCTAAATATCATACATTTATATACAGGTCTCGCGAGGAAACTGGGTTTGTATGGTGAATGCCTTTTTTAATACTTGTTTTTTGTATAACAGATGTTTTAAGGAATACGTCCCTGTATGATACTACATGTGACAATGGAAATATGGCTTCCTATAAAATAGTTGTTAATGATTTACCTAATGGACACCAAAATCCGTACATTCTGAAATGGGAAGAGGATATAAATAAAGTAATAAATATTCAAAATAGCGAATTAAATATGCACGATATATCAGATAAACCCTTTTCAAATGAGCCTTATAGTTGTTTTTATTGGGAAACTAGTAATATGAATATAACACATTTTATATCATCTTTACAAGAAACCGTGAATAAATGGAATGTTTATAAAGGACAAGTATTGCTCATCGTAGGCAATACAGAAGATATAATGCAAGGAAAATTTGATTCATGGACTTTGGATTGAAAACAAAATGGAGGCATTACTAGAAAATATTAAACATATCAAATAAAATAAATGTAATCTTTTTCCTGTTTTTATTTTGATTGATTTAAAATTAAAATTTAACATGTATGTAACTTAAAATAAATTAAGCTCATATAGATATATTTAAAATTATGTATTCTACTACACTTTATGATTTTGAATTAATTATAACATAAAAATACAAGTAATTAGCATTCAACAAAAAACTCCCAGCCCTAAAAATGTCCCAGGAACAAAATAAAGTATAAAATATGGATAAATAATTGCAATGAAAAATGAGAACGAGATGTATTGAACAGTAAAATATTAAATACATCATTTAGTAGTGTTTATTTTTTTATGACACGTTTTTTAATATCTTTATAAGATATATCCATTAATCAATTGATTATCAATCAGTCACTCAATTGTAAGAAAATCTCAAAGCGATATTACGATCAAATTCTTGTTGTTAGAATTGCCTGTAATTTGCATGTATGATCCATATATATTTTATATATTTTCATAGTATATTCATTTATTATTATAATATTTTTTAGACTTTTGATTATTTACTTAAAAAAAATTATAATATACATATGTATTTGTAGGCGTTCGCTGTGAAAGCCAATGTTCGGAAGGATACTTCGGGTCGCAGTGCTCGGAGAGATGCCCATGCGCCAACAACTCGTCGTGCGACGCGGGCAGCGGGCGCTGCGTGTGCGCGGCGGGCTGGCGAGGCGCGCGCTGCGACGAGCCATGCGAACCCGGCACCTACGGCGTTGCATGCAAGCAGGCGTGTCCGCAGCACCCGCTAGGTATTACACTAAAGTATACTTGAGCGCGACGCTAACACAAACAGATGTCCAACTTAATATTTTCAATATTATGTACATGACTGTACATGTACATGTGCGGGGTTGACTTTCGGTTGTGTTGTTGCTTGTCTCACAAACTTCTTAAAGTATTTGACGTGCCCACATGTCATGTCGACGAGTTTCAATGTCAATTCTAAGAATATATGATACCTACCTATTGTCAAGTGACGGCTCTCTTCTTGCCTTTTGTAAGTAATAATTCAGAGTACATTTTCCTGTAATTATTATCAAAGTCCATATTTCAGCTGTTAACGTTCTATTAATGTGCAGAACAGTCATAAAAAAAAATTGTTTATAAACAGAGATTAGGAAAGAATGGATTTAAACATTTGGCTAGAATAACACAATTTATAAACTACTCTATTGACTCAAACACGGCTTCGCCCGCATAAATTTAATATTATATTATAAGCAAATTATACGTTTTCTTTTATATAAATTGTAAATTTTCATTTAAACCACAAATTTCACATTTTTAATATTACTAATAGTAGAATTGAATTTTCCATTTTTTCAGGCAACGCCACATGTGATCCTGTGACGGGCAAGTATACATGCCCCAGCGGTTACACCGGCGTTCGATGCGAGTACCCGTGCCCGCTCGGCACTTACGGGGAGGGATGTGAACAGAAATGTAATTGTAAAAATGGCGCCGACTGTCATCATGTTACTGGTAAATAAATGTGTAATAATGAAAAAAAGAAATAATCACTTCTAAAATATGTGGTTAAAATTATAGTTTAGTTTTTTGTAATACATATTTAATGCTATGTTTGTAGTTGCGCTATGCGTTATGGTCCGTTTATCTGTAAATATGGTGGTTATAGGTTCGATCCTTTAATTAATTATTTTTATTCCCTTGCTCAAATCAGAACGCTGTGATAAATTTCCGCAATATGTTGAGTCTCAACACTAGGTTCCCTCTGCATATGATACATGCGGGATAGTGTTTATAAAAGTATGTGCCTCCAGGCTCGTGCCAGTGCCTGCCGGGCTGGCGCGGCGCGCAGTGTGGCGAGGCGTGCCCGGCGGGTTGGTGGGGCGCGGCGTGCTCGCAGCCTTGCCGCTGCGCCCGTGGCGCGCAATGCCGCCCCAACGACGGCTACTGCCGCTGCCCTCCAGGGTTCGACGGCAGCTATTGTACGCAGTGTTAGTATGCATTTTTATTTAGTTTGAAAAAATTAAGCAGCGCAACGTTTGACTGTAAAAGCGCCATTTGTGAGTTTGATGTTGCTGTTTGATTTTAATTTCTTCGCTGTGGTAACGAGGCAAAGCGCGGCGTTGACGCGCGTTGTCCACCACAAAACATACAACGCCTCGTGAATAGATCCTCAACCGCTACTTAAGATAATGAAAGGAACCTAACAATCATTTTTAAATACTCATTCAACGACATGATAGTAATTCATCGACATATATTTTTTATTTTGGCAATATGGCCATTGGCTACCCTAAACACATACAAATATATGTGGTTAATAATAAACACATTCCATTTCTATACCTCGCGCTGTCGGGTAAGAAGGACATAATCATATAATGAAATAATCTAATATTTTTAATTCCACAGTCTGCCCCGAGGGCTACTATGGCGACCACTGCATGGAGGCGTGCAACTGCCCCTCTCAGGGCAACTGGGCGTGCGACCCCATACACGGCTGTGTGTGCCACCGCGGGTTCATCGGCGACCACTGCGACATACACGCCAGTGACGCAATCGTCGTTGAAGCTGGTGGTACGTTGTTTTTATTTTTTTATTCTTCGTAAGGAGACCGCTGTGACGCAGCGGCAGTGGCTCCCAAGCACTCTGACTACTAAATCATACAATTTTATCGAGCTACAACTCACTAACAGATCTTACAGATTATTGTTAAGTTGGCATCAATGTGGGGAAATTTAAAAAAACCGCCGCTTAAAGATTATTATTAAGAATGATGTTATCAATTCAATCTAAGGCGATTCCCACTCCACAATAATAGAAATATTTAATATTTCTATTTCTTCGCTAAGGTATCGAGGCAAAGTGTGGGGTTGAGTTCCGCCACTCAATAAATGCAATTTATCAAATATTTTATATATAACTTAACAAATTGTAAAATAATCTCATTGTTTAAATTTGTTTTGTACGCGCTAGGTAACGGCAATGCAGGTCTAACAGCGGCTATGGTAGTGCTGGTGATAGTGTGCGCGACGGTGGCGGCGCTACTCCTCTTGTACTACAGGAAGCGCGTGCGCAGTCTCAAGCGGGAGATAGCGCACGTGCATTACACCGCCGATCCTGCCTCGCAACCTGGTATGATATAATATATTGTCTATACATTAAGTTCGACGAGTCGTGGGCGGCCACGACTTGACGATGAAGCTTATTGCAGATTTAATTATATATATTTTTTGTAAATTTTCAATTATTTTCACAATCATGACATATTTGCATTCTTGAGAAGAAACACGTCGATTTGTATAGGTCTAATTTGCGATAAAAATTGGATACTTCCGAATCTCTTTTCAATATTTATTGCAAGAGCCAACTGTATAATTTGATGATACTACAAGTGAAATCCAGTTGTTTCGGGATATAGAAGTTAAAAAATAAAACTTAAAATTGAAAAAATGGAGTTATTACTTTTTTGTTTTAATTTTAATCTTTTTTAAACCCACAAACGTCGCGCTTACAGTCACACGTCCTTGCTACTGCACCAAACGGTGTTATCAATCGGTGGTATAACAATTATTTTATGTTATTATTAAAAAGATATACAATCCTTAATTCGCAATTCCAAAATTCGTAAAATTTGAAATAAATGTTTTTATAGTCTTCCCCTTAGCTCCCTTACAAGTGAAAATAATATATTTTGTATAATCCAAACAGACCAACAACACTTCGACAATCCAGTGTACTCATTCCAAGGTGTCACGCGAGGTGACGACTCTACCACGTTGTTGAACAACGCTACACAAATATTTAATAACTTGGGATCGGGAAGTAAACTTAGCAACACAGCTATGGAGAAACTGAGGATGACTGCCTCCAGTTCTAATGGAAGTAAGTTGTTCTGTCGTAAATATTAGTATATTTTAATATTTGTGTTGATGGCGCTGTTGAAGATTATTTTGAGAATATTGTAAATGATCTAACATACATATAAAATCATCTTTATTTTACTTCTAATGAGCTAATTTATTTACTTTTAAGGTGCCTATGATCCTCTGTCGTCTCTCAAAAATAAAGATGCGGATCTCACCAACCCTAACTTATACCATTGTATTGATGAAGACAACAAGCTGGATCACGTCTATGATGAAATTAAACACAAAGAAGGATATGGTATGTTATCGCATATCAGTGAAGCAAGTTCTAACTGTGGAATAACACTTTAAAAATATGAGACGGCCATGAAATTTGGTACAGTTATAGTTTATATTGACAATTGCCGAATGCGTTAAATTAATAAAATAAACATAACACACACTACCATGTTATGTTTGACAAGACGCACTTTTATAAAGTGACATACACGATGCGATGGCAACACGTATTTCACGCGTTAAAGGGCTCACTATTTATAATGATGTCTATTTCACTTTTAGCAACCCGACATTCCAATAGAAAAAAAGGAACCAAACATCTACACAGCAATAACCACTTATTATATGTACAATTTTAGACAATTATATATATATTTTTTTGCTTTTAGAAATGGAATATGATCACCTGAATTACACACCTCCATCCAACACTTGGAAGCCACACTACCAAAGGATGAATAATATGAATAACGGTGTACCTGCGGGGTCTCAGGAGAGCGAGTTGAGTACTTCAACGCCCCCTATCCCCCCTTTACCTAAACTGCATGGACCTCCCACCGCGCCCCTCACTCCGCCTGCGCCACCCAAAAGAGATAACCCACCTGAAGAAAATAACTCTACTACTAGCCCTTAATGAAATATATCTTAAGCAAGTTATATGGTCACATACATAATTTCTAATTATAAACCCCCGACACAAAAAGCTGTAAAAAATAAAAGAGGTGATAATCGTAAAACGATTAAACTTATTTTCTTGAATCATGGCTAAGATTACGGTCACCTATTTCAAAAGAAAAACCTAAAGTAAAATCGGTATATTCGTTTGGGAGCTACGATGCCACAGGCAGACATACAGTTACACATACACACATGGACAGACATGTCAAACATATAATACCCCTCTGTTTTCATCGGGGGTTATGAATATACTAGTATCATCATTATTTTTGTGAAAATATTAAAATTAATTATATTTTGATATGAATTTTAAAAACCTTTTTGGGTACCTAATTAGTGGAAACGAGTTGTTTTTTGTATGATTAAGGATTGTTCAAATCTTTAATTGTATAATATTCATATAGTAAATTCAGTCAAATGTGTAGGGATAGCTTGTAAGTTAAAATCTCATTTGTTTTTGTAATTTTAATTTTTTACCTTTTATGTGTGTCATTAAAAATACTTATTACTTGATATTTGTAAAGCTTGTGATTTACGGACAGCAATAAAGATATTTAAATATAATATTATATTTACCGATTAATTTAAAATTAAGTATTTTTAAATGTATAGAAATAAATTTTATATTTACTTTTATTAGTATGCATGTATTTTATGCGATCTTGAGGCAATTGTTTAAACATATGTTGTTTTTTTTAAAGTATTTTAACAAATTATTTTCTCATATACACTTAAAAATATATATTATTGTCAAATGAAGACTTGCATGGACAAACATGGCATTTTTATTTTATATGCTTTTAAATTCAATTAAAAAAAATAATAATAAAGGAGGTTTAAATATTGTTAGACTATGCGGGAAATATAATTATTATAAAATATTTTTAATTGGTATATTATTATAATAAAAACTAACTAAAATACACTTAAATTTGATATTTGGCTATAAAGATGTGTTCTATACAACTAAAATGCTCAATAATAAATAAATATATAAAATGTTGATTGCTTTATATAAAATATTATTTATAAAGTTAAGTCTGTGTATTTTTAAGTGTGAAAATGTTGTGAGCTTTTTTTTTGATATAAAGCTTTAAATGATATATCATTTTTATTTTGTTAAATAATTGAATCTGTTAATACATTAATTTAAAATTGATTTAAAAGACGATGTTCATCACCATTTTGTGTTATACCTTTCCATTATAGAAGTGCGGTTAGAATGACTGAACGCAATGGTCTTGGGTTCAAATCAGGGAAGTCTAAATTTGTAAGCGACAAACTGCTTACATGGATTTTGGAACGCCATATTAGAAAGAACAGAACAGAACAGGATTTTGGCACAAGCAATCTCTTAATTTTTTTATATTCTTATACCAACTGAAACAAATGGATGAAAGTAAAAAGAAAATAAATCAAAATAGAAACAGAAATGATCTTCAAAAATTTTAATGCTTATAATTATTACGTTCAATTTTTAAATAATTTAGTATGTACTTTGAATATCATTATATTTTGACAAGCTTTTGTAGTTTAAATGTTAAAATTGTGGATGCACCTGTCACATTCCACTTCAAGGAAATATTTTTTTTTTATTAATTTAACAGTTTTAACGTGTTGTAAATGTATAAATTTTATATGACCTTTTTACTTTATAATTATGAATAATTTTTATTTTTATAAAATCTTATGATATGATTATAAGTTTTTAATTCATTTGAACTTGGAGACATCTATAAGATTTTAAATATTATTAACACATTTGGTAGAAATGTGCGTATTATTATTAATTTATTGACAGAAAGATGCTTAATGATATAATTTAAAGGATTTGTAAACGTAATTTTTATGATTACATAGTATAAAAAGAAATGTAGGAAACTTACACTCACACATCTATCAGTACACATCTGTCAGTCATATATAACGAAAGTTTATAAGTTTATATTTTAATGTTTCAATAAATTTACATAATGTCCCACATAACTTTTGGAATTATGACAACACGATTTTAAACAGTTTTATTTTTTTAAATCAACTGGCCTATGTCCAAAGTGTTATTGAAAACGAAAATACGAGGTGGGTTTTTATATAATATGTACATGTTTTGTATTGTGATGCTCACAAAATTAAATATTTTGATTTTTATCTTTTTTAATAAATAATATCAAATAACATAAAAGTTCAGTCTATTAATTTACTGTAAATGGCTTTAAATATAAACAATATTTCTTTTAGTTCAAAATGTATTATGCTAGTTAGTTTACGACGTCACATGTTCATTCTGCTCTCATTATGTAGAGACAACACAGTATAATATAATTTTGTTATCTTTGAAGAATTGTACACTTTTCTTTTGTAAATATATAAATAAATATTCGTTATTTATTTCAAATTAAAAATTATTATCAATTAAATATTAATATTTTGATCAATTGCCATGTATAAAGTAATATATTTAAGAAAGTATGTATACTTTACGATATCAAACGTATATTTACGGATAATATTAGAAAAAAATATGTATATACGAAATCGAAAAGGAGTTGCTCAATGCGTGCCAACATTGAGAAATTAACCTGTGATTATTTCATACTAGCAGCTCTGTATGGACTTTTGTACATCAAATACTAGTTTTAAATGATTAAAATGTTTTTGTTATTCTTCAAAATGTTTTGTCGCTGTATTTGGTAAAAGTTGTCAAAATCTAGTGTAAAAAATTAACTATTTTTCTCCATTATTGTGGTAATGTTAATATGATATAATGTGCGACAACAAGGTTGTTAAGACAAAGATTAAATAGAAAATCTCTACGTATTTGTTTTTTTGATATTTTTTTATTGGTTTTTGTTTTATATCCTTATAAATCGTATATTTGATATTAATATTAAATAAATAATATTTAGAACATTCTGTAGTATGTTCATTAAGTGTTTAATTTATACTACACTTTTAACTTTACTCAATTTTATTGTCTAAATTTGAAATGAGAATAATTTTCATACAAAGTTAATAATGGTAACGTGATGTTTATACATGTAGGTATGTAGGACACTAATTTACACAGTGTGAGCACTCTTTCTCTACTGTATTCTATCTTACCTAGTGCATTAAAAGAAGAAAGTTAAGCTTGGATTTTTCAAAATATTGACAATACACATTTAAATAAAAAAAATGCAATATTTTAATCTGTAATTTACATTTTTATCATCATATTAAAAATTTTGGTAGTGTCGTATTCTATAAGGAAAGGATACTTTATAAGGTGGTCTTTAGTATTTCTTTGTATTTTAAAGATAATTTACTATTATAATTATGCATATCATTGTATACTTTAATTGTAACATACATCATTCAAAGTGTATAATACGGTGTTAAAGTAATAATTTATAACATTAGCAGCTTTTTATTATTAGCTTAAGGATTTTGTGATATAAGAGTATAGGGTATATTGAAATAAATTAATCTTGATTATTAATAATTCTTGTTTTATTTAATTGAGTTCGAACTCGCGAATTCTAGAATCCATTTATTCTAGAGTCAATATTAGTTCAAGTGATGATGTTCGACACAGTCTGTGCAATTCAAACACGCGTCACTTTATACTGTAGTGTGAGCCAATAATGGAACTAATGTCCCCGAATAATCCATCAATTAATGTTGTCTGTTTAGTGCCTAGTTTTGTCTAAGTTGAAGTGCTTTATTATGAAAACACCTGTCATAATCTTAGCTCTGCTGTCACAAGTAAGTTATTTACTCTTTTTGTTGTTTATGTATTCATTCAGTTTTTATAGTAAACAATTGCAACATGAGCAGTTACCGGCTTGTTGTTTCAGGCGTTTGCTGCATCTTTCTATGATGAGTTACGTGGAGCAATATCGAATGTGGAACGTGGATTTGGGAAGCTAATAAAAGATGTCGTGACAGATGTTAAGGATACTATAGAGTGCACCCTATCTGCAATGGAACAAGTCCTGGTTCTAAAAGGAGTTCTGGATAAAACATCCGCTTACAATTATCGATGTAGAGAGGTTGTCAAGCAGCAAAATTCACAAGTCCAGAAAAGTCCATTTGATAGATTTAGAAACTTAACATTTCCATCCAGTGAGTTTTCGTCTAGGCACATATCGATGGAATTAGGAGGTTCTATAGTAAATACAAATAAATCTATAAATGATATCTTGAAGCGACCCTTAGATATAGATAAGACTTATCCGTCTAAAGTATTACACGAAGACACACATCGCCTAGTTGAAATTAGGGATTTGTTAAAAAAAGAATTAGAAAAATTATCAAGTAACGTAAGGAGACAACTAAAAAATAGTTTCATCGATAATAAATCTAATTCTGTAGACTCGCTTTGGAGTGTAATAAAAGCTTTACACGACATACAAAAAACTAGCAATAATGACGTTGAAATTAAAGAAATACGCCACGTTCTGGATAAAATTGTAAACAAATTAGATTTGGTCATAAACCATACCAATAGTGCAGGTGATTATAATATAGATGATATTAAGAAGAAACTACAAGGACTTTCCAACAAAAACACTGATAATCAGTTACGTGGTGATCAAATGGTACAAAATGCACACGATTCACAATATAAAAACGAAACGACAAATGACGTGCCAAAGACGTCCGAAGAGGCTGCTGAACAAAGTAAGCAACACAATAAGGAAGGAGATAAAATATCTGACAAAAAAGAACCCCATGCCGCGAAGTCTGTATTTGATCTGGACTCAGCTGACCTTGCTGCATTCTCACCATTAACTAATGCAAACTCTAATAAGAAGGATTTAATCGATAATGCAAAAAAAATTATACAAGATAGTGAGCATACAGATAAAGTTTTAAATAAGTTTTTCAAAAATCATAAAGCTAGTGTTGATGTTTTTAGTAATCCAAATTTATTCAATTTTCGTTAATATTGCTTTTAATCAATAATAAATATCACAGGAGTAATAATAAATGTATAAAATAATTATATCAATTAACTTACACTTACAAATTAACTTGCGATCTTGAATTCATTTGATTATTTCACTTACTTGTGATAAAACATGTATTGTATTTTATCATAGAAGGTAGATTCTCGTACTAGTGGTCGCCCGCATCTTTGTTTGCGTGGAATTTATAACCTATGCCATATTACCTTTTTACCACTTACCACCTGTTAGCATCAAAGGCCATTTCATTATTTTTTAAATTTACCTGATGACCAGTTATGGTTTTTCATCATATGTTCCAGATCTTTATGCAAAAGCAATATTTTTTCGCTATATCCCGCACATAGCAAGTTTATTTGAGGAAACGTTGTTCGTTGAGGAAACGTTGAAAAAAGGAAGTGTTCTTCTGTTCCCTTCTTTTCGCTTATAAAAGTTTACTTTACTGATACTTTACTATATCTTTTGCAAAACGATTAAACTACGGTTTCGGCCGAAACTGACGCTAAAGCTGAAGGTCGGTTTCGGTTTCAGTTTCGGCTGAAAACCTTATTTCGGTCGGACAATAACTCAACTCTTAATGCTGCCTACGGTTAGGAGTAATAACCATGCAATAAAAATAATTATTCATGTTCTATTCTTTTTTTATATCACCTAAAATTTTATTATAATTTGAGATCAGTCGTCGCGCGGAGGCACAAGCGTGACTCTAAGCGCGACTGGTTGTGGGTTCGATCCCCACTCGAGGAAATGAAGTATTTTATTTAAATTTATATTTTCATTTCTTCGCTCTAGTGTTGTCTTCCGATAGCAAATCAGACCCGGATAACGTGATGTTAAAATACTCGGTTCTCGATTTTATTTCACTTTAGAGGCCATCCAAACTGTTACTTGATGACGTGCCTATAGTATTTTTTTAAAATAACTAAACTTTTTTTTAAACTAAATAAACTAAATTTATAATTGTTATATGAATAAATAAAATTAAACATGTATAATATCTTATAACAGTTTTATTAACAATATAAATAGGTAAATTACAAATTTACTCTACAATTGAGCTGCGCTACTCTACTGCGAGCAGTCCAATGTGCTTATTTATTATAATATACTATAGATTACATTTTTATTCCCTTTTTGGGGTCTATTCTATGCACCAACACA
Source organism: Heliconius melpomene rosina (assembly GCF_056956725.1). NCBI lineage: Eukaryota > Metazoa > Arthropoda > Insecta > Lepidoptera > Nymphalidae > Heliconius > Heliconius melpomene. The sequence goes on from NC_140404.1 coordinate 4,349,111, forward strand.
GTAATTAGACTCGAAGCTAAAACGACGTCATATGACGATATGAATTAAATTAAAAAGATAGGATAATAATACATAACAAATATTAAAATAACATTTTTGACTATAATTTGGATTCGAGTCTAAAATAAAGTAAATATATTTCCACCAATAAAAACTATCGCTTATCCACAACAGGTAATATATTTTGCACTGTACTAGTGCGACCTTAAATTTATAATTAACACAATTTTTTTTTAGACATATTAGCATTTTATTTCTTTTTATTTTTTGTACATAATTGATTTATTGATTTTTAATTACATTGATGTTTAAATTTCAATTACTCTCCAAAATGTTGTAGAATTTGGTCATTTATAAGTATTTGTATCTAAATCATTTATTAAAAAAGAGTAAGAAAAGACATATTTAACATGTAGTTTACATAAACTTTCCTCGAGTCATGAGCTTGCATTTTCTTCTTCTCAGGCAGTAAACGTCATAGCAGAATCGATATCTAGATTACAAAGATTTTCTAGATATTCGTTCACAAAATTGAGCAATGATTACTTAAATTAAATAATTACTTATTTATTTTTAGGGTATTCCTAACTTAAAGTAAATAATTTCATTTTAGTGATATCTAGTGCGTTCCATTTATGAAATCTGAGTATATTTTTAAATAATTTTATTTTGTTTCCTTTGTTACATACATACATATTTGTTATTTTACATATGTAGGTATACTAATGTAAGTCAAATCTGTAGGGCAATTCTTTCTGAAATTAGTAGACTTTATGCTACATGCTACAATTTAATTGAATATAATATTTTAATTTTTATGTCAAAAATGTTGTTGTAAACTAAACACAGATTTTATTTTCGTATGTCCTATATCAATAATAGTCGATGTAATTTTGTACATAAAGTAAGCATCTCAAATTATATACCAAATAAAAATATACCACAAGTGACTAATTTCTGATTAACGTTATTCTTGAAAAAAATATGATTTTTCAGTTTCTTATAAGTAATAAAATCGACACATTAATTTAATGTACATGTTCTATTCTACGACAATGTTATGAGTAAATCCGTAGAAGAATTGAAGAAGTCACTTACTTTAATAGATAATCGAAGATATAGTGATACGAGATTATAGTAGTATCTAACCTATTCTTATTTCTTAATTTAATACAGATAGCAAATATTATTTAAAAAGTATATATAAGGAAGAATGATGAAATGAAATAAAAGAGAGAGAGAGAGATTTTAAAAGCGAAATGTTCTTATAAATCGTCGTCTACCTATATGGAGTGATTCTACTTGCTACTAATATTCTAGCTATATGATACTTGAACACAGACAACATTCATTTGGTGGTTTTCGCTCCGTCTTAGTATATAAGTAGCTGCGTAGCGCGTGTTTCATTGAAGGGAGACTTAAAAAATAGAAATAAATATCTATTTACCTTAAAGAACAATTTAAAAACATCATCAGTACATATTACTAATATATAATTTTATTGTTTTTTTTTTGAAGTAACAAAACAATACCAAACAACGATAGATACTCTATATGCATGAATTTATGCATTTTTAAAACTACCTTAGATATGAAAACATGGAACTACAGAAGTTACTTATAAGGAGATAGAAGAGACACTACGTACGTATATCCTATGTTAAACGTCGTGGAATAGAACACGTGCCGGGCAGGACGGGTGTGCGTTGTGGTTTGACGATCAATCGCGAACGTTCAAATTTTATGACTGTAATTTGCTTGCGATTTAGATAATGTGCTTAAAGCCCTATTACAATAACTATTAATAAGATATTATATAAATAAAACTAGCGACCCAAACGCGGCTTCGTCCGCTCAAACTTTAGGTGATGTTTTAACCGAGTTCTAGATAACTGTAAAGTTTCATCTAAATCCGTTCACTAGTTTTTGCACGAAAGTGGAAGAAACATCCATCCTCACAATCTTTCACATTTATAATAATATAGTAGGATAGAATTATCACATATTTACTTGTCTAAAAAGGAAAATTAAATTCGAAACTATATTTTAAAATAACGTAAATATAATATGAATGTTTTGTGCGTTCGCTCTATATATAATAATCAACAAATATTTACAAACAAATTACAGTACAAGAGTGTGAGATGATAGGGTTGTAAGGAACATTCCGCATAAATGTATATGGAAACAACGCGCAAAACAACAACTAACATCATGTTACCATAATTTTCCATAGTGATTCGCAGTTTATGAGATGATGTGAATAAGTACGAAGATATTAACTTGTGTATATTCGTTACAACCCATTAGTGAAGTATTTCATTAAGAAGGCGGCGGACATCGGACCAGCGAGGAAGTCGCGATCTGGTTGAAGTGTTTGTCTATAGGAACACGGTCGTCGTAGAGCGTGGGTGCCTGCAGTATGATGCCCGCTGTCCCCACCAGCACGGCCAGGGTGAATATCCATAGGAACAACCGGTCGAGCACCATTGCTACGTACTTCCAGTCTTCTTTGACCTTTTTAATAAATATTTGAATAAATAATGGTTTTATATTACAAATTCACAGTTTTACGCTTAAATTCGCAATTTTACACTTAAAACTCCACATTTCCATACCAAAATTTCCGTTTAAAACTGCAGAAATGAGAGTTGAGAGATTTAGGTGTAACTACTAGGCTTACTATATCTTATATTACAATTGCATAAGTCAAAACGAATTTACGAACGAACGAACGAAAGTTTATTCAAACCGAATAAAAACAAGAAATTACATAATGCTTTACGAAAATGTTTCTCATGCATAATAAGAACTTATAAAGACTGCATTTATCTACAGTTCCTGGACTTCTTGCCGAAGGCATAAAAGTCTGAAGGTAGGAATTCAACATTTTTATTATTTGTATAAGTTCTGAACATTTTAAATAGATTTCTCCAAATTACATATTAAGAAACAATTTACTGAAATGAATAAATTATTTTGTATCTACAACGTTTCCTTTTCATGAGAAAATTCGTAGTGCTCTACTTAATTTATTCATTATTCAAGTATTCAATGTAAATAAGCTTCTTAGATTTGAATATATATCTTAGTCATCTTGTGTATTACAAAATCATTACTATTTATATTGTGTAATTTTTCCTTTATTGTAGGTAAAAAAATTATATGGTTAATCCTAAATGACTTACTATTGATTTAAAAAGTTAAATCACAAATGTTGAAGTTACATGAAACTTACACGTATATCTCTTTATATTCACCTATTATGTGACGTAAGAAAACCTAGTTAAAAATCATTCCGTTTTCCAATTATAGCACATTCCATGTTGGGCGGAATGCTTCAGAGCACTGTCTACACAACTGTAGAAGGATCTCTACAATTTTAAAATGTAAGCTTGCTCATTTTGATTGGATAATTTGCGGTGTTAGGTTACGCTACCTTAAACAGTGATTCAATTTACCATTTAAAATTTATCCCATTATCGGTAAAAAAATACAAAAGTCAAAAATTTGGATCAAATAAGTTGCGAAGATGTAATTTATGTTATGTTAACTTGCAATTGCTTTACGTTTCCCGATATCGAATTTGATGCGGTGTCGGCATGTACTGTGTACACGGCTATTTGGGTTACGTAGATACGAGTATGTAGGAATCGACTTGGAGCTATGTGTTAGATGGCAACGGTCCAGCATCATGAATTATGCAACTGCTATTCACGAACGATATATTACTTCATTAAAATTAACTTACTATGTATTTAGAATGGATATTTAATGGTAATATGTAAGTAAGATTATGTTAGTTTTTGTTGTGTTTTGATCGTTTACTGGATAGGCTAAGAAGTAGATTAACTATATATTTAAACTATATATTTAAAAATATATATTTTTAATTAAAAATAACAATTTATAGATTACCTTGGTAGAATCTTCTAACATTCTAGTATGTTCTGCGATGAACCGAACACAAAAGCATGTCCTGTGCACTTCTGGCGGACAGGCAGAGTGACTGAAGCCCGGAGGAGGATCGGGGACTGGACTGAGTGCCTCCTCTTCAGGTACTGGTAAAGCACCGCCTTCACTGGAGCCATGCACGACACAGCTGCCGCCGAAGCGATTACTTTCTCCTAGTCTATCAAAGAAACACAAGTGAAAAGGTTTAAGTAAGTGTATAAACAATTAATAACAATATGACTAATGTGAAGATTTTTTAATTTCTTAGGTGCGTATATTACATATAGTTTTTAGGAAGCAAAAACTTTTTAAGAAGCGTTTTATTTAAAATAATATACATATATGTTCAAGTTTTCCTTTCAGCGCTCAAAACCAAAATTATTATATAAAAAATTTAAGTTTATTTTTATCGAATTATAAAAACATTGAAATTGATAAGCGTTTAATAATAGCAAGTTAAAACTTGCCAGAGTAAGACCGTTAAACATCCATTAGCGTTTATTAAAACAGGCGAGCGAAGGCAGCGCGGCGTCTCGGATAAAGAAAAAAAACACGGGGATATCGAAAAAGTTATTACCATTTTTCGCCTTAGTGTAGTATACCTGATATTTTTCCAGTCATTAATTATATTAAAATACTTATCTCACCATATTTTTTTTACTGAGTTTATACAATACTAGCGGCCCGCTCGCGGTTACGCCCGCGAGAACTATGTTATTATTAATTTCTGTCTCCATGACTACGTCGTAGTGACGTCTATGCAAAACTTGAGATATTTCGTCTAGCATTTGTAGTAATGAAGTTTCATACAAACTTTCAGCCCCAAAAACAACCCCTTAGAAGTCGAATATTACAAATTCCCGTCTTAGCGAGCACCTACGTCCTATAAATAATCCCTATGCAAAATTTGAGATTCCTAGCACATGTAGTTTCTGAGATTTCGTGATGAGTGAATGACCTTTCGATTTTATATATATAGATATATGCGTTTAGGACCAAAGAGGAAACAGGCATTACATGAAGTCAACCGATAAAGCAATTAATCAAGTCGGGCAGCTTTTTCCCAAAGGATAGTCTTTTATTTTGTTGAACTTTCTGAGTAATATACTTATCTATAACTATAGGAGTATATGTATTGGTGGGTTTTATTTTTCACTCTGAAACTTTTCTCATAATATTTAACCTGGTAAAGGCTTATACGGTACTTATAACATATAAACCGCGAACAAAATGCTAATTTACTTTTGAACGTAATACAAAAGACGTCTAGTGTTTCCACGTTTATAAATTAGCATAGATAATAATATATTTAGTACAAATAATACTTAGTAATTGTATCCAGATATCATTGCGTTAAAAATAAATATATTATTTTTATCGCTTTCTCGTTAAGAACAAGAAAGACATACATAATAACGCATTCGTATCACGTTAACATTAATCTTTTTCCTTCAACAATAAATCGATTATTATAGAAAACCTTTTAACGTTTTTCTTCAGATAACATGTAGTAAAATGTAAGCCTATGTTTATATTTAACACTTCGCTGACTATATTCCGCCCGAAGTTCTCAAATCTCATTGAACATTAACTTTCACGCACTTTCTTTAATGGTGAATATCTATTGAAAATATATGGATATAAGATTTCTATAAAATACAGCAAGCTTACCCAGACTGCACATAAGTGGTGTGCGTGAGGTCCTCCTTGCTGGGCGTGCGGGTCAGCGGCCGGGCGGGCGCGGCAGGTGGCGGCCAGGCCCCGGGCGCGCAGCAGTCGTCGTCGGCCGCCGCCAGCCGGTACGGGTACAGGGGCCGCGCCGCACCGCCACAGCGCACCACCACACCGCACGTCGTGTAGCGTGATCTGCACAAGCTGGAAATATTGCTTCTAATGTTCTTGCTCATACGTCAATTTCATACGTTTATTGGTACACTAGGTACTAGGTAAACCAGTTTTTTGCTACAGGTAATTTAGTACTTAACAGATTACATTTTTTTTACATAACTAATTTAATATATAACTAATAATTACATTGGTATACTGTATAGGAAAAGATCGTGCAAAGTGGAGTAGGTTGAGTAGGAAGGCAGACCCTGGCAATTGCCGGGATTAATGCCAGGAGGAAAAGGAAGAAGACTGTATAGGCGTCTTTTATGATCACATCAGTCAGTAACTTTAATAAGAACCAAATATCAATAGTTAGTATAGGGCATGCGAAGGGGCTAGACTATAAATTAAACTAACTCCAAAGCAAAATCTTAATCGACTAACGTGAATCGAATCAATGATAACATTCGATTCGATGAAATTATCTATTTTTGTAATATTAATGTAATATGATTTAAGCAACATAATATAAATATTGATGCTTTGGTATAAACATTTATGTATATATCTGTGGCGCACTGTATATTTTAGCGTAATTACGGTACCTACTGGTAAAGTTGACCCAACTGCAAGCTGACAGCTTTGTTCAACAAACTAAAGCCCAGCTGCATTCGCTTTTTGAATTTTAAATCTCAGAAATGTTTCAAACAATATACAATTCGGTTCGTCAAATCTATAAATATTTTACATAATAAACATTTAAAATAGAAGATCAATATACTTTAACAAAAAATACGAAAACTAGGGAAAACTGAGAAAAAAAGAGTATCTACCTATCTTTTTTTTAAAGCTTAAAGTCATACCTAAATAACTTAGAACTTTAAATTTTTTAAAGAAATAAAATATTTATTTCCTAAAATATTTCAATAATAGATTGTTTATGGAGGCTAGCAGTAAATGTTTAAAGAGGCCAAGTCGCATTCAAAGCTTCACCGGAGTGCCATTTACGTAACGATCTGTGGCCGCATCGAGAACGGCTTGTCTATTACGGCTCTCGTCATAATAATAGACTATCCACAAATTGCATTTGTGTATCATTGAGGTACTTGCGTCTATGGCGGTTTTAGTAAAGGAATAGAAAAACATTTCTAAATTTAATTTTCTTTTTTCTTGCCAAAAATCATTGCTATGGAATATAAATTATAGAGACAGTAAGCGCATTTGATAATTTATGTAGTTTATATATTTAATTATTCAAACAAAAATATAAGTAGCTACTTTGTGCTTCTAACTTTAAAGTAACGAATCTCCTACACATATAGTTATTTTCTATTGTTTTTTAGGGTTCCGCACATCAGTAGGTAAAACCGAAACCCTAATAGGATTACACTTATTTAAGCACTTTCAGAGATGAAATTTTTCAAATATTCTTCTACGCTATGGCATAATATAACAGCCATGATTATAAAATTAATATTTTATAGATTTTCTGATATTATTAAATAACGTTGAGGCAAAAGTCGGTCAAGTATACTTGATTAGCTTAAAGATGTTATTATGTTAAGTTATTTATTATAAGTAGTTTCACTTTCAAGCTATACTTGTTTGTGGGTTGCTTGAAAGATTAAGTAAATATTTTATGCCCATTATTCTTTCTCTTTTTTTTAAATTATTTTGAAATTTATTTTTAATTTTGAAAATTAGTTTTTATAATCGTATCTGAAATCGAAATTATATTGATTTTAAATTTTTTTAGCACTACATCCGATGCAGCGGTTGTGATGGAAGTTTTTGTAATTTATAAGTAAAAAAAGAATACTTTCAAAACTAATAACACTTATAAGAATAACACTTCTATATTTTGTTAATTAAAATAGTTTTTATTGAAATATCACATATTTTTAATATATGTAAATAATTAAACAAAATAAGCTTATATATATCTTTATGCAATTCCATTGAAATATATTTTCTGCTTTCTGTAGTTTTCATTTTACTCTTTATAAAGTACGAGCCGACAATGCTACATCTCTCGGGGCTATTGTCAGTATTCTTCGTACAAGAAAAGTTGCATTTAAAGCATAGCCAGTATGTTCGAATTCTTGTTCTAAGATATTTGGGGTTTGTTCTAAAATAGTTGATTACATTTACAAATATCTAATTATTAATAAGTAAGTAAATAATAAAGTGTTTCGAATGTTTAACTACGAGAGATATGTATAATTTTCTTTCACAAAAAATTATAAAAAAATGATATATTTGTGTCATTTTCTCTGGGTTCCAACTTTTTCGAGACTAAGTTACATTAATTAATAATAATTCTTGATATTTACATTGGTTCAGAATACTTAAATATAAATGAACGTAGAAGTCAAATATGTCGCACAGTTGGTCCAGCAAGGATGTATTTGCACTTTTTGAAATATTGCAGGTGACGCAATGACAGTTCGTAAATAGTGCTTCCGCATACACTGACAAATTTAATTTGTTTTTAGAAAAAGTATTATTACATAAGGGTCATAATCAGAAAAAGTGTCCTTTTTGTGTCTTTTCTTGTCCCGCTACTTTGAATGCGTTTTAAAAATACAATTTTAAAGATAATTTAAATATTTTGCCATTTACGATAAATTTATTTATTAACTTAAAGATTTTTGTAATATTTTAAATGTATTATGGCAAATAATAGTATTTGTTGTTAGTTGCAAAAAACCTTTCAAAATGCTTCCATACAATTTTTCGTGTCCCATTCACCACTTTACTTTTTAAGAATTGATTTGTTACGAATGTTTATGGTTTTATTTGATTTCAGATATGTTTATATTACTTTACTTTATGCATAATATTAAATAGAACTACTTTTATTGTTACATTATTTAATAAGCAATATATATTAGTTAAGTAAATTTGTCCCAAAATATTGTCTTTTTGTTACTCAGGGCTAGTAACGTACAATTAAATTATGAACGCAATTATTTTGGATGGTGTTTAATATTGTTTTTTGTTGTGGCACCATTATTCTAAAAGTCAATGCTGTCGTAGCTACAACCAGTAGTATACTCGCAGCAGTTGAGGGGTTCAAATGTTTTAGAGGGAATGCGTGAAATTACATCTCAGGGTTATAAACGGCTTTTATTTTGGTAAGTATTCTATAATTTCGTTTTCTTGTTTATGGTATTTGCTTCTTTGTACAAAATCTCAAAAAAGAACTTCAGTGCTTGCAGATGCAACACGTGGCTTATGAGCAAATATTTAAAAGGGTTAGAATTTCTCAGATTTCATTCTCAATTTCGTTATATTTCGTTACGTAACGAAATTGAGAAAATATGAAGCCTAGTTCACAATTACGGTACCAATGTTTTCTTATATATGTTTATAATAAAATTGTATCGAACCGGTGCTTGTATATGGAAGATATGTATATAAGAAAAAAAAAAATTGCTGGCACATGAAAAAAACTATTAGTGACTTTTCATAAAGTAAAGTAACCAAAAATAATGATTTTTAAGTTTTTTGACTGTTTGCTTGTTTGTCTGTGTTTGTGCACGCTAATCTCAGAAACAGCTGAACCGATTTAGTTAAAAATATTTTTTTATTCTGCCTGAAATTAGTTGTGATTTTGTGATTATTATTTTTTGATAAATATTTTTGTATTTTCAGTAAGCGTCATGGCTCCTATGTCAAGTGCTGAAATACATAAAAGATATAGAGAACGTCTTAAAAAGACCAATCCTATTAAATATGAAGATATGCGAAATAAACACTTACAAAGAATTAAACTTAATTCCAGTGATAACGACTCAAATTTTGATATATTTTAAAGTGGATTTAATTTTATCATTAATTTTGTGATCTCTAACTAGAAATATAAGTTTATTACGTTACTAACTAGCATTACTATATTGTTAATATTGTCAGTTTGTTATGTTTTCTTCCTACATTTATAATCAGTTAATTCAACGATTGAATCTTTAAAACTTTAATCTGTGTCTCATTAAATAAAAAAAACAATAGTTTTATTCATATAATATCCTTATTTTGTTGTGTATAATGCCTTATGACATCAGTTTCGTAACAAACATTATCAGTGTTGTTACTTATCAGTTACGTTACGAATTCGAAAATGTCCACTTTTCTGATTATGACCCATAATTGATGCACTAAATGAGCAATATGTGGGTAATTTTTTCTATTTTACATTTAAAGAAAAGAAAAATCTGTAAAGTTAATATGTGATATATAATTATTCGCTGGTTTTTGATCACGATAAAGAAATAGAATATATAGGTCGAATTTTTAACATAAAAAGCTAATAGCCGAATTATATAATTATTTAATAATTCCAATTCAGATGTTAAAACAGCTTGCTGCAAGCTGTTATGATTATAAATGATTCAATCAAGACAAGGCTTGAATAAAATGTTTTTCTCAATGCGTCTGAGTGAAAGCTACCCTATCTATTTATATATAAACTAGCATAACACAATTTCACCTACTTACCAATATTCTTTACCTAAATGAACATATTAAAGTCTTAATATTTTTTATATAAATATCGAATTGATTCATTGCCTGTTCGTCTTTAGAAGCATCATCTACTTTGTATCGCAATTCACAACAATGACGTTTTGTTCATGATAGATTTTATCAAACGACACAAAAGAATCGGGCGAGCGCACTTTATTGCTTTCATATGGTTTGACTGCCATTTGTGTGCGACTCAAATGGCTTTCCATGTCAAAAATCTTAGGTTTCATTTATAAAAATATTTATCTAATCTGGAAATCGAATAGATAACTACTAGACCATATTTGAATCATTATATAAATGCATAGATTTTTTAGCTTTACGTTGTATCCCGCCTATAGAAGAATAGGCAGAAATAAACTGGTAATACTCCGTTCTCCACTTTCCTTCGAATTTTCAGAGCATTCCATAATTGTTGAGAGGAGGAACTCAAATAATAATTCTTTACCTAGATTTTGAATCAAATCCACAATTGCCACGTTTACAGTCACACGTTAACATATTAACATTTATATAGCTACGAAAAATAAAAACAAATAGAAATGTATAAAAGATCTTCTAATATAGTTACCTCGACGTATCAAACTTGTACTGCGGCCGTTTCATAAAGAGCAATCGTGGGAGGATATGAATGAAGACGCGCTTCACCCAGGGCGCCATGCGGTGTGTTTGCGGCGACCGGAAGTGCACGTTTAGAACCACCACCGTCACACATATACTGACATAACATAAAAAAAATAGTCCTCAATTAAAGAAGTCATTTGTATAATTAACAATATTTTTTTATGGTAATTCAGAAGTATCTTAAAATACATAGAGAATTTACATCTTATATATAATAATAGTATTAACATGCATCACATAACAAAATAAAGTACAAAAAAAATGTACATGTACAAAAGCGGACTTATCACTAAAAGCGACTTATTTAAAAACACATGTAAAATATTTATTTACAAATTAAGAAAAACTCAAAGCAAAAAACGTATATTTAAATCTACGCTTTCGAAATCGGGATACCATCTATTTCTATCTACAGTTCGGTGTAAGTGCCTATCTAAATGGAGGCAGTTAATCAAGATATACGGTCTTAATCCTGCGGGTGGCGGATGAAATTATGTTCGAGAACCCAAACTCCCTGAGTAAGCACTTTACTTATTTACCTTCCTTACGATATGACCAAATATCTTGTTACGACTTTACGTGACCATATCCACGTTCCAAGATTGCTATAAGTAGTCGTGTTATCGTCGGCACGCCAGTAATGTTCTTACAAGCGGCAGCGAGTATAATAGAATAACTTGAATTAGTATTAGGAGGCTTGATTAGTTAATAATTATTATATTATTTTTATATTTATAATAAAGTTGATTTTTATAGCTTTTTGATTATTTTTGTTTATTTTTATTATGCATGGGTATATTAAGTAAAAACATATTTCAACTCTATAGGTTTTAAGACTCACTTAAATAATACAATATATTGATCTTAGAGGGTCAATATATTAATAATAATAGATCACTACTTTTTTTACATTTCTCCCAGGTAATCTTTGGGTATTCCTTATGGAGGTCTTCTATTTAGGATATCTTATTTTAACATTTTTTATTTGGCGTTATTTAGAAAAGATGTGATTTGTAAACAAAGTTTAATATTCAAAGTTTAGCTTAGTAACACAATTAGAGAGATTGGAATCCTTCCGCGAAGATAACAACGGTAAAAGTTTAAGGGTGGCCGACGATTATCATTTTCTTTGAATACAAAGTTATGCAATCAAATATCTGGCTTAAACGCCGAATTCTAATTTATATGGAAATTCTGCGGCTTGTTACCGCGCTGGTTTTAGACATAGGTATTGGGAATAAGTTTTGTGTGAGCTGGATGAGGTTATTGGAATGAAACAAGCACATTGAATGTGAATCTCAGTTGAAAACTAAAATATGTATTTGATGAAGGAGTCTTAAAATGAATGGATAGGGGAAATCGAAGAAGTGTCTCATTTATTCCTTTTTTTTTCGCAACAAGACGCCTTGGATGTGTGATGAAGATGTAACAAAAAACTGATTTGTGATTTATATTAATGTTGTTGTATTTAGGATGTATACTTTGAGTATAAGTATGTTTCAAAACTTAAAAAGGCAAAATTCGGCGTTGAGTTCCGCTATTCAAGCAAATGCATCAAGCAATGCGTAGAAATATAAGAAGAAACAGGGAAAGGAGTGTCTTAACACTAGGTTCCCTTTGCCTGCCCTGTTGTATGCGGGATACAGCATGAAGCGAAAAAATGTTTCAAATGAGTAAATTACTGATATGACTATTTATTCAACCTTTGTAGTTTTTACATTTGCCTGTAGTATTTATTTTAGGAGTGAAGTGAACATGTCAACTTGAAACCAACGGAGTCAAGAATAACAACTCGTGAACCAGATCTGTTGAGTTTCTTTTTATTTTATTACTTTATGTAATATAAAATATTTTCATACAAACAAAAGTAGAATTAATTTTTGCTTAAATTGCATTTGTCAATTACTAACCGACTGACAGATAATAAAATTATATGAAATGTCTATTTATTACATAAACATTGCCATAATTAACAATAAATTGTGATAAAATATGTTTATTACAACAGTATTTCCCATATAAACTGGATATAATGAGATGACAAAAGACCAATATTAATGTTATAACAGAAAAAAATTTAAATAAGTCACTCAATTTTTGCTGTTTCGCCTATTTATTATCCGAAACGTGATGGAAGATAAATGTTTCGAGCAAATCTCTGAAGGCTTTAAGATTGCTCACTTTGTTTAATTAAAAATAAAATAATGGCACAATAAACAGTGGAATTTGACAGGCACAAGAAATATGTAGATAAAAATATGAAAAACATGCAGATAACATGGCGCTACCTTAATATAATTTTATAAATATAGGTTACCTTATCGAGACCAATATCATTGCAAAAATGAGGTATTTCCCCAACAAGGGAACGACGAGCGAGGTGGGTGGTATGATCTCCACGACCAGCAGGAAGAACACGTGGAGGCTAATCAAGATGGAGATAGAAAGCGTTACCTGAGCCAAAAAATATTATTAATGTATAAATATTTACAAAGATAAATATTTTATAAAATAATATAATTTATATTTTTATCTATAAATAATACTTATTATTTAATATTTATCTTATTTATTTTATACTTACATCATTCATTTCATATTTTTGGTTAGTGAATTATTATTTTTTGAAACGAAATATTTTTTTTAAAACGAAAACGACGAAATTAACGAAAATATGAAAATATTAAAACTGAGAGATTATTTTTTTTACTCTTTTACAATAATTAAAAAATATATATCAGAAAAAAAATTGACAAATTTAATTATGAAGTAATAAAATTACATTATTCATATAAATTACAAAAACACCGCGGCCGCCGCGAAACAGCCGGATTAGTGTTGTCAATATTTAAAAAAATCAGACGAGCGAAAACATTGAACGTTGTATTTCGAGAAGTCCCTTTTGCTTTTTTCTGCTTCTTTATAAAAGATACAACTTCAATTAAGAAATAAATAGAAATATTTTACGCTATAATAAATTTATTTCCATCAAATTTCCGAGTGAGAGTAACAGCCTCGTGCAAAGATTTTTAACATGAAAAGGTAAAACTGATAAAATTGGTCCAATTTTTCACCGTCTACGTAACGATGTCGTTATCGTTTTTTTTACGCGGTGCTAATGTTCTTACATTGGCCTAAAATAAATGTTGTAACAAGTTTAGTACATGCCAATATATTAAATTATATAGGCTTTATATTAAGCTATATGTTCCGCGGGGTTAACTGTGTGACTTTTATTTATAAGAAAAGATATTTCTTCCCTTGTAATACCGAAATTTACAGAGTCAACTCATCCTTTAACAAAAGTAAGAAATGGAGTATCCATTTTTGTATTAATTGAATTTAGCTTCTGAGTTTCCCTTCTGAGATGTTTTTGATTCCATTATAGATAACCGATTGTGGTGTAAGAACATGAAAGTATTTAATGTTTCTTAGAATAGCATTCAACCTCATTGCTATTTACGTATGTATAAATATTTTATTAAATTTAAGTACTATTATTAACTCTATAATTAAAACCTATTAACAAAAAAATATTTATTCATAGTAAGTTTATTTACATCAATGAAAATTTTTTACCTTTTCTCCGCTGTCTGATGGCAAATAAAATGTGAGGACTGTCAGAAAAGAGATTCCCATGCAAGGTATGATGATGTTCACTGTGTAGAAGAGAGTCTTCCGGCGCATTGTAATATTAAACGTAATATCCAGGTAAGGCTCATCGCAGCACGTGTAGAACTTTTCGTTTCTGGCGAAAGAGATGCTAGTTACTTTACAAATTTTCTTGTTAGTAGGTAAAATATAGAATTAGTAGAGAAAGGAACACTTAAGCTTGTCACATGAAGTCATTCAAGTTTTCATTGTTCTTGGTATGTACTCTATCATTATATTGTTAGCAAGAAAGTAATGTTGTTGTTAAATCTTATAAATAAATACAGTAAAACATGAATATGTTTAGAAATAGTAATTAATGTTCCAACGATTATAACAGCTACGACAGAAAACTTTATACGAGTATAATGCGAGATGCCAAACGAGGATCCAATATTCAGGCTTTGCCTAAACCTAATCTAGAAGAACGAAAAAGGTTATCAAGATTTATCTTGTAAGCGGTCTATGTGTGTCATAAAATAGTATTTATATATAAATTAGTTTCATAAAAAAAACATGAGCTGAAAACCATATAAAAAATCTTAATACTACAAAAACATAGTACCGTAAAACAATAAATAAACGTCTTCATTCATCAAACTCCTTTTTTTCATTTTGTGACCGAATTGAAAACGATTGCAATAAAACACTGGCGTTGCTCAGGCGTGTCCGGCCGTTGAAAGGATTGCGCAAAGGATTTGTGTTGCGATCAATATGAATGTAGTTTTTATAAATATATACATGAAAATTACAATTCATATTTATTTTATAAAATATTTAATATTTTCATATGTTGGCTCTGGCCTCAGGGCAAACTGCGGTGTTGACTACTGCCACTTTACAAGCAATGGGTTCAGAATTTGGCGAAAAATGGGGACCGGATTGTCTTAACACTAGGCTCTCTTTTCCTATCCTGCTACTTGCGATATACACCGTGAAGCTGATAAAATAAAAATATATAAATATTTGTTTTATTTAAATTATTTTTGTGTTTGAAGCAATATTGAAAAAATACTGTGTTGTTGGTTCCAGTAAAAATATTTGCAGAAATTCACAAGAAAATATGGATACCTAAATATGTATTTGTGTTGTAAGAGTGAGTGACCTTATATTTTATGTCGAGAGGACCAAATAAAATATATACATGTGGGAGCAATTTTACAGAGTGCCTCATAAAAATATCTTGAATGTAAAAGGGTAAGAGCAATTTATTGCCACTTTGAATATAAAATCTTCGGTCGTCGATAAAATAATTATTCAACAAGAATGAGTAGTATATTATTGTAGTCATATTTCTATAGGTAAAAATACCGCATATAGCCGGGGAGGAGAGAGTTCCCACTTTCTGCTGAATTTTTGAGGCATCACGTGTTGAGTGGCGAAACTCAACGCCGAGCTTTATCTTGTTATCGGAGCGAGAAATTATAATATTAATAAATAATAATGTATTTTCTTAGGAAAATAAATTTTGCGTCAAATAAACAGTCATTTTCTTAGGAAAATAAATGTTTCTTTCACAAAAGCTTTATAATCCAAGAGAGATTGTTTAACAAGGCAATACCGCAAAATCACGTAGAATTAGTCTACGTCACGTAGAGCGTGTTGTTCCGAGCTACGGAATGTTAAAATACACTTTAAAGGAAGATCGAAAAATAGTTTATTCATTGTTCTAGACATATATAATTTATGAACATGTAAAATACCATAAATCGTGGCGCAGAGGCACTAAGTGTGACTGCAAAATGGACTGGTTGTGGGTTCGATCCCCACTCGAAGAAATTACATATTCATATTAAATTCATATTTTTATTTTTTCGCTCTGGTGTCGAGGCAAAGCGCGGCGTTGATTTCCGCCACTCAACACGCAATGAAGAATAGCGTGAAGAAGAATAATTAAAAAAAAAACCAAAATCATTCCAATGTTACCATAAATAAAAACTTATATTCTATAATATTAATACTTTGACCTTGATATAGAGCCGCGCCCTATATTTAGCGAGGCGGTATAGTGATGGAACAATACAAATAGTTTAAACCGGTTATTCAGAGTGAGGTGACCTACTCGTCTTTTAGCTTTTCTAGCAACAAAACCCCTCGAAGGGACAACAATGAGAGCTCTTTAACGGCCTTTGTCAATGAATTGTAAATGTAGCTTAAAACTTGTATGAACAATGTAGACCTTAAAGCTATTATGAAATATATCATTAGCTTGCATGTTTTCTTGTTTCTTGTAGATGAATATAGAAATTATGGTTAGTACAAATGTATTCCAATACAATTAAAAAATATTAAATATCTCACAGATTTTATATATGTATATGTGAAACACCAAAAAATATGTGCCTAAGTAAGACGTGAGAAATAACACTTACAAATTTTACAGAAATGACTAAACTTGAAGAAGTAATGACAGAATATAAATTGAAGTATCTATATTATTGTGGATGTTATTGAAAAAGTTTTTCGTATCATACAAAACGAGCAATATCTGTAACAATGAATGCGTCTGTGAGGCGCTATCTATACACAGCGCTTTGTAATAATAATGGGTCTCTGGATATTATTCTGATGAAGTAATATGCGAACTATATATATTATAATATTATTATTTAACTGATGAGACTGAATCTCAGCAATATTTCGATAATAATATAAGAATATTAAAATTTAAAAAAACAGTTTCACGCATCCTAGTGCTAACACACTCCGTTCTCCACTTTCCACAGATTTCTAAAGACAATAGAGTACTTATTTGAATATAACTAACAGTACGTTAGGACTCCGACAGAAATTCCGGCATAAATGTCAGACATTAATGTGTATGTATGTGTACTGTTTACACTTGTATGACGATTTTTTGCGTCTAAGTGGTGTCTATTTGTAAGTACGAGTATATGGAAATTGTGCCAAAGCTGTACACACAAACTAGTTAATGATCCTCGATCAGTATGGATAAACGTCGCGCAGCTATTAATTCTACTATAGAGATAAATAATAACTAGAAACGAAAAGACGAAACTAGTATTTGGGTACACAGTGGATTCATACGGTTACGAAAACTTTTGTCGAAAGAAAAGACAAAAATGAATATTTACAAAGTTACACCTATAATACTAAAAATAGATACAAGGATGAAATCGTCTATCACTCCAGGTTTCAGGAGGAGACCAGGAACAATTGAGATACAATTTTTTTTATTTCTATTAATTTTGTAAAATCAAACGCTATACGGTGTATTGAAATTGTCGAAAGCTATTTGAAACCTTTTCAATTACATTAGACTCCTGGACATAACATGTTTAAACAGCTGCTGATGCGACACTAATTATCTTGTCACAATTAATTTCGCAATTAGAGACACTCGTGTTCACTCAATGTATACATTGAGACCGAGTGTACAGTGTTAAAAAATATGGTGTGTATAAAGACACAAATCTATACATTTTTAAAACAGTTATTATAAAAAATATTTATTCTTCTGATTCTGGTTACATTGATTCTGATTATATTGTAACATTTTATTATTTTGCCTTACGTTATTATTTCTTGTGTTATAAATATATGACAATTTATAGAGCTTTTATAAATAATGAGGTCACAAAATAAAATTTATTTAAACTAAAGAACATAGAAATATTTAATTATGCATAGTACTTGCAAAATGAAACGTTAATAAAGGCATGTTTACGAAGCTTAATTAAGCTGTCACGTTGTACGTATCTCTTCTGCGATTTTTCCTATTTTTTTCTGCGAGCGAGACAAAACCTAATCTCATTTATGTCATGAAGTTATCCTTGCTGTTCATTTTATAAAAATGAAAACATAGATGTATTTTTGCTTTTGTAATTCAATTTTACAGCAAAAAAGCATTTGTAATTTATTTCATACAAAATGTTTTTCGTACTTTCCGTTGACCGTTTTCGACAATATTGAAATTGGTACAGAACCCTCGGTGGGAGAGTCCGACTCGCACTTGACCAGTTACAAGTTTTACAAAGCATAGCAGTATAATTTTTATTTCTCATTTAAGCAGGTACTTTCTAAAATTTATTCGAAAACTTATGACTTTTTATACTCCGTGGCTTCTTTATTAATTTCATAAAAGCTTCGCTTAGCTCTTAAGTGACTTAAGTAAAAGTTAAAGACCGACCACAATTATTTCATTCTTAGACAATATAGTAGGTACGTACAATATCATAAAGTTTAAAATTACCTATTGAAAGATAATATTATGTAAATTAAAATTATTTAAATGAATGAACAGATTATTTTGTTATGTTTACGTTCAGTATATAATAATAATATATGTAAAATTAGTTAACTCTTAATTAGATAATTAGATATGCAATAAGCCCCGATTTTGTGAGGACAAATTATATTTTAATGACATTGTTTCACGATTGATAGAATGTGACGAGGACAGGGCGATCAAAATTATATTTAATATTAATTGAACTTCTGCCACTAATATAATATAAACGGAATACTACGGAATTCTAACGGAAGACAATTTAGAATAGTAGGCAAACATAGAAGCTTTTTTTTACTACATGTTTAAGATAGAGGGATCAATGGAGATAGAAAAAATAAGTACCTGACTGCTGGAACTTCCAGTATATCCCACTCGACCGACATGTAGAATTCGGAAAGGTCCACGCCGACCGACACTATATTGCTGCCAGCTTGTTCGTCCATATGCCTCAAGTCCACCTGCGCACACAGTCTCATTCCAAAATTTAAATGTTTTAAACAATTAGTTTTAGTGAATTTAATATTTATGAACTTGTAACAAAATTAGAGATGCTCTTATTTTTCTTTCTGTGTATTATGTTTTTAATAATTAAGAATAATGGAATTTTAATAATTATTGCCAGTAATTTTAATAATTCAAATATTTTGTATAAGTAAAAAGTTATACATAATTATATTTTTAAATATAAAGATATAAAACATTTAAATACAAAAACACAACAGAACACTATCTGAAACATTTTAAAGGTTATTTATTTAGTTTTGCGTTTAGGGCATTATCGTATTAATGCTGTTCAAGTGGAGCTATAATAGAAAATATTACACTTTTCATTTTTCGTTTCATAAAATTTTCTATTTTTATCCAACAAGAATCATGAAACAAATTTATTTATGTTTGTTGCTTTAATTAGACATTTTTAATATATTTTTTTATATGTTTTGAGTTATATGTTTATTTAATACATGCGCCCTGTCACACAATGTGTACCTAAAAACAAAAAGTCTATAGAGAAGTCGTCCAACTTATCGACGTGTTTCTTGAATTCTCGACGCCTTTCAAAATTGAAATTACTCCGATCTAACCACAAAGTGTGCCAAGTACCTGTATAACATCGCTTTTAGTTTTATTTTTTTAACGACAGTGAATAACAAGATGACGAATCATGCGATATAATAACAACGCGAAACACAACACCTATATCAATTTAAGAGCTTTGAGCTTTCGACGAGCAAAAATGGAGGCCTCTTTAAAGTTATCTTTAATATATCAGCAAACACAATGAGAACACTCCATTGTCTGTACCTCGTCAAAACGCAAGGAGGACGGAAGCACCGGCTCCGCCGCGCGTGTGTGTGTCGCGCGAGGCGGTACGAGGCCGCGAGAGTGTGTTAATCGCCGGCAGGCGAAGCCGCGCGACTTTCCTTTGCTTCACGCCTAATTCCAACAATGCCCTACTAAAGCTAACACAAATTTAGAACACAAGCTATACAATCTAAGGGCTATTGTTGGTATCAGGCATGAGCTTCGTTCTTGTGTAGCGAGTGCATGCAGGATGGTTTCGACGACTGCGTAATCCATTAAAGTCATTTTTTTCATTATGAGATCATAATTTAATTTTAAGTTCAATCGGCGAAACCATCGCTCTAATGTAGACATCTATTCCTTAACTGTGTATCGTATTTGTTTTGGTTTTGTAATGACAATGGCATCATGCAATGACCAGCGACACCACATTCTTACAGCCACTATAAGTCGCTAATAGGGAAAGGTATAAAATATGCAATAAGATGACCGTTAATGCTCCAAATTGTAACGAACCAAGATGTGGAAGTTAT
Organism: Heliconius melpomene rosina; assembly: GCF_056956725.1. NCBI lineage: Eukaryota > Metazoa > Arthropoda > Insecta > Lepidoptera > Nymphalidae > Heliconius > Heliconius melpomene. The sequence goes on from NC_140404.1 coordinate 4,369,781, forward strand.
TTTATTGTCATTTAAGTTTAAGTGTTGTGCTCAAGTTGTCCGCGTGTTGTCAGTGTAAAGCTGTGTAAGAGACGTGGCCACGGTCTTACGGCGACGAGCCGTCGTGATCGGGAATGCAATTGGTTTGGAGCCAAGCCGAGACATGCAGTGAGTGCAGTGTGTAACACCGAGGAGGCATGCAGCAAGCAGTTGTGTTAGCTGTGTGTGTTTCAAAGTGTGTAGAGGCGCGAGCGGAGCCAGCTGGAGGAACAGAAGAGGATTAACCTTTCCACTTCATTATTCGCTCGTTAGCTCATCGAGACGAGCAATAATGAGTAGAACAGTTAAGTGATTAGTAGGAAGTGAAAGGATCGAGTTGAGTAACGTTGCATCCCATATCACCTGACATTTATAATTTTATACCTTTCCGTGTCGAGCGAGGAAGGCCGATCGAACTAAGTGGAACCGATCGAGGTTATTCTGGAGCATTCGTGGACACGCACGTTGACAAACTGCTACTCCACATACTTAAAACATCACCATCGCAAAAGTTATGAAAACAACATTTTATAGCTAAAGAGCGAGCTCAAGGCGGCCAGCGAGCGGCGTCGACGCTCGCTCGTCGCCTTGAGTGGTCACCACTGCGAACAGTCTCTCAACTGTATTAATATATCACACAGACGGATTAGTAATATTAATTACACGACGAAAAAACGTTCGAGCCAACAAGCTACTGCATGGACAAGGGCCGGGGCGGGCCCTACGCTACGACCCGCGCGCGCGGCGCCAAGCGAACAGCGGGGCGTCACCTTGAAGCCGTCATACGTCCAGCTGCCTAACTTAAGCACACAGGTTTGCACGTCGTAAGGAAAGAACTCGACGTCGATAGAGCAGGACGACTTATAGACTGCGGGCGGCTGCCACACCACCATGCCGTTGTGGTACACCGTGGCTTTGGTCATCAGAGTCACCTCGTAGTTGCCGTCGGCACTGCGGACAAACAGAGTGGTCAGCCACGGCAGTGGGAATGGCCCGATAAATTACCTTGAATCCGTCGTAAGTCCAGCTACCGAACTTAAGAACGCATGTTTGCTCGTCGAAAGGAAAATATTCCACGTCTATTTCGCAGGAAGACTTGTAAATGGCGGGTGGTTTCCATTCGACAAGCCCTTGATGGTAGATGGTCGCCTTGGTCGCCAACGTTACCTCGAAGTTGCCGTCGGCACTGCAAATTAAGGTACATTACAAGCCGGCACGCGCCCTATTTGACCTTCGTTTCGATAGTGTGTGCGTCTGTGGCGTTGATGATGGAAGATTACTTGATCACCTGTGCTAAGAGTTGAAAGTGTTCATGGTTACCTATTTAATGTTAAAACCAACAATAAAGTACATATATTCGAACGATAACAAAATATTTGTGTTTGTACAACATTGTTCTGTTTAAACAAGTGTTACTACGAATAATTTAATGCTTCTTATTATCATAAGTAGCAAATAATGAGATGTATGCTCAATTGGAAAATAATTATATTTAACTTTGTAGTCATTGTCGTCGTTAGTATTATTTTTTCTATAATAAATTTATTAATATTGTAAAAAAGTAAAAGTATTTCTCAAAGTAGCATAAAATAACACTTTTGCTTTGTAGGTAATATTGATTTCTGAAATTATAGTGTCATTCCTACGATGTTCGTTATAATGAAAAGTAGAGAAGATTAATTCAGGCTATTTTGAAGGATTAAGGAAAAAGGTTAACATTTAGGATGAGTTAAGAAGGGTGAGGCCGGAAATAAGCAATGGTTGTTGCCGAAGTCATCTATCAAAGTCCGGCGTTTCTGACTGACACACAGGACTAAACGAGCGCTTTCTCAAAATTAATAGTAAGCCACCTTTGCTGAAATAATTTATATTAAAAACCAATTCAAGAGAAAAAACACCTTATTTAAAATTGATCTATTTATGTAATAAAAGTATAAAAACATGGACAATGAGGAATAAAAACCTCTCATGTAAAGTTTGCGTGTATGAAGACATCCACAGCTTTCATGGTACAGTTCAAGACATTATCCAAATCGTTTTTCACGTCACTTACAAGTATGCTTATTCCTGCTTTAACCCTGTCTAGTATAATACTAAGCCCGTCTAAAAATTCTGGATCACATTTAACCTAAAAATAAAAATACATATATTTATATAGCACCAAAAGACACTGATTTCATCTAAATCACGATGTAATTTTTGATAATATTACCATTTGGGCTACGACATATATAGTAAAAATGCTAAATACAAATTTCATTATTGATCAAAGAGTTATTATGTCAACATACATATGTCTGCGACTGCGCACTTATAACGAATAACTGGTAAGCAAATACTTGATGTCTACCGAGCAGGGAAATTCAATTATCTATTATTGTGTAATTATACTTTATATATATATAAAAATTCTAGTTTTAATAAGCTTTTGCCTAAATATTATGAATTTGTATGTAACGAATTAAAAAAAAACTGATTTCATGTTATTTTTATTGAATGTAACACGACATACTGTGTACAAACAAATATAAGAATTACTTTCATTTCTTAATAAGGTATTTGTACATTTCTGTCCGTCTTTTATATATATATTTTTTTTATTAATATTCATATATATTTTTTTAATATCTACTATGTATCTACTATAAATACATGTATCTACTATGCTTCTATATTTAAAATTTCTTTTAAAATTTGGATTTGCTACTTGCTAAATCATATTCTAATTTCCTAGACATCTAACGTTGCATAATGCAGCAAGATTACGTATGCGGTCAAAAGCATATTCCTAAAAGACTTTTTTTACTGCTACATCACTAGGCTGTAGGCTTTAGGTCTAATAAAGAGACATACATACGATACCTATCTATATATAGATATATATCTATCAGTACTAATAGCACAACGATCAATAACGCATTCAAGCATAGATAACGCGACTATGAGAGCTTTATTACATTTCTCTATTTTAAAGCGTGAATTTTTTATATTCATTATTTTAGTTTACGGTTATTACGGTGCATTTTAATGGTATTTTAGAATTTTATTAGTTCTGGATTTTATTGAGGATGACTCGGGATATGTTTTTGTTTTTTCATAATTGGGAAATCAAATATATAAATTTCTTTTTACATTTAGAAAAGGAGAAGGTAGTGGCGTTATATATTTTAATACTGGAATAAAAAATAAAGGAGTTTACTATAAACGGAGGGAGGATAGAGGAGTTTTAATGGCGCATGTGGAAGCGATGCGCTGTTGAGTGGTGAATACTAAACATCAGCTTAGTGAGACACAGCACCGTTATATCTCTTTTTAAATCATTTCCTGTGCACATAACACATATTTTTTAAGACACTAACTCTACCTGGTTAGATTTGATCGTTACAGCGATATGTAAAGTTTTTATTAAATTTTGTATTGAGCTTTACATTGTAGAATAATAAATTAAGAATTTGCGTACGGATACTGTGTCCACCCTCGATGTGATGTTTCTTTACAATTCATTTAGTTATAATAATAAAATATGTATGTATTAGTAAAATATGAAATACTAGAGATAAGGTAACATTTCAAATCGCATCGCTTCACATCGCAATTTAAATTTATATTTAATTGTCTTTTTTTAATTAAAACTTTAAATAAAGTTAGTGATTATTTTCATCTCACTTGTTGTAAAGCACGATGTCGGGCCGCCAGATGTGGTCGGAGGGTACGTGCAGCATATGCACGCCGCCGTACTCCCGCGGCTCCCAGCGTAGCTTGTAGTCATACCAGGACTGCTCAACCCATAAGTTTGTTGTCATAATTTGGTTCTTTAAGTTCTGAAAACATTGGTAAAATTAGTAACTAGCACTCTTTTTATCACGTGAAGAAATAAAATATTTAATATTTTCGGTTCCATGAGTTCCGCTAATACGCAATGGCCCCATAAACTTCACTATGAATCTTACATTCATGCAAAAAGTAGCGTGGGTAGAGGGAACCTGGGAACCTAAACACAGCATTCCTACTAAGACGAATGTGAACCATTAAGAAATAGGCACGCAGTGTCTTGTCATTTTATGAATTTTATATATGACCATTCATCGCCTGTACCTTAAATATTAATTGACCTTTATTTTTATAAAAATTAATGTAATAAATGAACGAATCAATGTTTAATAATACCTATCTATGTATGTTTATATGACAAGCATGTTTACTGACGCGCGGTAAAAGAACTTCCGGGATAGGTGATTGATTGCAAATTATTCGGAAATTTTCCTTTACCTACTTCACGAAGCGTTAAGCATCAAATAATTTGGTATTTTTTGGGTGGGTGTCGCTTTACATAGGTACGTAATGATATGTTCAACATAACATTTATTCGTACGTATATAATGAAATCTTTCTTCTTCTAGTCTTCTTTTATTTTTTTTGTTTGTCACATGGCAGAGTAGGCAGAGGGAACCTGGGCAAGGTGGGCAGAGGCAACATGAGAATCTAATATTAAGATACTCCGTTCATCTTAAGATACCTCGTTCCTCTTAAGATACCTCGTTCCCACCTTTTCATCGAATTCGGGAGGCATTGAGTGTGGAGCGAGAGTTTGAACATTACAATTATATTATAATAAAAATCGTAATGTAAAAAGATTCTATTTTTCATTTTGTTACATTGATTTTTTATAATAAATAATTGATAATTATAAACCAACAACTAGATAAGAACTAAATATGTTCAGCTGTTCCAAAGTCGTCAAATGGCTGTTCATATTTTTCAAATCATACCTTAGATTTTTTTCAGTTTCACGATTAAGTCAACTTTCAAACAAAAAAATCGGTTTATCCCTTTTGGAGATACGGTGCCACGGACAGACATAAGGATAACATGTCAAACTAACACTTTGTTTTCGTCGGAGGTTAAAATGGCGTAAAACCATTTTAAATTATAATATAAATGGTTATATAATAATTTAATAAACATTTGTTGGAAAAGCGCTAAAATTTTAGTTTATAATGGCTGATTTCTGTGTCGATTTGTAATATACTACAGTAACTTCGTAGTTCGATCTCGATCCTCTCAAAAGTCATAGATTTCACATATCTCATAGATACTACCTATCTTTTTCATTTTGATTCAGTAGTTCATTCATTTTAATTTAGAAAAATATTTTTTGTAATTTAAAAGCAAAAATTTACACCGTTTTATCACTTAAAATATTTTTCTTTGTTAGCTTACAGCTTTAACCGTGTCAGATTTGTGTACTAGCAAGGTAAAATGTTGTTACTAAATCCTACGCAATCTTTACGACTTTTCATAAACTTCTGAATTTTGGTATATTTTATATTGTAGCTTGTAGTATATTTGTATAGAAAATATATTTGTGTAGACCAAATTTATTTTCATAAATACTAATAAATTTATTGAATTTATTTAAAATCTATGTTATTAACAAATTTGCAGTTACACAGTTAATAGCTCTTACATCTTTTCTATAGACTTAAAAGTGATAAAGCAGTTTTAGAATTTGTTTTGTATTCGCAACTCAATTTTCACTTTATCCTTCAAAGTTTGCCAAAGAGCGTTAATTCCGCTAGTAATTAACTTTGCCTTCTATTTTATAATATATTGGTATTGTTTATTTTAGACAATATAAGCTTCATTTAACGATAAAATTGTTATTTAACAACCATTCACTGTGTTCTGATATATATTTTTTTAAAGATTAATTTATCTAAAGTTTGTCTGTTGCTTGGGTCGCTGATAATACGTACTACGATCAAAGTTGTTACATAAGGACTTTGACCACAGCCAACAGACATGCAATGAATGTTTCGAATGAATCTTAATTCAGTTAGTTAGGGTATGTATATATCAATTAACGAGGACAACTTAACAGAAGATAGCCATTCAAAATGGCGACCGTTTTTCTTACTCTTTTTATTTGTCATTTTGTATATTTCTCGGCGTTATTTCGACTATTCGAGTATTTGGCCAGAATAAAATTAATTTTGCGAAATTAAATGTAAGCATAAAACATTTTGACTTAGATAAAACGTGTTTGGAATCCAACTGGAATGTTAATGCATATTTAAATACTAGTGACCCGTCTTGGTACCGACCGGATTTCCTTTGTTGTAAAATAATTAGTTTTATATTGTCAAATATTTATCTTAATTGAAGCAGCAAGATGAATCATTAATTCGCTTTAATGATTTGTGATGATTGGTATCTATTAATTATTGTAATAGTTCATTATATAAAAATCATGTGAGGCTTATTGTTCAGGATATTATAGGAATCATTTTTATTTTTATAAACTAAAATTACGAGAACGAAAACGAAAACGAAAACGAAAACTACGAGAAATGAAACTACTTAATATTTCCACGGGAGGGAATAGATCCTACAACCATCAACCAAACCATTTATATATATTATTTATTATATATTAAGCAAAATTATGTAATAAATAATAATATTATTGAATTTAAGATTTATTTCTTTTTTTATTTAGTGAAAGTATGAAAACTTTTCTGACATTGAGACATGGATACAATTAATTTAATAGTTTAATCCAAAATAACGTAAATAAAACATTCATTGCGTGTAGGGTTGTTGACATAGTCCACAAAATACATCCGTGACAACTTGTTAGTTAAATAATAAATAATTTAGGCGGTGGTCTCGTGGACTTCAGCTGCTGTAGTTTCTATGAGCACATTATTATCACATGCATAGATCTAAGTGCTTGTAGGTCACCTTTTAATTTATCATAATTCTAGTATAATTCAATTATAATTTATTAATGTTACATTTAAATTTGTAGGAAGCTTACTTCAAAGATATTACAAAATTGTATTTATGATACGGTCACATTTTCTTTATAGCAAATTCAGCTTACGTCGGGATCTTGAAAGGAAAATGTAATCTTGATTTTTTGCTTTTAATTATGGTTCCCTTATCGATATGAATCCCATTTGCTCTGTTTCCAGTCAATTTAGCTGGGACATTTAAAATATAATTCTTTTTAGGGTTCCACAGGTACCTCAAAAGAAAAACGAAACCCTTATACGATCAATTTGTCTATCTGCCAAGACTATTTATCTAAACATTGCCTAGAGGTATTAAGATAAATAATAGATACCGAGGTTTTATGCATCATTTTTGATGTGTTGCTGCTTATATCAAATTCACTGAATAATCAAAATTTACAATACAAATAAAGTAAAAAACCGAAAATTGATAATTCATAGTTATTCTGTAGGAAAAAATCATCACAAACTTATATTTGTATTTAATTTAATGCAAAATGAGGGCATACGTCCGAAAAATTAAATTTCTCAACGTTATTTGCCGCGTAATAAACCAGATATTGACCTACATTAAAAATAGAAAAAAATCGAAAAAAAAAATTAATTTATTTCTATCTATTGCGAAAAATTACTATTACAAACCTATAACTTATACTTCCCGTTGACCTGACCATATTTTGTAATCCTGAAATGGCAAGTCCATTCCCGGTTTTTATTAATGTGCAAAACACCCACGATATTTAATATGGAAATTTTAAAACTACGTTTTGCGACCACAAAATTTATGAAGAGATATAATTATAGTTGATAGAACATTTGAAATTTATGTATTAAAAATGTAATTACTAGAATATATTATAAAATTAAAAAATAAGGACCAAGCGTGGAGCTCGGATTCACTAGTCAACACTGAGCTAAAATAAAAAAAAATAAAAGTGCTATTCTGTTTCATGCGGGAAATATGTATGTGACAGTTCTAGATCGTGACTTTTACCAAAAAAATATATTAAAAAATAAATTATGTTAAAGCACATAACATGGAGCATTGTTTCAAGTAAATTTCAAAAGTACTCGACCTGGAAAAAACTACAGTCATTGGTTTAACGGACTATAAAATTCACATCATGAATTTTGTGCGCACTGTAACCATTCCGGTTTCAAATATACGAGTACTTTACTCCCCCTACCTACCTACACACCTACAAAATACATGTAGTATTTTGTCATCTTTAAATGATATTTTTTACAGCATAAAAATGAAACTTCTTATGCCTATTTTTAGTTTAATATATTTTTTTAGAAGTTCTCTAAAATTAGCAGATATAAGAACATATATAAAGTAATAATTAAAAGGGTTCAATAATTGCAGAAGTCATATAACAATAATATATGAAATGTATTTTGTTTTCGAGAAGTTCTTTGTGAACTTCAATAAATTATTTATACGATGGAAATTTGATTTGGCAGGACGATTGGGACGTGACCTAAGTGACTCTTGCTACTTGAGTGTAGTTACAATTTCACAGTCTGTAAATACGATCAGAGAAATTACTTTTTATTGAATCTTACAGACGTTCGATTTTCAAATATTACATGTGTTAATAATTATATATTTTTAAGCTTCACGCTGTATATATCATGTAGCAGGGTAGGCTCGGGGAACCTAGTGTTAATACACTTCACTCCCCAATTTCCACCGAATACTGGAAGCACTGCGTGCTGAATGACAGAACCCAATGCCACGTTTTTGCCTCGCGAAGAAATGAAAAGAAGTTATTTAAATATTTTATTTTCTAGTGGAAATCGAACTACTGGCCAAAGTTAATTATTGTGACTAAGGGGGAACTTAGACCGCATATTTTAAACTAAAGGATTATCACCGCAATTATTGCTTAATTTAGTTTGCGGTAAATGCTTATAAATAGTTAATTTTCAACGTCGTAAGCATTGCGGCGACTTGATAAAGAATAGTAATAGTCATACTATATACAGTTCGAATATCAGAGGCACAGTAAGTAGTAGGTAATAAGACTTACCATATTAACTACGTATTTATTCCAATGCTCTGTCTAAATTTTGACTTTAATAAGAAAATTATACTAAGATTTATACATATATATCGTATCTTTTTTATTATTCATATATTAAATTAGAATCTAGATGTCTAGAATTAGAAGTTTAAAAAAGTACAAGTAGTTAACAGACACTAGTATAGAAAACGTTAGTATAACTATATTATGCAAATTTTAATATTTCACAAATTCCTTTGCGAATTCTATTTTTATTTTCATACAGGTATATTTTAATACCTGTATGAAAATAAAAATAAACCCAAAATTATTGTATAATTCCCTTCTAAAATCTTATCAAACAGTTTCTGCATAACAAAATGAATTAAATCAAGATAAGTGCTAATTGTCCAGGATATGTTAATGACATTTTTATTGGATTTATTTATTATAAACCTAATAGGGGAGAGCGGGGCTAAAAGTTACCGAGGTAAGTTGTTCCGATGGGAATAATTTCGCGGAGAAAAGTGATAGGAATATTTAGTAAACATATAGTGAAATGCAATGTGATAGCGCACCTATGGCCAGCATATTGAACAATCCAGTGGCACCCGAAACCAATGGAATAGCACACGGGTGTCGTTGGTGCACGATTGTAAATATTTTTGCATTTCATATTTTTGGTCTATCTCACAAATTTTAACGATTAGCCTCGAGTATGTTAATATTTTTTTAATACTATTTCGGAACACTATTTGTAATTTATTTATGTTTTCTATATCTTATTTATATTTAATTTTTTTTCAACACGTGTTTTTGGGGCTAGATGTTCCCTTTTTTTGGGGCATGTTGTGACTTGTTGTTGTAACGAAAAACTTTCGCCAATTCATTTGTACCAATAATGGGATGTAAATATTGTAATTTTTCATACTAAAAAATATTGTAATTTAGTAACATGCGGACTTATGCTCGGAAATCAACTCGAGGTTATGTGTCATATGAGTTGATGCAAAAAGCAGCGGATGTAGTTTTCAAAGATTGCAGAAATAAGATAAAAACTGTTACCAAAGAATGACTTATACATATTAAGTGCGAAAACCTAAAGGTATAAAAATTTGTTTATTATTTTGGTTTAATAAAATCAAAATAAGTTTTATTTTATGTAAAATTATCTTTTACTTTTTAGTTCCGTTGTTTTTCGGTTCGGTTTTTTTTTGTTCAAAATTAATTATTTTTACGATTTTAAGTGATAAGTAACCTTAAAAGGATATTTCTTAAACGGCATCTGTTGTGATATGTAAAACTTGACTCAATTAGGTATTATTTTTGTGGAAACTAACATTTTGGTATATTAACAAGAAAATACATAAAAAATATTCGGGCGAATTGGATACCTCTCCCTTTTTTGAAGTCGGTTGAAAATGAAAACTTCTTTTTTGAGGTTGGTTGAAAAGAAATGCAATGATGGGGAATCTTACTTCTGACAATAATTTTAATAAAGTTTTCCCTTGTAACTATTTCAGTATAATTAATATTTACCAAAATAAAAACAAATTTTCTCAATTTTGACCGGATTTTATAATCAGAACCTAACCAAACTTTCATCAAACTATCCTTGAAGTGTATCCTTACAAATAAGAAAAGAATCATTAGAATCGGTTGGCGTGATATTGAGTTATTCGTCATTTTGTCGCACACGTACCAATACAAATTTAATACTTATGTGATTTTCTCATAGATACCATTGTCAAAAATAGACCAAAAAAAAATTGTTCCCACATGGGAAGCACTACCTTTCAAATAAAAAAAAATAATCAAAATCGGTTCACCTAATCAAAAGTTATGAAGTAACATACATAAAAAAAAGAAACAGTCGAATTGACAATCTCCTTTTGTTACAGAAGTCGGTTAAAAAAGATTTGCTTTTGCGCCTGGTAATTATTATGATACTGTTGATTATTCTTTAAATAAACAGGCTTTGTTCGATTATTTATTGTTTTTTATTTTGCAAATAATTGCTTTAAAAATATGGTAACAATTTACCCCGGTCTGTTAACAACTTGCCCCAAGTCGGGGTAAGTTGTTACTTTCCGACTTCAGTCATAAAAAAAATCATAATAAAAAAGTCTTCCAAAGAAAATTCCAAATTACTGTTTTGATTGCAAGTCTAGATATGTAAGTTGAATTTGATTATATTGTATAAATACTAAAATCAAGTATTCGTAGCAATATTTGAGGTTAAAAAAAATCGGAACTTTTGGCCCCGCTCTCCCCTATTCCTAATATTAAAACCAACCTCTAATATTTTAAAACTTAACATTTTAACAAACTTAGCAGTAAACAGTTCTTGTGAATCTAGATGTCGTGAATTGGATTCACGAAACCAGCGACTGCTTGTACGAGTATACCATACTCATATTATTAACAGTCTGGGTAATACTGAAGCGTTGTCGAGCAATTTCCTTAAAGAGGCAAACCGTAAAATAGAGTGCTGTGTCGCTCTTTTTATTTTTTATAATAAAAATAAAACTCCATATTTATTTATTTTTCTTGAAAATTAACTGGCAATACACTTACAATGGCAATGGCTGTAAGGGTAACTTGTATGCTAAAAACGTGTTAATTATGCTTTAATTTTATGAATTAGTCTATATTAGTGTTTTCAAATATGTATAATTTTATATAACTAAGAATATATAACAGTTCCAATATTATAACATATGTAACGTAGAAATATACAATAAATATAATAGTGAAATATATAAACTTACTCAAATATATTTTTGCCTTTTTAGATAAAACCTTTTAAACGGTCCAATAAAAGCGTTAAATATTTGCAAGTGAAGCCTTATTGTTCCTTTGTTCTTGAGAAGTACCCTTATCTTGTGATATTTTTCGTAACCTTATTATTTTTTAAATAGAGCCTATAATTTAGAAAAAAACATGTGTTTTCCAAATAAGATAAATATGACATTGTTTTTGTAATGACGATAGCTATAGTACTTGTACTTATATAATCCAGTTCAAAAAGTTGGTAAAAATCTACTTCTTATTGTATTTTTTTATTATTTAGTATGGAAATATTACAAAGTATATTTTATCTTAAAATTAATTAAACAAAAAATATTTCCCGAGTACAATTTGACTCCTCAATGATCGCAAACAGTCTGATACAATTGCTCTCCAACAGTCGTTGGGGAGCGTACATAGTGAAGTATCATTTAAATGTTATCAAAAAAAACGAGCTAAAAACCAAAGATTGAAATATAACAGTGCCTTAACGATAAAAAAATCATTGCCATTTCATCTAAGAGAGTGAACGTCACCTATCTTGCTTTAAATTTGAAAGAGTAAGTTTCTTAAGATTTTTTCACAATTTAGCGTCATTTTAAAAGATGCGGAACGTTTTATTTGTTGTAGTATAAACTTTTTGTTTTAATTTTCAGAACCATTCTGGCTTCAACGGTCCTAATTGAAATATAAATAATGAGGAATGGTAATAGGTATGAAATAATGCTTCAAAGTTCGTTACAGTAAAGTTTTTACGTATACAAATACACTAGTTTTTGTTTCATTAAAAATAACCAAGTAGTTATGATTTTACAGGCATTTGAAGTTTGCAAAAATTTCAAATGCCGCTAACAGTCCCGCGGCCGGCGGTGACGTCACAGGTCTGGCAAAACTCACTAGTCGCCAACGGTGATAGGAGATCTCGCGCAGTACTTTGTTTGCTTGTTACTCGCTTGTGTTTAGTGTTAATACAATTAATTAAAATGGATGAAGGATTCGAAAAAGGTCAATCGGATAACCTACCTGCAATAGAAGGATTTATGGTTGCCGATTATTTATCGGAAAACAGTGATTTCGTCGCCGCAGAAATGCGAGGAGTAAAAATGCGAAGGTAAGTTTTGTTGTCTAACTAGTAATATTATGTCAATTTGGGGTAGATAATAACTATCTTACGTTATTTTATTTGAAATTATTTATTTAAAACTGTAATGTAACCTAACCTAACTAGTTTCATATTGTAGGTAACGCTATTTTCGTTAAAAGTACCAAACTTTTTATTCAAGTTCAAATTAGTAAGGTTGTTTTATAAGTGAAAATAATATAATAATAATATAACTAAATTCATGCAGTAAGTTGAGCATGCACAAATTTTTTTTAATGTAGATTTTTAATATTTTTCATAAAAATATTATTCAGATAGATGTATATCTGAATAATATTTTTATTGTGATTATTGAAGATCGGCAAGAGAGAGTTATGGTCATGATGCGTACTATTGCGTGCTATTGTGTACGTATATGTTAAAAGAGTTATGTATGTATTGCCAAATGTAGATTACAGCAGAACACCGTGCACGTATTAAACTATATTATTGCAGCTTAGAATGCAATGAAAAGAAGCAATAAGTTTATACGTAATCTGCGAAGATTGTGCCGCCAGCAGAGGTGATTGTAAACATACCATGGCATTTATAATGGGCTACATAGTCGAAGCGACGAGTTTTCAACAACTGCAACCAGGTCTTCTTTTTCTTGGCATTAATCCCGGCGTATGTTGCCAGGGTCTGCCTTCCTGCTTAACCTACTCCACTTTACACGATCTGTAACGTCCTGAGTGATTCGACCATTGGCACTCATGTCCTGCATCACGACATCCAAACACCGCAACTACGTCGGCGCGCAACGTTGCCATACCATCTTAGGCCACGCTCTTGGAGCTTATCCGCTACGTCATGGACCCCAAGACTACCTCGAATGCGTCAAACCGCAGCATCTTCATTTCCGTGACGTGAAGCTCCTCAGCGTGATGAAATAGTGCTGGCCAACATTCGCTGCCGTATAATAGAACCAGTCAGATGATGCTCTTATATATCAGCCCGTTGAGCTTGGGTTCTGCGGTCGCAGACCACACCGATAACCTCCCACCATTTGGCCCAGGCAGCGCTTATCCAGCCATGGACATCGTGATCGATGCCTCCAGACTCATGCATAACGGATCCAAGGTACTTGAAACTTTTCCAACTTAACGGCTAGCTCAGGACCTATAAGGACAGTGCTCGAGTTCGGGCTCCCTCAGGCTATTCGGTCTTCGACACATTTTGTTTAAGACCGCCGTTCTCAAGCGCACCCTTCCAGAGGTTCACTTTACGCTCCAGCATTAGTTGCTTCTCTTCAATGAGTGTAATGTCATCGGCATACATCATCAGCCATGGAGGCTGGTCCTGGATGTGAGCCGTGACAGTACACTACAATAAATAAGAACGAACTAAAAGCCGAGCCTTGGTGAACCCCCTACTGTGATCTAAAGGGTTTGGTGTCGCCAACAGCAGTCCTAACCATCGCGAATCGCAAAGCGGGATCGTGGTACATATCTCTGATAATCTCAAAAAAAAGTTTGTGGTAACGCCCAAGCCAAGCCAAGTGTTGTTGGAAAAAATTCAAGCTTTCTAGTATCGATACTATAATAAAAATAATCAAAACTAAAGATTTTGGTACAACACGCCATAAAACTCTCGCTCGCTATTACATTATGTATGTGAAAAAAAAGATTTTAAAAATATACCTATATATTATTTATTAAACGAAACTAAATTTGTGGTGGAACGCCAGCTAAAGAAGAGCGCGAACTGCGAGTGAACGAAGACGAACTGAGCGAGCGAGTTTTGCAAGACCTGTGACGTCACGCGAGTCGGTTATGGCCCGACGGAATCTCGCGTCGCGCGCTTACTTTAAAGGACAATATCTCAAAAACTAATAGACGTATCAAAATAATTCTTTCACAAGTATTTTTTGTTTTTAAAAGACAATACGATGAGCTAGAATTTAAAATTAGTGATTATTCTCCATTGTAAAGGTGCACAGGACGCATAAGTTCTATTAGTTTTACACTTTCCGCCAAATTCCGAGACATTGTTGGGTGGCGGAATTCAACGCCGCGCTTTATCATGGTACAAGAGTGAAGAAATGGTAATATTAAATATTTCATATTGTCGAAAAAGAAATGAACCCACAACGCACGCTTGGGTCCCTTCACCACGACTGGTCATTTTCAACCATTTAAATCTTGCAATTAAAACGCAATCTTTGGTCTTTGCCCATCTACGCTTTTTCCAATGCTCTATCCATTACCGTAAAGACTAATGGTGCTCAAAAATCGCTGTGACATAATAAATCGAGTTTGTTACACTTTTAGCAATATTTTTATTGGTTGCCGTAAATATTTTTATTGTGAAATAGATTATTTTCTCGCCAAAAGCAATCTGAACCCTTGTTCGTTTTTTTAATAAAATTTATATAAAGCTTTTTAATATGCTTCTAGATTAGACATATACATACAACATATATACTTTTACGTCGTATACCTACCTATACTATTTATATTAATAAAGTTAGAAAAAATAGCCTCAATTTTTTTACCGCATAGCTAAGTTAGTAGAAAACACCTAGAACTAAGACACTATTCTCCACTTTTCGTCCAATTTTCAAGACATTGGCGGAAATCTATTTGAATGTCTGGGGATAGAACCAAAACCAAAACACTGCGCTACGACGACCTAGAGGCCTAATTATCCAAATATTTTATTCAAAGTAATTTTAGGAAATGAATAGTCATTTGTTATTTTCTATTGATTAAACTTGAATGTACCTACAGTGTACTGATGAAAATGCATGAGAACTACATTTTTTTTTGAAACTTCAACACGTCAAGAGTCGTGTGACGGCAACAAAGGAATATAAAATCAATAGCTCATTTTTCTTTTTTATGCATATATCTACTGAATGAAATGAATATCTTTCAAAGATGGAGGTTATAGTAAATATATATATACTATTGTATTATTACATTTTGTTTTTCTTTATGAATGAAGAATACCGAAATTCTCATATACAGAAACTTCCGTAGGTGGGAAATAGGAAAAAGAGTGTTACAAAACTTCTTAGTGAGGAGAAATTTAGAAATTCAGTACCACCCCGCTTTATATTTTCTGTCCAATTTTCGACTCATTGCGTTTTGAGTAGCGAAACTCAACGCCAGAGTTTGGCCAGTTATGAGAAGAAGAAAATGAAAATAATGATTCTTTAAGTGGAAATCCTTCAGACGCTGTCTTGCAGTGCTACACTGCAATAAAATTAATTATAACATTGATGTAAAAAAAGAAGTGATGGAATATGAGACTATGTATTGCCAACGATCGTAGAGAAAGCAATATTAGGTCAAGTATTCGTTACATATCTCTTATAACGGCCTTCGATTTTTTAGTTAAATGCCACATAGAGCAGGGTAGGCAGAGGGAACCTGGGAACCTAGTGTTAAGAGATGTAAGACACTTTCGTTTCTCACTTCTCATTTAAATAAACAATAAATATATTATATATATTTTTTTTATAATTCAGTAAGTGAACACAACCTCAAAATTTTTGTATATTTTTTAATCGTATAATTTTTGTATATCGATTGGTAGGTACAAAATTAAAGATTTATTAGAACTTCATTTATTTATAAACAACTCATTTTTTTATTAACATTAAGTTCTTTTGCCAAAATAACTTAATTAAAAAAAAACTATAGTTATCTTAAATTATTATTTATCTGTAAAATCTTTACCCCAGTAACAGAGATAATGAAATACTAGCTACTATACTTAGTGATAATCGGACATGGCCGTTGACATTTATTAAGTTAGATCAAACACCCCTGAAAATTCTATTCTATAGAGTGTAATATTCATGCCATTTCCATCCGTGAACGATCATTTTATCCTTACATTCATAAAATGCTAACTATAACTAAATGTGATTATGTAAATGGAACATTTTTTAGCATCACGCTTTATCCCTGCGGGATAGCCAGAGAGCACTGAGCGTCAAACGCTATGATAATTATAAATTTAATTTTAACAGAAAGATTTCTTTTCATTTCGCTATCGTATGAATATATTATGTTTTTATAATTTACGTATTTGAATCCTTAAGCATAACATATGATATTACAAAATACACCTTTTTTGCATCTCCTCATAAATCTAATTCAGATTATTAGGTTCTGGGAACTTAATAATGAGCGTATGTTATTTTTATTACAATTTCCAAAATATTCCATACGTTTCTATCCTTTCTATCCTCAGTAGTAATAAAAATTGCTTCTACAAATATTTCAACTAAAATCCTAATACTACAAGTTTGTAAAAACAATCGATTCATAGATACATAGGCGAAATATCAAAAGCAACCGCACGTTCCCTGCCATCGGAATATTTATGGGATCCGATTCAAAATACATAACGGGAGACGGCGCGGCGCCTTGCGACTGCGAGAATGAAGATATGAGTACGCGCGAAGACGACACTTACTGAATATTCCCCCTTCAAAAGCTTTTACAAGATTCGAGTGACGCTTTGTTTTGTCAAAAGTGGGTCGGCAGTGATTTGTGTCTATTTAAATACTAAATGCGGCGCGCAAGTGCAACCATTGCATTTGTAATGCACCCTGCCACCCAGATGTAGGTCAACCAGGTGTTCAGCAACGGGAAGTTATGAGATAGAATCGGCCTCAACTTACTACATCGATAAGCTGACTGAGTTTGAGCTTGATGCAGACGCGAAGGACGTCTGTGGTGTTGACGACGGGGCGGACCAGCTTGTTGTAGTTGGAGAGGAGGTCGTCGTACAGGCGCTTGGCGTCGGGGTTGCCGGCGGCGGCGGCGCGCACCAGGCAGCAGGCCGCCAGCCACCAGACGAGCGCGGCCATCAGCTCGCGGGCTTGAGCATCCTCACCAAGCGGGCAGCGGGCGGCCCGGGTGCGCGGTACCGACTGCCGGCACGCCCGCCCACAGCCCCGCCGCCCTCCGCCCTCCGCCTCCGCCCTCCGCACTCGCCCTCGCCCTCGTGCCCTCGCTCCCTGTCAAAGAATCGCCGCGTCTGTAAACTCTTTCGTATTTTGATCAGGTTTGTAATTATTACTACGCTCAGTCAATTCGTAGAGGGACGGAATTTCAAATGTTTTTTTTTTTATTTTGAATGTTAATTAGCACTAATGATAGTAAGTACTCGTGATAAATTTACTGATCAGTATGTTTAACTTTTCTTAAACGAAATATATGAAAAGTTTAAAAATTTAAGTATGCTCTATTTTATAATATAAAAAACCAGACAAGCGCCAGCGCCTTTTATAGTGCCGAAATACACGTTTTTGCGATGTAACCGGCCATATTTTTTTAAAGTAAATATTTGAAATATAAACTGTACTTCAAATTATTAATTCGTTTACAAAATAACTATTAATCACTAATGTAAATTAAATGACTAAATAATAATTTTCATAGATAATATCTTTCTTGTTGAAATTCTGAAACATAATTCGTAACGTCCGTAACATTTTTTTGGGACAGAATTCAGCAGAAATTAAATTTACCCTAAATTGGTTTATCTACGGGCCGCGTGAGATCTCATTTGCCTTTTGCACGTTAGTCGTTGCAAGTCGTTATTTCGTTAAAACATTAATATAATTTATTATTAGCTTATGAATGAAACCATAACGTGATGAGGATAACGTAAAATCAAATTGTATAAATACCTTTCAAACATAATAATAATAAAATTAAGAGGGTTGGAATAAAATGGTATACTTAAGGATTAATCCCGTCGAATTGTTTAAATAATTGAATAGTTAAAGTGTGAATTCGATTATAATTTAGAAAGTAAGTTTAATACTATGTTTACTTTTCTAAAAGTTACGTCAGTAGGTACAAGTTAATTCTACGTTAGATTCTCCTTGCGTTTCTCTCTCTCTTTCTCTTCTCCTTACGTATTTTTAAAAATCGATAAGTATTGATAAAATTATACAAAGTAACACGGGTCACTAGTCCCCTGAGACTCTTTTATTCAATGTCATTAAAGCGTAAAACAAAATTACATGAGAAGGCTTTCGAAAACTCAAGCAAAGGAATCCTTTCAGTAAGGAATATCCATCTACATTTCAGGACAAGAGACATTTGGATTAAGCTAACAGTAAGTTATGATTGTTGCTACGACCGAAACATCACTAACGTACATAGTAAATACATATATGCACCTAATTAGTGCTTTATCTATATATTAGGATCATTTTTAGGGTTCCGTAGATACCTTTTAAGGAACAAAGGAATCCCTATAAGATCACTTTGTTTTCCGTCCGTCTGTTTGTCTGTCTGTCAAGAGCCTTTATCATACATATATATATATATATATATATATATACGTTTTTTTATTTAATTAAAAAAGGATATAACACGTTTTTTCTATCACAATCCAATAAAAATAACAATATAATATAAATATGTTATGATTTAATTGTAATAATACTCGTAAACTCAAAATTTTGTATCAAAATTAAAGTTGATAAATTTAGTCGTCGACACTTGCCGGCAAAGTATGTTACGTCTGACAACTTGTATCAGACTACTTGGAAAAGTTAAAAATAAAATTCTGTAGCATAGACTTTCTAGCAAAGAGCTCTAGCTTAATGGAAAAATAATTTAGCCAAAGTTTTAAATGATCGAGAAAGTTTAAGTAAAATATTGATAAATTACAATTTTTCTTTTATCAACATGAATATTGGGAAGATACTCGTATATTAAATTGATTATTTAAATAAAATAATAATTATTATTACTAACCTATTATTTTGTAAATAAATATATTATGTAAACGTTGCTGTTTTGTTACTGGCCTACTTTTTAAAATGCATTTGATTTTTGTGTAATTTATCTTTGTTTGTCCGATCATTCTTCATGTTTTTTATACGAGGCATTGGCGAAGTGATTTTGTGCTCGAGTAGCACGCTCGAGACGCTAATTAAAGAACTGAAATGAAGAACATTTTTTATGTTAATATATATAATTGGAATATATCCAAACAAAGAACACTTAGGTCCATATTTATAAATAGCTCTAAGTATGAGATCCATCTTGAGATGTCGTTCTCAAGAGAGTGGTATATAATTACTGGCCTATCTAGTATATTTCATGTTAATTTTATTTGAAGATTAGTTACTTCTTCACTATAGGCCAACTTTCACAATTTAAAGGACATCATAACACGTGGACGGTTACATAAAGATAACCTTTTTTTTTTTTTTTTTTTTTTTTTTCCGTGGGGAAACCCTTTTACGGGTATCCACATGCCGGGTGAAATGCGATGCGGATTATGTGAGACTCATGCTTCTGCATCCTACTCACTAAAACCCCACGATAGTCCATCATTCTGCATTTTTCGAAGCCGCGGGTACACTTTCATACTCTACCGTAACTTCGCAGCAGTTGCTTGTTTCACTAAGCACTTCTTCTTTTTATAGCTTCCAATAATTGACCACGTGCCAGGACCAACACGCGTCTCTTCTCAGGGATATTTACTTAAGCGACGACAGCTTCCCCATATCTGCCGTCTATGGATCCCTTCTAAGGGGGCTGCAAATTTGCATTATCGCGTCGTCTGCGCCCTACTCTCCTGCAACGAATAGAACCAGATAAAGCCTCTCTCTCTCTGATTTTTTCTGCTGCTTCCTTTTGCGACATAACGTGTTCACAAAAGGCAACCGTCTCATGCCATGCCTGTTCATTCTGAACCATAGCCTTGACTACGGCCGGTAGTGACAAGTCAGCGCCAATTGTCTTAATTAGGTGTCGTCTCGGTTGTTCCCACATAGGACACGCTTGTAGCGTGTGCAAGGCAGTATCTTCTGGATCTCCACATTCATGACATCGAGTCGATTCTTCACGTCGAGCCACATCGCAGAGATACTTCCCAAAACAACCGTGCCCCGAAAGAATCTGTACGAGGCGGAACGTCAGATATTTTTTACTGTTCTCTACCCACTCTCTCAGAATTGGTCGGATCGCTTGGATTGTTTGTGTTCCAGCACTTGGAGTGGCTAACCGATCTTCCCATTCTCGCATTAGGTGTTCCCAGGCAACTTGTTTCAGCTGATTCACACTTACTAAATGACTATTTGTCCCACAGTTCTCAGATCTAAGAAAGTAGATCGCAGCAAGAACTCTAGCGTCCAAATCCCAAGGCGGGGTACCCGCAAGGACGCATGCTGCTTCGTATGAAATTGTACGATAGCCTCGGATAGTTCTTATGGCCATAACACGCTGCGGACGTCGTAAATATGCTCTATTTTTTATATTCAGAGCATCGTACCACACTGGAGCCCCATAGAGCGCCATTGAGCGAACAACTTGTACGTAGAGACGACGGCATTCTATATTAGGTCCGCCTATATTTGGTAACAAGCGGCCTAATGCACTGGCTGTAGCAACAATCTTAGGTGCTAGTTGTCGGAAGTGTTCGATAAACGTCCATTTGCTGTCCAGAATGAGACCTAGATATCGCATAGTCGATTCCACTGCAACAGATACCCCATCTACAAGTAGATGTGTTCCTTGAGGAGGTCTACGCCTAGATCTATGAAAACAGAGAGCTTTTGACTTGCCAACGGATACCTCTAAGCCCAGTTGTCGAATTTTGAGTATCACATCGAAAACAGCTGCTGTAGCTGTTCTTATTGCTACGTCAATGTTTTGAGCTTGCACCAATACCAATGTATCGTCGGCGTAGCACAGAATATTTACTCCTGGCGGCATTTCTCCACGAAGCACCCAGTCATATGCGATGTTCCACAGGAGCGGCCCAAGTACCGAACCCTGTGGAACACCGCAAGACATTGCCAAATTTTGCCAACCGACTTGTCCCATAAAAGATACTTTCCGATCAGTTAAATAAGAGCTAATAATTCGACAGAGGTAAGATGGTACCTTGTGATATTTTAAGGCCTCTTTTATGCATTCCCAGGGAAGAGTGTTAAAAGCATTGGCTATATCTAGTGACACTGCCAAGGCAACACCTCCTTGACTAACCGCTTGTTCTGTGAGGTTTCTCACTTTTAGAATAGCGTCAATCGTAGATCGACCTGCACGAAAACCAAACTGTCTATCTGATAAGTCAATCCCACTAGATGTCATATTCTGGATAATGCGAGCAGCAATAACTCGTTCAAAAAGTTTTCCCACTTCATTAAGCAGAACTATAGGCCGATAAGATGAAGGATTATCTGCCGGTCGGTTGTCTTTTTGTATAAGTATTAAGTGTCCATCTTTCCATAATGAAGGGAAAACTCCCTGTTCCAGACAGGACGTGAACAGTCTACGTAGTCGTTCCTCTAATTTGTTTAAGGTTAAGATTTTTACCCAGATCATACCCGGGACACCATCAGGACCAGGTGCGGCTTTTTTGTTGCGTAATCTAAATATTGCTGTGTTTAGTTCATCGTGTGATACAGATGGTATTTCCACGTCCATATTGAGTTCAACTAAAGGTAATGACATACATGGAGGTATAAACTCGCCTCTGTGCGGAAAAAGAGTCTCTAAAATAATCTTTAAAACATGTGGCTCTAGTGTTTCTGTCAGTGGGGGTGTCCAAGGGCGAAGTTTATTTCGAACCATCAAATATGGTCGACCCCATGGATCTCTATTAAGGGAATCTAGCATTTCAGTTTTCGCCATCTCTTTACTTTTTAGGATAGCAGTTTTAAGAAGTTCTTTTGATTCCTTATAAATCCCATATAGGCGAATTTCTTCAGCCTGAAATTGAGGACTTCTCTTCTGTCGTTTTCTACGATATCTTGCATATTCACGCCGAGTAGCTACACAACGTACCCGCAACTGTGCGATTTCAGCATTCCACCAATAAACTTTATATCGAGGACTTGGAATTCCAGCACGTAGCATAGATGCATCACATATGTTCGTTACAGAGCTACTGAAACATTCCACCTCCTGTTCTATGTCGATAGTTGATACGTGAGAAGAGCATACCCATGCTTGTACTAGGGCAGCTTCCTTTAGTAATTCTTTATCCAACGATCTTAAGCTCCAACGTGGTTTTCGTCCAGTTTTATCTTTTCTAGAATCTGTAATTGTATTTTTACTAATATTAAATCGTATATATAGGTGATCTGAAAACGTTTCAACTTCCTCTATTACTTTCCATCCATGAATTTTATTCGCTAGAGCTGGACTTGCAAATGTGACATCAACTATCGACCCACCATGATAGCGCACGCAGGTATTAACCGACCCTTTATTCAAAACAAGCAAACTACATTCCGCTACCCAATCTTCTAAAACTTCTCCCCGTGCATCAGTCGCTGGGGAGCCCCACGCTGTAGATTTGGCGTTAAGATCCCCAGAGAGTAACACGTAATTGTGAGGATTATTTCTTATAGTAGCTGTAATATCCAATAGAAAATCCTCAAAATCAGCGAGATTTCTGTTCGGCGAAAAATACGCGCCTATGATAAAATAATCCCTCCAGTTAAGAGCGACATAACCTTTTCCTCTTTTCACGACCGACACCGAAGCAACGTCTCCCGAAAATACGACGGCCACTAAATCATCTACATCTCCAAACCACTTAGATTTTTGTGGCACAAAATAAGGTTCAGCCACAATAGCTACAGCTATAGACCATTCAGCCATACTCTGAAGGAGCAGATCTTGAGCTCGAGCACAATGGTTGATATTGGCCTGAAGAATGTGGATTGCCTTTTCCATTTTATAGATAACATAAAGATAACCTACCCGATACCTTACCTTATTTATCCATTTTTTGAGTGATTTTAACTCAGTAAATTATAGTAATATTGCAAAGAGAAGTAAACTAACGCTATAAAAGGGCGCTATCCATTGGGATTAGATGATTATCGGCGGTAAATGGGAAACGGAGTGTCTTAACACTAGGCTCCCGCTGTCTAACCTGCAGTATGCGGGATACAGCGTGAAGCTGAATAAAACATATTTTACAGGAAAATAGAGATATTACGAAACGAATAGGAAATCGAAATTCGATGATTCCGGAAACAATTTATACCTCTATGTATGCCACCGCGTAGGCACTGTGTTTTAGAGTTTTCATTATATTGTTGTTATTATGGAAATTTTATTTGAATTAATTGTTATAAAAGTTTTTAAGGCAAAATCAATATGAATTATAATTTTCTTCCTTTCAAATTTTTTTCCAGGTGAACTTTTGCAGACATTTTAAATGGTTAATTAACATGAAAATAGCAGTATTGTCAGTTCTACTTAAGAAATTTTCATTGAAGTTTGAAAATCCGTTTTCCAACTAACAAACAGGAAGAGAATCAATAAGTAAAAAATAAAATAATATTTTTGAATTAATTATTTTCTCCTTTTGTGCAATTATCTCAATATTATTTTTAAGTAAAATATATTATTATAATTATTTCATATGTTTTGTTTAATAACAGCTTTTAATTAAAACGATCAGCAGTAACAAATTACTTAAATCTCCATTGATCTGACTAAAGACACAAAATGACGCTGATTGGTTCAAAGGGTTATCCGCTTAATACCACTATCGCGTAGCAGCGTAACAAACAACAGAGTAAAATATATTGTAACTGTTAAAATAAAAATAAATAAATCAGCTTCACGCTGTATCCCGCACACAGCAGGGCACTCCTTTCCCCACTTTCTGCCGAATTCTGGAGGCATTGCGTGTTGAGTGGCAGAAATCAACGCCGCGTTCGCAACGCAAATAGAAATATAAACGTAAATAAATATTTCACTTTCTCGTGTCGGGATCGAACCCACAATCGTCGTGTTACAGTCTCACACTTGTGCCGCTGCGCCACGACGGCCTAAACTAATATAAATGTAACTGTTTGTGTAGATATTGGTGGACACATTATAATTACAGCAACGTCCATTTTGTTTCATAAATGAGAATATGAAGCTTTAATGAAATATAATTTATGGAATAATTTTAATTGTTTTTACAATCTAGCAATGAAATAAAGTTTTAAATTATAATGTAAATTAGAAGCATTTTATATTTTTCATAGATTAGAACGCACCATGCACAACAATGATTATTATGCTTTATGTGTTTGTTTTTCCTAGATACATATCTACTAAATACTAAATAAATATATTTATCTGTACGTACATATATAGTTTAAATGCTTATTTATGTACATAAGTTTTTAAATTAAGTTAGCTGTAAAAACTAATTAATACATAAACTTTGAATCCCACACTGAATAGTTTCTTAATTTTAACTGTAATTGGTCAACTAATTTCAAAGATACAGCTTAAACTTTGTTCTATACACTACGCTTTAAACAAGAATGAATGTTCGCTGACTAAATAGAAATTTAGTGGGGTAATAGATATAGCACTACAACTAGAATGGTATACTTAATAAAGAACTTCAGTTGTAACTTATATAAAATATAGCTATTGCAGTAAATTTTAGTTTAAACAATTATTTCAGAAAGCAAGAAAAAATATGCTAGATTTGAAACTAAATATATGAGAAGGGGATGGGCATAAGGAAATTATTAATTAACTGAATTATTCTGTTATTTATAACTGTACCGTACCCGCCATTTTGTTATGGCGGTGGCCATATTGGATATTAACGACACTTATTTTATATAATTAATAAGGTATATTGTCATCGGAACTACAGCTGTTCAAGATTCAAAATTACAATTCAATCGTATAACAGAGAATGAGGTGAAATTTAATAAACAAAAATTGTGACAAATACCGAAACCGACACCAAAAACAATACAACTGTAATATCTTAAAAAAATATCCTAGTACCTACAAAAAAACGCAGACATAGAAGTAAATTTCTCCAAAGTTGATAACGAGAACAAAATTGATCCCTTGATATAGGGGTCGGTCGTAATAAACTGAACGTAATCTCACTCAAAAAACTGAAGTACCCTTAACGTATGTTAAATGTAAAGACGTTTTAGATCTTAAGTCTTGGCTCTTATATATCTATTTATATATAAAATTGAGGTATCAGACGTCTCTGATTTCAAAATAGATGTGTTTATTCAAGTGCATGCCGTTATATACGGAAATTTTATTGGTATTTTATGTTAATAAAATATTATTTCTTTATTAACCTACACATAGTGTTATGCTATATATAAGTATATGCATTATGTGGTATTTTACGTTATACATATATATATTTTCTCAGAAATTGAAAATGAAAACATAAAATTCCGAGCACCATTTGTTTTCTGGCCAATAATCATACAATCAATAATTATACCTTGTGTACGATTAGCTCTTACTTCTACCTCTTTTAATATTTGTGTTCAAGTACGCTGTTTCATTAATATTTCAAATTCTATACGTGTTTTTTAGAAAGATAATCTCATATAGATTGAATGAACTAAAACCGATAAGTCATATATTATTATTATATAACAGTTCTTTACAGAAAAAAGATAGTAAATAGCATGGATATACCAATATTTTGATTCAAAAATTATTAAGTGGTTTGACAGCTGTTTCCAAAGAAGACAGAGCAATGCTTAATATTACATCCCAATAAAGACCTTCTCAGATCTAGTGCCATAGGTTGCATATCTAGATTCAATAATGACTTGCTATTATACATCATTGTCTGTTTTCTGAAGTAAAATATTTTTTGTCGCCCTCTAGAGTCTACTTCAAAAACTTCTACGATAAAATGAATTTTATTTCATTGGTGTTTCAGTATGCCATCTAGCATAAAATATGATGAACTAAATAAATATAACACGAACCACGAGGTACTCTCTAAAAAATAATAGCGACAGCGACGGTCTATCTAAAACATTCACAGATGTCATTGCGATAAAATAAAGAACGTAATAGAATAGACGTCATTTAACTTATCCCCGGACGTCGATAATTAGATTAATTAGATGCAAATAAATGTTACAAATATACCACAAGGTTATAAATACACCGGATATTTCTATTAATTTGTCAGAAATTTCTGGCGTCCCGTCGTTTCCGTCTTGGCGCACAAGCGGAACAAGCTCGTGACTGTAAATTTAACTGACCGATCAAACATCATCAAACCTACAAAGGTTTGATTGCCACTCTGGAAAATTAATAATTATTTAATAATATTTTCGCTCTGGTAACCGCATGGTACCGCCACTCATCAGGCAATGCCTCGGTAAGTCGACGGAAAGTGGGTAAGAGAGGGTCTCAACACTAGGTTCCCTTTGTCTACTCTAATATAGGCGGGATACAGCGTGAAGTTGAGAAAATAAATAAAAATGTTTAGATAAATTTTCATAATCCGCGGCGGTATCTACCTTTACAAATAGGTAAATACCTTTTGATGCTTAACATAACGCTCCTTATGACATACAACAAAATTTTAATTGAGAAAATATATAAAGATTAAACACACAGTAAACTACGCCACAGTACATTACATACTTTATAGTTCACTATTATAAAACAGTATATATATATGTAGACTGTACATTTGCCAACTTATCTAGTTAGCTGGGAACATCAAGCACATGCTTCTTAGTACAAATTAATAAAATTAAATTTGCCAAAAACATTTAAAAAAAATGTAAATACATCTCTAAGGTTTGTATCGATAAAACGTCTACGACGTAGCTGCTGCCTTGCTACAATGCTACGGTCGCCGGTTACTACCACGCTACCAAGCTTAAGTTACTTTTATTGTAGGTAATAATAAGCATCTGGGTTTTTAAGATAAACAATTGTTATTTGAGGTGCGGATAAAAATTAACAATAATTAAAAATATATGTACAACACTAGCGGCCCCCACGCGGCTTCGTCGGCTTGAACTATAAAAATATTTATTAAAGCTCATAAGTGAAAAAATATTGATTGTATTAGTATGGTTATCTTTATCTATGTTCTGCAATAAATAAATCGTAACTTTAGGAACTTTCGTTGACATCAAAGACAATTTTATTTATAGATAGATGTAAAGATATAGTTAAATCGTAATTTCAATCTTTTGGGAATTTATTTGATTTTTCTAGCAAAAATTTTCGTATTTGGATGTGAAAGTAAACAGTGCGCTATGGAATGATAATCACCGTGCGTCTCTAAAATACCTGTGTACGTGCATTCGCTACGAATTATTCGACAGTAATGGTAGCGGGTCGGTTTTTTTCGAACATGAGGCTAACGTTATAAGTTTTATTGGCTTTCGCAGGGACACTTTTCCCTACCCACCCGGTAGGGAAGAGGGGTTCTTGAGAAATAGCGAGCACTACGCTAGCGGCTTCCGTCGACCAAATTGCGAAGTTCCTTATTCTATGCAAACCAGCCTCGACATGGTGGACAAGTGGGGACAAATTAGATTAATCTAAAGGCGCTAACGGGTCCCTAATCCCTGGACTCGGCCACGCCACAGTCGAGCCGTCAAATAAACTAGGCTTCTGGCGACGACGGTATTTGTGTCGTGCACAATGTGCATACAGCGGCGCTCGTCTCGTTTGTTGGAACACAAGCTACGCACGTGGTCGTGACTCGTGTCCCACGCGTGTCCATTCTAAGCCAAACCATATTTAATATGATTGGTTCTATACACCTGAGGTTTTTATCATAATTTGTATTGACATATATAATGTACTTATATACAAACACTCTTTGTTTTAAAGTGACGTTATAGATTGAGATCCCAGAGCCCAAAAACCTACGTCATTTTAGCAAAGCTTTGAGGATTAATAGTCTAATATATAGTTAAGTAGGTATGCGTACTGACTAACTTGAAAGTGATGCCCTTTCAGAGGTAATGCCAACTAAAGATACACGTTCTCTTACGTTAAAGTAGAAACTATATTAGGGTCATAATCAGAAAAGTGGACATTTTCGAATTCGTAACGTAACTGATAAGTAACAACACTGATAATGTTTGTTACGAAACTGATGTCATAAGGCATTATACACAAAAAAAAAAAGGACATTATATGAATAAAACTATTGTTTTTTTTTTATTTAATGAGACACAGATTAAAATTTTAAAGATTCAATCGTTGTATTAACAGATTACAAATGTAAGAAGAAAACATAACAAACTGACAATATTAACAATATAATAATGGTAGTTCGTAACGTAACAAAGTTATATTTCTAGTTAGAGATCACAAAGTTAATGATAAAATTAAATCCACTTTAAAATATATCAAAATTTGAGTCGTTATCACTGGAATTAAGTTTAATTCTTTGTAAGTGTTTATTCCGCATATCTCCATATTTAATAGGATTGGTCTTTTTAAGACGTTCTCTATATCTTTTATGTTTTTCAGCATTTGACATAAGAGCTATGACGCTTACTGAAAATAAAAATATTTATCAAAAAATAGTAATCATAAAATCACAACTAATTTCAGGAAGAATAAAAAAATGTTTTTAACTAAATCGGTTAAGCTGTTTCTGAGGTTAGCGTGCACAAACACATAGACAAACACGCAAACAAGCAAAAAACTTAAAAATCTTTATTTTTGGTTACTTTACGTTATGAAAAGTCACTAATAGTTTTTTTCATATGCCAGCAATTTTTTTTTCTTATATACATATCTTCCATATACAAGCACCGGTTCGTTACAACTTTATTATAAACATATATAAGAAAACATTAGTAACGTAATTGTGAACTAGGCTTCATATTTTCTCAGTTTCGTTACGTAACGAAATATAACGAAATTGAGCATGAAGTCTGAGAAATTCTAACTTTTTTAAATATTTGCTTATAAGCCACGTGTTGCATTTGCAAGCACTGAAGTTCTTTTTTGAGATTTTGTAAAAAGAAGCAAATAACATAAACAAGAAAACGAAATTATAGAATACTTACCAAAATAAAAGCCGTTTATAACCCTGAGATGTAATTTCACGCATTCCCTCTAAAACATTTGAACCCCTCTACTGCTGCGAGAACACTACTGGTTGTAGCTACGACAGCATTGACTTTTACAATTATGGTGCCACAATAAAGAATAATATTAAACACCATTCAAAATAATTGCGGTCATAATTTAATTGTACGTTACTAGCCCTGAGTAACGAAAAGACAATATTTTGGGACAAATTTACTTAACTAATATATTTTATTTATTAAATAATGTATCAATAAAAGTACTTCTATTTAATATAATACATAAAGTAAAGTAATATAAACATATCTGAAATCAAATAAAACCATAAACATTCGTAACAAATCAATTCTTAAAAAATAAAGTGGTGAATGGGACACGAAAAATTGTATGGAAGCATTTTGAAAGGTTTTTTGCAACTAACAAAAAATACTATTATTTGCCATAATACATTTAAAATATTACAAAAATCTATAAGTTTATAAATAAATTTATCTTAAATGGCAAAATATTTAAATTATCTTTAAAATTGTATTTTTAAAACGCATTCAAAGTAGCGGGACAAGAAAAGACACAAAAAGTACACTTTTTCTGATTATGACCCATTATATTTATTATTGCCAGATCCTATACGTGGGCTTTTATTCCTGCCAGATGTCCTAAAGGTTGTTTAAAATTGAGGCAAAAATATTATACTAGCACACGAGGACTATTTCAAAACCCCTTATAAGCACCCACCATATCGATGGCTCAATCATCCTCCCAGACTAGATGCATCTTTAACCGTCTAACTATTTATTAGACTTACAATCCTCAAAATTGTAGCTTTATTAAAATTATAGGTCTAGGGGCTCTGGGATCTTGGGCTATTAAAATTTGTGAATACGCAATCAGGTAAACTAAAAGTGGGTGACACAGAGAAAACAACATTTCAAATCCTATTACTTCAACTGATTAACTTCTATTGAATACATTTGAATATTAATAACTTTGGCAACCTATAAAACGAGGAACAAATTATATTTTTAACATACCTTAAAAGGCGTTAGGAGAACAACAAGATGAAGACCCAATTCGTCCTATTCTTCCTCGCTATGTCATTTTGCATCATAACGGTGACTTCTCACGACTTTGGAGAGTTCTACTGTGGAAGACGCTTAGCCACAGCCCTGGCTTTGCTCTGTGATAATAATTTGATAAAGAGATCTGAGGTACATCACAATATAAATGCTGTGGACTCGAGCTGGCCGTGGTTGGAGCCCCATAGCGTGCATAGTTTGGGCCGCTACAAGAGGCAGGTGGTCTCCGAATGCTGCGACAAACCGTGCACCGTAGATGAGCTGCTGACGTATTGTGCATATTAGTTGTAAAATTGTTTGATAGAAATAATTTGTTGTTGACTCGTATAAAAAAATAATTTAAATAAATAGGCAAATCGTATAAATGTGTTTATTTTATTCTCTTTTTTGTAAACGTCTATATTGCGGGTACTGTTTTATTAGAAAATTTACAAAAAAGGTTAGATCAAGATATTAATAATAATTACAATTCTTTTAATTATTTTGATTTTTGTAATATAACAGAGGGCATTTTTTAATTCGAAAGCCTCGTTGAATTTGTTTGGCCATGTTTTCTAATTCGTAAGACAGGAAAAAATCTTTTGTTCGTCCTTTGTTCAAAAAAGAAGAAAACATCTTCTATTTCGGACTTTATGGTTCGGGATCATTTACAAATTTCATAAAGTATTTATATTAAATGATAATTTAATAATAATAAAAATCGCAAAAATATAATTTCCATAAAGATTTACTTTATATATGTTTTCAATTAACCTGTCGTGCCGCAGTGACGTACTCGTAGCATCTATATGTAAACAACACGATTGTTGGGTCGATTTACATTTTTAAAATGTTTTTTTTTTTCATTTCCTCGCTTTCGAAACAAGACAAACAAAATATGGAGTTCTGCCACTCAACGCGTAAAGTCTCAAAAATAAGGCGGTGCGCGAAGAACGGAATGTCTTAACACTAGGTTCCCTCCGCTTTCCGCCATATTCGGGATACAACACGAAACATAAAGTAGCATTAATCTGTTCTATGTGTCATAATAGATATTAATGGACGTTAACGAGCTAATACAACGGAATTGTTTCTAAATTTATAGGGTCATATAATTGATTAGACCTACATCTACCTACGAGGTCTTTTAAAATCTTAATAGAAAAATATTAGAGACTGGCGGCACTGAGGCCAGTCATGGCGCATGGGCACAAATGTGTGTCTGTAGACGCGACGGATTGTGGGTTCGATTTCCATTCGAGAAAAAATATTTAATATTATCATTTTCCTTGTTATAGTATCGAGGTAAAAGCGCGGAGCTAATAATTTGAATTAAAGAATTCCGCCACTGTACACGGAACACCTCCAGAAATCAGAGGAAAGTGAGAAATGGAATTATCTCAATGGGAATGGAATGTCTTAACACAAGAATCTCAGGTTCCCTCTGCCTATCCTGCTATGTGAAGAATACAGCGCGAAGCTAAAAACAAACAGCGAGTTTTATCTTTAAA
This sequence comes from Heliconius melpomene rosina, assembly GCF_056956725.1. NCBI lineage: Eukaryota > Metazoa > Arthropoda > Insecta > Lepidoptera > Nymphalidae > Heliconius > Heliconius melpomene. The sequence goes on from NC_140404.1 coordinate 4,401,910, forward strand.
ATATCTGTAATCTATATCAATGAAACAAAATTTACCATATAAATCATAAAATATGAAGTAGTATTATCATTAGATTAATAGTTATTAAAGTTATAATATATTTTCCAATTTAGATCATAGATTAGGTCGAGGGGTCAAGTGTCTCGTCTCAAAAGTTATGATTCCAAAAGAATTTCTGTAATTTATTGATTGGACTTTATTAAAAACACTTGCGTAGAACAAGCGATTATAAAATATAATATAATATCAGAAAAAATATTGCAAATATTAACTATTGTAAAAATTTATATTATGAATTTTATATAGCGGGAAGTCCCCACAAACTAATATTTGTAGGTTTATTTTTTTATTACCAACGATGCTGCAATCATAGTACATAAGAAAATGAACGCAAAGTACCTAGCTTATTAAATAAATAATCGTATAGCTCAAGAGGTTGAAACCGCTAGCGGGTAGCTTGCAACGAATGATCCCTACTGTATAATAAATTTCTAAAACATTTTGATAGAAAAACTTAGATCTTAACCATTTGCCAATTAGATAAGTGGCTTCCAAGGTCTACCAATAAATTTTCTAAATTCTTTAATCTGCTTTATTAGACATTATTAGTGGGCCATATAGAGTTTAGACAAAAACGATCCAATTCAATCAAATTTAAGTGAGGGCTGAACAAAGTGTTCCCCAGGGTACATCACTACATATACTATCTATCGAACACTTTTCTTTTAGAATTCGTAAATCAAGAACGCTCACCTACGAAACCACACGTCTTGAGGAAAAATAATATATTTTATACAATGAAGAAAATACTTACCTTCGGACTTCCTTTTGTTTTTGTGATGATTATATTATATACAAAAAATTTTACTGCAAAAGCTTCAATTCTACCCGTTGTTGCACATAGTGATAATTTAATTCAAAATAAATGGCGTATAAAAAGGCAGTTATCGAATAATAATCTAATTTTAGATGATAATGATATTCGATTTACAAATGCAAATGAATCGAACAACGCTTCCCATTCCGATGTCTCTTTAGACAAGAAGCGTGACCTAATTAAAAGGTTTAAGAAGTTGTGGCCTGTCGCGAGTTGGCGCAGTTTGGGATTCTTCACGGATGACTACCTGTTCTTGATTAACGAGCACTGGCTGCAGTTCCCTCCGCCCAGCGAAGTTGTTTATAAGTGTTTAGGCTCCATCTATATTATATTTGCAACGGCTGGTGGTTGGGGTAACATTATTGTACTCTTCATGTACTTTAGGTAAGTAATTTTTATTAATATCTGCATGTTTGGTTGAAGCCAGTTTCTTGGTTTAAATTTTATATAATATTTTGATTATTGAGTAAGATGGCATGTGTATCGTATGTTGAATGTGGCACTATATTTGTGTAAGATGTACGTAGGTATACAATATACTAGTATATTAAATTAAAAAAATCTAATTCCGATACGTTTATTATACAAAATACAATACAATTTAATTAAAGTTATATTAACTCAAAGATCACAAGTAAAATTAGAACAAGTAATCATTATAATATAAGACAAGAGGTAGCACAACAACACTTCGCCAGCCCCTTTAACACCTTTAAAACTTGTAGAGATAAATGCAAACTGATTGCGCGTTTCTATTAACAAACTACTTTTATAGGTATACAATGCATTTAATCTCGTATAGAGTTATACTAAATTGGCCAACAAAAATAACTATCAGAGAAAATCTGATAAACAGTTACTACCCCATGTTCATGAAAATTTATGGGCCGAACCAATAACCGGAAAAACAACTCTACAGTCTCTATATGTCAAATATTTTGGTTTCCTTATAATAATACTATAAAAAATAATGCTACAGAACCTTTCGTGTCTATTTTTATTGTATAATATTATTAAAAGCACCTTGTCGGCTAGTTTTATCTACAATTATCGTGCTTAAACAATATATTATATCATATACTTAAATAATAGTAAATATACATATACGATTATACCTGTTTTCATATAAAATAAATAAATATACGTTTATATACAATTATACAGTTTTCCACATGTAAATATCGATAGGGAATTACAAAGGTTAGACAACAAACATTTCCTTCGAAGTTTACGACGAAAGGAAGCTAAAAGTACTCATTTATATCAATATAGTTTACTGTGTGCAATTCCTATTATTTTAGATGTAAATCTTGGAATTAACGCAGAGTTTCTTGGCAACGTAATAATAGTTTAGTTTGCATATTGCACCAGTGAATAAATAGTGATTTTTTTTATTTAATTTATTTTTTTATCTTGCATTTTTAAAGTTCACCGCATATATATACTTGAAATTACTAAAAATAAGTTCGTGCTGGACCAGCATTTGATAGTTTGAACGTATCCTATTCTTGCTTTATACTTAATTTCCATCTATTCAGATATATTGCGTGATGAATATTGAAATCTAAATTTGTTTATGAACATAACGAAAATACACGTATTACACAGAAAAATACAATAATTTAGGAAAACATAGAATGTGTATTTTTATAACACTCGATGACGGAAGTATTTTTGCTCCTTGTGTTCTACATTAACAATGAAATTATATCCAAGAACTTAAACCATGTAAAAAGAAAGTTTTTTAATACAACTTGATTTGCATCCTTAGCACGATTGCAATACCTGGACACCCGCTGGAAAGAATTATTTGAAGTTAAGTTACGTCGTGTACTTTTATTGAATAACACCCACTTTTATTACATTTCCAGAACTTTCTTTTGTTTACAGAACTACTAGTAAGTACATATTGCTCGGGAGATTGTCTTGTAATTTGGCAACCGACTTAATCCTTGATGGCCAACGTGTGAGTTCAATTATATCATATATTAACAGGTTCACACGCCTTTGTTTGTATTATGTGTTGAAATTCGATTTCTCGTAACATTAATGTCAAAATTATACTCGTATGTTTGTTAGTATAACGCGTTATATGAAGTTAGACGTTATTCTAAATGAAGGGATGTAGCTTACCAACTGATATCACTAGTGAAACCTAGTTTTAAGACACTCCGTTGTGTGGCGACACTCATTTATTTATTGAATATATAATAAATATCAAAACACTACAAAAAGTAAAAGAAAGATTAAACTGTGATCATATTATATTATTTCGCAAAGCACGTGCACGAATTATTTACTTACAAAAATTATTATGAATCTTCATTTAAAATGAAAATAACCTTCACAGTTCCCAAAATAATAATATTTACTATTACAACAAATTTCTTCGACACTTCTTTCCGCAACCTATTTTTATTATGAGCGGGTCGTAATCTTACACACAAGATCTTTCTTTAGCTGTTAGATAATTATATATTTTAAAATACTATTTGTATCCCCACATACTATTTGTTTATTTTAGTGAAGGCAATAACCATAACTATAAATTACGCAATTTCGTGGTAAATGTAAAACGATATCTATATAATTATTATAATGATATTATTAATTAGTAATAATTGTAAGGGCCAATCAGAAACATAATCCGCTTCACGCTATATCACGCATATTGCAGGGTAGGCAGAGGGAACCTAGTGTTAAGAAACTCTATTTCCCACTTTCCACCGAAATTTCGAGATCTTTTCAAGAAACATATAATTACTTTTTTTCTTTCTTCTTCTACCTTAAAAGCGACTACGTATGAGTATTGATAAAAGAATATAATTAAATTATATTATAATTTATTTACTAAACTCGCCAGTAATCCATATTGCACATAAACTACAGCGAGTGAGCGTCCAGACGGTTTGGGATTTCCTACGCGCTTTCAGTATCTAGGAAAACATTTCGCCTCGGGACGCCATCCGTGCGGCCGCCCTGTAAAATTTTCCCGCGATTTTCTTATACGTTCACCCAAAATTTTAATTAAAAACAATAGTTACAAACACATTTTTTTTTTTCAATTAAAACAACATGTACCAAGCCATAAAAATTATTATCGTTATATTTCTAGTCGAATTAGAGTGTATAAAAGTTAATACGCTGCCGGAACCAACAAATGATATCAGTGCTACATTTAACAAAACTAATATAAAGGAAAGTGTTGTGAACTATTTAATGTCATACGAGTCTTTTAAGTGTCACAGTGAAATTATGTGGCGTTGTTTCAATTTGAAAATGTGGAAGAAACGCAAAAGAGTCGCTCTTAGTAACATAACGGAGAGCTTATTAAAATTAAGAGAGAAGAGAACACCAGCTGATTTCAGTACTGAATACGTCGTGGCGGCGAACACTGTCACTGATAGTATAACTTTAAAATCTGATAGTATATTAGTAGAAAGCTTCAAACGACAATGGCCTTTGCACATATGGCGACAATATGGACTATTTACTGATGATTTCATACAACATATCAATCCTCATTGGTTAAGATTCCCACCACCAGACCCACCAGTGCAGTATACGCTTGGGGGGCTCTACATCGTGATGGCTGTAGTAGGCTGTACAGGAAATACCATTGTTATTCTCATGTATTTCCGGTGAGTACTATGGTGTCGTATTGGGATAGCTAGATTAAGTGACAATTGGAATAAACATTAAGTAAACATTTTTCTAATTGTTTCTAATTTTTTTTTAATTCTTTAGGGTAAAAACAGTTTGAGATTTTAATGAACATTGTTTAATTTTTCCCACATCAATTCAATTTTAATTAATAAGGGAAATGGGAATGGGGAATATTTACCTTGTTAATACGTTGGCTCCTGGCCTCATGTCGGTGCCCGCACCGGTATATACTATAATGTATTAAATATGAGGCATAAAATTTAATAACATCTAAACCACAAGTATTCTTTGTTTTTTTTATTTTTGTTTTTTATTTATTCCTGTATTCGTATTTAGTAAAGAAAAGGTTGAAGTCGTTCAAAAACCAAGAATTTAGAACATAAATCGAACATAAATAAGTTTTCTTCATCTTTCATTTTATATTTCCTAGGGATTCTCCTTTTTTCTATAATATTACATTTTCTATTGCTACCTATACTCAAGAGACATCATTCGTTCCACAATAAGATATATCGTGTTTTATTAAGCGAATAAATATTCTTACGAGACCGTTTTTATCTATAAAAGAAAGCGTAAAAATGCTACATACAATCTTAAAATTACTACCAATAAAAAATAAAAACAAAAGTTGCATTAAATTAAAAGAAAAGTAAAAATACTGACATAAGTAAAATGAAAAAGCCTATATATGTGTGTATAATAACTCGATCGACGGGTCTTCTATCCGTTTCACTCCTCTTGCATTGCGAGTTGAATAGCGGAACTCAACGCTGGCCTTTGCCTCGTTACCGGAATGAGGATAATGAAATTTTAAATATTTAATTTCCTCGAGTAGGAATTGAACCCACAATATCACCCATTTCTTCATTCTCTGATTGATTTTCTAGTACATACTTTTATTTATATGGTGCCACATTCATTCTAACTAACTTTGGTTACTGGTGAAATTACATAGAATACATTTATATGCTATATTTAACAATTTTAACATGTTAAAATTATATTTGCAATTTGTAGCAATACAAATATTGCCTTACGTGGCGTTAATTTTTTCAACTCTAGAAAAATTACTATAAATTGTCATAATAAATTATGATAACTAGTTAATAAGAAATTCTCACTCAACCTACTAGTCCCTACATGAAATCTGTGAAATGATTTTCTATTAACTTACTAAAATATGCATTTGTAGCAGTTATAATGTCATTCAACTGTCTAACTTTCTTAACCACGTTAACGAACCCTAATCCTTACCGCAAGGGATGACAGACGAGCCATTGTACATATATATATAAAATATATAATAACCTAAGTAAAATATGACATATAGTTATAGTGTAAACTTGTAAGTTAAGGTTTTTTTATTAATTTTTGAAAGACTGAAATAATTTTATTATTTTTTTACGCTCTGGTGTCGAGGCAAAGCGTGGCGTGGTGTTCCCCGACTCTACATTTAAGAATCATTATGACACTTCAGAATTCACATTTAATACTATCTCTCAAGGTTCCCTCTGCCCACCCTTCTAAGTATAAAATACAACCTAAAGCTAAAAAATAATATATATAACGTACAAAACTTAACCAATAACTATATAAAAGAAAAATAAATTTCTGTGCTTTTTTATAATTGTAATCCTGTAAATAAGTACAAATTTTTTTAGGAAAGTCCTATATGGTATACCTATACACATGAACATGAATATAATGTTGGAAGATCCAACATATACTTATCTCATAAAAGTGGATTCACATAAATCTATTGTGCTATTGGAAACAAAAGATCGTCCTTCTGAGAAGTTAAGCAAATAGCGAAATTGTTAATGGTTCTCATTTTAATTCTCTTGTTCGATTACTTGATAAATAATTCAACAAAAATTTAAGATGTGAGAAATTAAAGATACTTTTTTTTTAAATATTATTAAAGTATGAAAATATGACTGCACGAGGCGTTTTCGAATCTCACCTGAATAAATTTATTTATTTAGCGAACGTAATCAAATTTTCCAGACTTTATTAGGCTAAAGATTGAAAATACAAAATAAAATATTTTGTATTTTCAGTCGTAAATATTCGTCTTTTTGGAGACTTGGTCTCGTCTTACTGTATATGGATTTCAATTTATAAAATTAAACTTTATGGTTCATATTTTATGTGATTATCAGACTTGTTGATCAAATGTTTATTAATGGTACTGTCGCGAAGCAGGCGGGACGTGTCCCATGATACGTAGTGTGGCAGTGCCATTCAATTATATATTACATTTTTTTATTAATACCATACCACTACAGACACTGAATCAACTTAAATGAACACTTATATAATATATGTATATTACTTACCCCCTATTATATAGCATCTAATTAATAAATTAATTAAATTATATTTTATCAAAATATTCTAATAAAAGACGTTAATTTCATTGAGTGTCCAATATTGAGTAAATAACAAACATTTTGTTCTTTTTCATTGATCGTAAAGTTAAGTAAATATAACGTATATTTTTATTTAATAATCAATCATGGTACATTTTGTCTCAAAGATATATTAAAAGTAAATTTAATTCTTATATATATTTTTATAACAATCAAATGCCTACCAATTTTGGTACTTAGTCTTTTTATTATCTAAACTCGAAACATTTGAAGGTCACAATGAAAATTTATTTTGAAGTTTTGTATTTTTAAATTTAAAGATGAAAGAAATTGTTAATTAGACTTTGGTAGATATTTGAGACAAAGTTTAACTATTTGTTGCCTTGAATATTTAAAGCTCTTTTTTAATTAACTAAAAGCTACAAAACATATTAAATTAAACAACCACCAACAGATACGAAAAATTATAGTGGACTAGCAATCAGTAACGTCCAAACTACACAAACATGATGATTGGATCTTCGATTGGAAAGCTATGACAAAAAGCTTTTCCAAATACTTATACTTCTTCTTAAAATTCTATTTTTCTTTATTTCGTTTGGAACTCAACATGCTTCGTCTTAGTTTGTATTAAAAGGAAACTTGAACGAAGTAAATTTCAACTTCCCTTTTGCTTACTCTTCAAAAATTAAAACAAGCCAATAATAAATATTTAATTACGAAAATCACTTAAATTATATCCAAATTATATGTGATTCCAATTATTTAAGATGTTTTTGTAAATATATTTATTCGTGCGTAAACACGTAAGTCGCTTTATTATTATTCTGCCATGGAACTGTTCGATATACGTGACTTTTCAGTGTGTCAGGCTGCAAGAGTTATTGGTTGCCATATGTTTTGTAGAGTTTATTTTATACAACAACGATCAAATAATCTAAACGCTTTTTTACTTTATATTATTGTAGTAAGGTCACAATATGTCCAGCTATAAATCTTTATACTTTAAATAATAAAATAATACTTTTTTTCATATATGACTTTTAAAATAAAAGTTATTTAATAAACACCTTTACGGTCTACTTGTGATAAACTGTAGAATAAAATTTCATCACTTTTAAGCCTTTGGTCAATATTTCAAAGTTTACCTAATAACAAACAAAAAGAATATCTTAAAACAAACAAACGTGTTTTAATTTTATTGGAAGTCATTATGGATTATTTATACACATTTATAACAGAGGATGTAAACATACCTATTACAAATTATTTTAAAATATTGTGAAACGAAAAAAGAAAATGTAAAAAAATATAATCATGTATTTGACAATAAAGTAGTCAACAATTAATGAGGCTATTCTTTTTTTGAGTAAACCAACGTTTGACTCACTAGTTTTTATTATCCAATAGACTAAAGTAGTTCTTTCATCTTTCAAAAGAAAAACTAAATTTTTCAACAGTTGCTATTTTATTACTTTTCTATATAATTACGTTATAATACTTTCAAAAAAAGAAAAAAAAAAATGATATTCGTCAACATTTGTGTTTTCGAGTATATTATTAACATGGAATGACTTACCTGTATTTAGGGGGCCGTCAGATGAAAGGTTAACAAACCATGAAAAGTCGACTTTATAGGCAACTTGAAAAGAGATTTGGATATAGGTTTTAATTTTTATAAAAATAAAATATATATTATTGAAGAAAAAAAATCATTTTCAATGTTGTAAAAACATTCTATAGTATCTGTATAACATATGACAAGCGCTTGTCTATAACAGTAATGAAGTTTAATAATAAATACATGTAACTGGAATGGCTGAAAATATAAACAGACAATAAATAGTTTCAACGATAAATTTTCCAGAACCAATTTGTGAAACGTCTATTCTTAAATATTAAAAAAAAATTGAAACAGTTATAATATTGCTAGGTAGCTCGTAATGATAATAACTCGTTATGACAATAACTTGAATATAGCTTTTAATCTATTATTATATGCAATATAGTTTTCGTAGTAAAAATAATAATTACAATAAAAAATTGGTAAAATTGTTAAATATATCGAAAAGATCACTTAGTTTTGTATTTAATCAATTAATATTTTAGTGTTATATGAATATTATTTTAAATGAAAACATTATTGATAATAAAAATATACAAATTGTTTAGGGACTTGTTTAGGGTTATGTTATTAGGGGCTAGCTAAGGGGCGCGAGCAAAGCCGCAATTATCTTATATTAAAATAAATCCAAGTAGTAAAATATCAATTACGATTATGCACAACTGTAATCCTTGTAAATTTTAATTAAAATATATTTTTTTATTTTTCCTCCCGTAAATTTTAAGTGATTCGGCAATTTCCTCAAAAATAAAAACGCTTATTGAATAAGATCCTAATGAAGTATAATGAGTTTAATATAAAAATAATTAACTAGGCTATTCTTTTTTCATTAGCAAAGCCTGTTGAATTTCATTATTTACTACACAATTAGTAGGGTACAAAAAAATCGAGCATCTTTTATATACGGAAGCGACTTGTTTAGGTAGAAATGACATACGAATAAATACAACTGAATAGGTTTTTAAATTTTATTTTAAAAATATATATTACATAATAAAATACATATTTTGAATTATTATATATTTATTTATGGGAAACTTCGTAGGACAAACATATTTTAATATATTTTCATATAAATAGATACACGCAGGTACATTTGCATTATTAAAAGCTTACAAAAGTCTACGTAACGTAGTAATTATTGTACTTAATAAGCTTATCAAAGTTTCTCGCAGAACACCTTCAATTCTCTGAACATCCGATGTAGTCTCCTTGCCGCTGTCCACTTGCACCAGCTGTTTTAAAATATTTGCAATAGCAATCTGTAGCGACGATAATAAGTGGTTAAGCGAACCCGGGCTTGACATAGCTTGTACTAAGTTTACAGGGCCAACTGGAAACATACATTATTTAATAATAAAAGGAAAATTATCATTTTTAATTAAATGGACATTGAAGTAAACTAAAGTAAAAAGTTTCGTAATACGCAGAAAAGAAAAAAAGAATCAGGAACATTTACACTTTAAATTGGAAGATCCCCGAATACATTAGATATATTTATGGGCTGATTTTAAATTTGCGATTCTTTAATAATATTAGATTTGCGGCCTAAATTTTAAACACATGGTTACAAATTTTATAGTCCACCATGATTCTATCTGGGTCCAATTTATTAATGAATGACATCTCCTAAGGCGGAAATTATATTTCTTGATTGATTTATCGGGATATATTTGCGTTACAAACAAGTTATTTATCTTCTTCGTAGTATTAATAAATTTATGATTATATTTGCTGATATTTTTGTATAAGTTTCTTGATTTTTTAGGTCAAAGATCACGTTGATGATTTATATATATTTATATATTAGCTAATAATATTGATGTAGAATCAAACTCACTTAAGTCCTGAAAATCAAATATTACTGCTTGCGTATAACAATAAAAATATATAGTATGACATATATAAGTATGACATATAAAACAATAAATACTGACCATTATTCAAAACTTGTTCGGTCGCTGCTAAGGGTAAAGCTCTTTGAGATGGCTGATTGGAGAAGTCTGTAGAATAAGGTTCTGAAGTCTGAGCACACCCACAAAAGGATGCCACAAATAAAAAATAAAAATATAATAGCATTGTTAAGAAAAACACAAGATGTTCTATACAAGTCTACTCTTTGTTTACGTATAAATTTTGCAATGTTCCTTTTACATTACATATTTATATTCCATCAAGAATTAAAATAAATTGTATTGTATTTTGCACACTGATAACAAGTAATTAGTTTCATGATAATTAATAAAAAAAGTCTTTTTATATGTAAATACAAAAGAATATATACTTTAAGAAAATTTAATGACTTATACACAGAATATACTTTTATTAAATAAGCGAATCAATTTTACATTTTTAAATATAAATTATTATAAAAAAGATACATTTAAAAATATAAAAAAAAAAAACCACACTTCCGAGGGCGGGACAAGGGTCCAAGCCATCGGTGGCTAGGGCTCCAGAGAGAGGAACCGCCGCACAATACGTGCCGTCTCAAGTATTACTGCCTTCTGTATCCGGTTCTTGATCCAACAGCTAAGCGATAGCCTCTTAAGGTGTTGGTCGAGGCTTTTCGCTATTAAACCGTTAACCGAAACCACTATCGGCACAATGATAGTCGCATTGACATCCCACATGGCGGTAATCTCATGGGCTAGGTCCAAATATTTAGATTGTTTTTCTTTTTCGGCCTTCACGAGATTTTCATCATGTGGGATAGTAACGTCAACAATCACTGCGCGGCGCGCCGCTCGGTCTACTAGTACTATATCAGGTCTACTAGTACTATATATATATATATGACTTATTATTATTATTATGTAGTTAATGAGTTTTTTTCCAACAATGCAGCTAGCACTGTTAATTATAAGCTATACTCACTGCGGGTAAGAAACAATGTAGAAGTAAATTAAGATGTTTTCTCTACAAGTTATTTTTCTGTTGTAAATAAATATACATTTTGTAAATTTGTGTATTGATTATGCATGGCTCATTAAGTATTTCTCTAATTTGCAATATTCTTACATCGTACTAATTATCCATTAAGGCAACACAAAAGAATTTATGAATATTAATATAATTCGCTACGTGACACTTATGGAGATGTTTTAAAGATAACAAGTACTTATAGGCAAAAGAAGTTGTTTAGGCACGGCACTATTAAAAGAATGTCAAATAAGAGGTCAATAGAGTATATAAATTTCATATAAAATATCGCTATAAGTGCCCTTCAAAAATATTTATCTTCTATATATATAAAATCGAAAGGTCACTCGCTCACTCATCACGAAATCTCAGAACCTACCAGAGCTAGGAGTTTCAAATTTTACATGGATGTTATTTATAGGACGTAGGTGCTCGCTAAGACGGGAATTTGCAATATTCGACTTCTAAGGGGTTGTTTTTGGGGTTGAAAGTTTGTATGAAACTTCGTTACTACAAATGCTAGGAGTTTCAAATTTTGCATGGACGTCACTTATAGGACGTAGGTACTCATGGAGATAGAAATTAATAATAACGGAGTTCACGCAGGCGAAGTCGCGGGCGCTAGCCGCTAGTACTGTATAAACACTAGAACTCAATGTAGTTTATTAAATAAATAAGCAATTCCTATTGATTGCTAGTTGTATGATGTATCTAAATGTAATTCATTGATTTAAATTTTATAACTAATTTATAACTGAGCCGTGTACTTGTATACCTAATACTGGAAATTTACAGATGGTTCAAAGATAAACTGTTATGTATCTTTGCAAATGGGGTAAAATTATTACTTCTGAGTTTTACTCATTCCTGTAATATTCAAAGTTAACCACATGAACCTTGTGTTCATTACTTTAACAATAAAATGTACCTTTCTGGATCGCGCTACGACATGTGAATTTTAATTAGATACAAACACTGATGTACATATATGTGGGTAAATAGATATTTACAACATATTTTAATTATTTTAAACATTTTTTAAATGTTCAAAATAATGAATAAATATCATTCTCTCTTACTAAAAGATAATTCTTAACAATTATAGAGGTGATATCAACAATAAGTGTGTGTGTATGCTAAAATCAACAAGCGTATAATTTCGATGCGACTTAGTGAAAATGTTTAGTAGTCAAATTTCTAAACGGTTGGACAGTTTTCCAGATTAATAGAATATTTAATTGTTACGTTCAAATTTTTATATTTTTATTATATTAGTGTTTTTCTCACTTTGAAATAACTGAGTAGGCAGTAGGCACCTCTTTTATATTTGTTTACAATTTATATTTAGAATTAAGGACTTTTTCATTTCTAAAAACAGGAAAGTGCAAATCTACGTAATCTTGAATCCGTAGATTAATTTTAATATAATATAATTTTTTGTTACAGATGTCGAACGCTCCGCACACCAGGAAATATTTTGGTGGCTAATCTCGCTCTGAGTGACTTTTTAATGTTGGCAAAAACGCCAATTTTTATCTTTAACTCATTCAACCTTGGCCCAGCGTTGGGTAAGTCTGGTAAGTAGCTATACATTTATGTTTGTTTATGTTGAACAGATTGTTTTAACACTATGTTCTTTCTACTTACCCTGCTGATTGATTAACATTAAAAATACTTTAAAGAAAATTTAAACGAAGCGGGAGTTTTATGTTATCTAAAAAATATTTTCCATCCTAAATGGTGACTAAAACTTTAAAAGTTTAAAAAATATTTAAAAATATTTTGTGGCAGATTAAGTATGTTATTTTTTAATTTTCTTATTTCCAGCTTGTGTACTCTACGGCTTCGCCGGGGGATTAAGCGGTACTACTTCAATAGCTACTCTTACTGCCATTGCTCTAGACCGCTACTGGGCAGTGGTACATCCGCTAGAACCACTCCGGGCGCTGACCGCTATACGAGCTCGCTTGCTGGCCGTGGGCGCGTGGTTGTACGCCGGTGTTTTTGCTGCGATACCGGCGTTAGATATCGGATATGGACAATATGTTCCCGAAGGCTTCTTAACGAGTTGCAGCTTTGATTACCTCACCGACGAAATTCCTCCGCGTTATTTTATTTTTGTATTTTTCTGCGCCGGATGGCTTGTACCGTTATGTATCATATCATTCTGCTACACAAGAATCTTGCATATAGTAGCCGGCAAACGCAATATTGCAACCAACAACCAAGAACAACAACTTTCTTCTAGACATGTAAAAGAGCAAGCTAAACGTAAAGCGGAAGTCAAATTAGCAGTTCTTGTTATTATCGTTATTGCCTTATTCTTTATATCCTGGACCCCGTATGCCGTCGTGTCTCTACTCGGTATATTCGGAAAAAAAGATGCCATAACGCCAGTAACTTCAATGATTCCAGCATTATTTTGTAAAACGGCTGCCTGTATTAATCCTTTTATTTATATTATTACACATCCGAAATTTAGAAAAGAATTTCAAAAACTTTTATTTAAAGATAAATCACGAAGAATGACGGGAACATTTAAAACTGCCGTTTACACTGAAGCAAGCAAATTGCACAGGCAAAGCAAGGACTTTAGTGAAACAGATGTCGAGGTCATTGAAATGAAAGACATTCCATATAATGTATCAAAATCTAAAGGTCACAATAATGTGGATACAATATCTTCAAAAGTATCACAACGAGAAGGGTCACAAAGATCACAACGGAGTGCGAGCATGAAAAGTTTTGAAGAAAATGTGGTAACTCCACCGTCGTGGTATACCAAGCCGGAGTTTTCAAAGAAGAAAAGCTTTCACCGCCGTTTGACTAAAAGCACGTTTTAGAAATACTTAGATGTGTATTAAATAATAAAAACTGATTTTATATTTACAACATGTCACAAGTAGAAAACGTACACGCACGTTTAACGATGTACCTGTTACCTAGATGTTAAAGACCAAAGTTCTACGATACAATTACACATTGTAGATTGTAATATTTTTTAATTCATTATTTATTATATTATTATCTATCATCAAAATTCTATATTACTACATGTATTTTGTTATAACAAATTATTATATTACTAAAGAATCTAAAAATATTGGTTTTATTTCTCAATTCTTAATAAACAAAATGTCAAAGATATAAAATGTGTGCCTGAAGAATGTCTCAGTCAAAACGGAAAATAAACAAAACAACAAAATTCATAATATATTTTTGACAACATAAACGTAACTGTAAACGTGACTGGTAGTGAGTTCGATTCCCACTCGAGGAACTGAAATATTTAGTAGGTATATCCATTTTTTTAATTTATTTTTTCAGCTTTACGAAGTATCTCGCACACAGCAGGGTAGGCAGAGGGAAACTAGTGTTAAAACATTCCGTTCCCCACTTTCCCCCGAATTCTGAAGACATTGCGTGTTGAGTGGCAGAACTCAACGCCGCCTCTTTGCCTCAAAAATGTAAATAAATATTTCACTTCCTCGAGTGGGGCTCGAACTCACAAACGTCGTGTTACAGTCACACCCTTGTGCCACGGCCTCTACATACTTATTTGGTCTCGTCCACTGTCATCAACCTAGTAGTCGCAATAATATAGAGCATAAATTTGAATATAACTTTTACTGGAAATTAAATTAACAATTGCGGTCATATTCTTCAAGCCTATAAAAAGACATTGTTTTACGATACATTTTAGACATAACATAAAGCTATTAAACGAATATCTGAAATACGTCTAAGTATTGAGAACATGTGTTTTGATATAATAATAAAAAGATATCATCCTACGAGATCAGCTTCTCAGAGATGCTACTTTTTTGTTGGCTTTGCTTCTAGCTGTATGATAGACCATATTAAATACATTTTTTACACAAAAACACTTACATAAAAATGTTTCATATTTTGCATCGGTAATGTTTAAGCAAGCATTAGCCATCTACGCCGAGCATCGCGTTTTCTTTTCCATTTATATATCCATTTGCAAATGGCAACACCAATTTGAATAGTATTGAATTGAATTTGTCAGTGTCACTGTCAGTATAATGTCAGGGATAGTTTATAACCTAGCACCGCTTTTTACGAAGTTAATTTTAAGGGAAAAATATTTATGTGTACATAAAATCCAATTTAGGACATATAATGTTCTTTTCTTCGGTTCTGATTCTATTGCACTTAGAAGTTTACAAAAAGTTAATGAATTTAGGTAACTACTATACTTTTTTTATAACTAAAAATAAAATTCATAACATTATTTTATGATTTTCATATCCCTCTTGTTTTAATAGGAAAAATGAGAAACTCGTGAAACACCTAGATTTGGTTACTGCTAACAAAAGTAAACACAGAACTACTATAGAGGAATATGCTTATAATGAAAATATAAAGTTATTACAATGGCCAGAGTTAAATATTAAAAAAAATCAATATGATATAGGATTAATTGTAGCATTTGGACATTTGATTAAAGAAGATGTGCTAGTAAAGTTTCCATTGTAAGTATAAGTATATAATTACAATATAGTCATTAAAAAAATGTTAAATCAAAAATAATAAAATTATGGCTTTCAGAGGAATAGTTAACGTCCATCCTAGCTTATTACCAAGATGGCGAGGTGCAGCTCCTATTATTTACACACTTCTCCATGAAGATGAAGTTTCTGGGGTCTCATTAATGAGAATTAAGCCAGATATTTTTGATGTAGGTATGTTGTTATTTTTTACATGTTATTGACCTACTTCTTTTATGGAAATAATTATAATGTTAATCTTATATCCTTTAAACCCTCTTTTATTTTCACTACCCTCTGGTAGACAAAGTGTGGCAATAGTTACTGCCTCATCTAGAATTCGGACAGAAAATATAAGACAGGTATCAAACCTGGTTTGCCTTTTGTCTGCCTGCCTGCCGTCCCAATAAAAAAATCTTATTTTTATTTTTAGGTGAAATAATAAGCCAAAAGAAGATTCAAATTTCTAAACATATAAAATTACCAGATCTAACAGAACAATTATCAGATATTGGTGCTGATATGCTTGTAGATTGCTTAAGAACGTTACCAACTAGTCTGGAAAATGCAAAGCCTCAAACAGATGATGGTGTTACTTATGGTAAAATAATGTATTTTTTTAGCCTTACTCTTTTCTATTATTTTTCGGTAGACCATGGTAACTTGAAGTGTTAAAACATTATATTCCCCATTTTCTGCCAAATTTTTGTGATAGAAAATAAAACATTATATAAAAAAAGAACCACATGCACAGTAGAACAGCATCTGACCACAACTAAGGTGGGAACCCACGGAAATTAATTTCATCAACTTTCCTCCTTTGGTAAGCAAAGTGTAGGTTGATCTGTCATAGTAAGAGCAATAAAAGCAGAGAGCAATAAATGGAGTGTATTTACATATAAAATGTCATCCATTCACCTTACTGAACTAAATCTTTTGTAAACAAATTATTTTGCTTTCTATAATAAATATAGAAAAACATGGCTTAGTATCAGAACAGTTGAACAGTTTCTATAAGCATGGCAGGGTGGTGTTCAAATCCCATTGCATTAAAACTTATAATATGGTGTCTAAAATATTTTTCAATTAGATGCAACAGTCCTTTTGTTAGTAAGTAGTAAAGGGTTTGCTTCGCAAGATGTTCTCGCCAGATATAAACTATATTTTATTTGAGGTGTTCCTGCGATTAGCACATTCACTCAAACAAAATCTTTGGCTATATAATATAAATATAGATATTGTTATATAGGTAAATGTATATTGCATAATAATAAATAAATAATGCATATAAATTTAATTTCAGCTAAAAAAATTAACAAGAGTATTAGTGAAGTAAGATGGAATGAGATGAGTTCAAGAGAAGTATACAATCTCTACCGTGCCATATATGGACTATACCCATTGACCACAAAATTCAAAGATAAACAAATGAAACTCTTTAATGCATTTTTAATTGAAAATGACAAAGAATGCAGTAATAAATTAAGTGGATCACTTGAATATTGTCATGAAGCTAAAGCTATTAAAATTTTATGCAAAGATAAAAAATATATATATTTCAAGACACTTAGAATAATAGGTAAAAGGGAAATATCAGCTTTGGACTTTTACAATGGTTATATAAAAAATATGCTATCTGACGACAACAAAGATAATATGTTAGTATGCTATAATTAAAACATAAGAAACTTTAAAATCTTTTATTTCAACAAACCAATTTTATTCTTAAGAAGATAATTTTACAGTATGGGCAGGTTTACTACGTAAAACCTTAGCTGAAATAGTTACAACTAAAAATATTGCAGAATTGGAATTATATGAGTGGAATAATGAGCCTTTAAATATATCTACAAAATAACAGCTTGTTACTAATGTTCTATTGGTCTTCCATAAAACTATTTTTATTACTTTTAGGAATATTTTTATCAAAAAAATACTAATAATTGTAAACATTTACTAAATTTTAACTATAAGAGAACTCTAATGGCTTTATTTTAAAATAGGGATTGTGTTTTTGATACACTATATTAAAATTTACTGTCATTAATATGTTTTAAAAAAAAAAAACTTAAATTCATTTATATGCACTAAATATGTAAAAATATATAAACATATTTGTAATAAAGAAGAAATAACAGTCCCAAAATATTTAAATATACTTTACAAATTAATTTATACTAAATACATAATTATAATAATGTTAAAATTTTATTATCTTATATATATTATGTTCCCATAAAAAATATTATGATTAAAATATATTGTATATATAAATATAATAAACACTTTACATAAGTTATTATAGAATATATATTATTATTAATTATATATAAATGTCATGTTATATGTAGATATGTCACAAGCACCTTAACTCTTAGCCAAGTTTAACCCTGAAAGAAAAGTTAAATAAAATTAATAATACAAATAAAACATAATCGTGAAGGAACGTAATTTCTTTTGTAGTCATGTTCATGATCTTCTAAGTTGTAGGTGTATTGTCATTGAAAGTAAATTGTCGTAGGACTTTTATTATTATTATTTTAATCATATAGTGATTTATTGAAATAGTAGCTGTACATTATAAGTTATTTTGTTATTTGAGTAAAAACATTCAATCGTGCTAATAGAAAAATAATTTACTATTGTATAAGTAGTTCACTCACAGAATATTAATAAAATCTCAGCATTCACAATGTGTTATTCGATTTTGTTTAAATACATGTACCTAAGTATAACTTTGTAACGAATTTAGTCAAATAACGAATTAGGTATTTTATTTTACTCCTAATACAAAAGGCAACGGTTTACTTACTTGTTAAATTGACCTTTTAAGCTATAAGTTAAATTGGATAACGTTTAATAATTTCGTGGAGTCCAACTGCAGGCTTAATTTTATTAAACGACGCAAACAGAAGCCTAAGAACTTACCTTGGTATGTTTTAGCAAATACAGCAATGTGATTTTCTAACAATCCGTATCCTGGAATAGCAAGTATGAAAATGATTTGTTTAAATGAGGCTCCTGTTTTCAAAGGAAAATAAAAATGTTTCTCAACAAACTTGTGGCATACTTGGGATATGAAATGTTATTATGCAATCATGAATTTTATAAAATGAGAGACGACTTTACTAACCTTATTGTAGAAAGTGATCAAGCTCGAGTCTATTAATTAAGTATACCTACTTCGACTAATAACCACAAGATACCGTAATATCAGAACTTCGAATGCCAAAGGTTAAATCCATATATTTTCTTGTTAATTTTAAATTATATCCTTTGTTAGGTATTTAAGAAAACTGTATAATATGGTTGACGAGTCGTGGCCACGCTTATTTTAGGGTTTCTCTTACTTTTAATTAATTCTTCCAGAGTTAACATTGTGAAAAAGTTTAGAAACTTAAGGGCGGTCACAATTCGTTGACCGCACTGTACCTACCAGTCTTTTTGTCATTTAACCGTTTAGCAAAATGTTTATGTTATTTTTAATGCTATGCTACAACAGCATTGGACTTTCCTCCTTCTTTATAAATAAAATATGTTATAAATAATATTGCTTTAGAAAAAAAAGAACCATAGTATATTTTCATACTTTTTTATTTTTAGACTAGATATTTGTTAGGGGTAGACGATATTTTATTTAAGCCTACATTAGATGTAAAGTTAGTTACCTTTCACAAAAAAGTAAATGTGTTGTAACAATATATAAAAATACAAAATTAGAAAACAAAAACAAATAATTCAAACAATGAATGCAATGAATTTACATGACGTAATGAATTAAATGCTAATGACATGGGGCGATGCTTTTCAAGATGCACTGACAAAAAAAAGGTTCATTTTAAACAGCTGCACACATATAAAACTATTAAATGATTTGATGATGAATGATGAATGAAAATTTGTATCTTAAATATTAAGTGTGCTCATCAGCCATGATTAAATCTACGTATATAACGTAGACTATTATAGCAATAGTCACATAGTCATTTATATGACATAAATTTAGCTTTTTGCCATTTTTCTTATTTATGACTATTAATCAATAGTAATCACTAAACGATTAATTACTGATTTAATCTATTCCTTTTTTTATTATCATAAATGATATTTGAAGTATAAATGTGCACATTGAATAACATCAAAATAAATGCAAGTGTCTATACGATGATGGCAACATGGCGGCTTCTTTGACGTCACAGTGAGCATTTTGGCGCCATTTGTAAATTTGTATCCCTAGAATATTATTTAAAATTATTAGGGTACTTAATATACTTAATTATAAACTACAATAAATATGTAAAAATTATGGCTTAGAGACGACTATGATTTACTTATGAGATATTGCACTAACCTTAAAATGTAAAGGAAACAAACCTATAATATTATTCTTGTCTTTAAAGGGCGACTATTGCATATTTAACTGTACTATTTTCACTATTTTCCCTATCAGCAAACTTAAAAGAAACATTTGGTGAATTGACAAATTTTTACTAGTCTACAAATGTCATTATGAAATCATGTAGGTATGTAATTATGTATGTTCTTGTACAAAATTTAACTTCTTAATTTAATAAATGATAAAGTTTAAGTAACTAAAAATGACCACAAAAACATTATTATTATTATTCTTTTATTATAGTAAGAAAGTAAACATAAAAGTAATTTAAAAAACATGCAAATTATAACAAACATAACATGCGGAAAATAAAAACAATTAAAACAATATATATGTACTACAAAAAATATATAAATAAAAATGCATAAGCTTCACATTAGTTTCGGGAGGAAATGTGTTAGTTAATATATGCTTATATTCTTGGGAGCAAATCTGTAAAGCGTTTTTGATTAATAAGTAAAATCTCATTAAATGTATCGGTATTACTAATTATAAAATAAAATAAATTCATTTATTTAATATAAACATCTAGTTTGGCTTCATTTTAAAATTATATGGCAATCTTTTGTAATAAACAAGATAAAAGAAAATAAATAATACAAAAAACAAGATAAATATATATTTTATTTCACAATCTAAAATCAGACAGAGTGACTGGTCACAAAACCACGCTAACTTGCCAGAGGAGTGAAATGAAAATAAATTATTCTGTCGAGTAGGAATCAAATCCGTCATTGTGACGTTTATATTAAAAAGCTATATCACTAGGCCGTGATGGCCTCTGCAGTTTTTTTATATTGTGTTTTCATATTTTGCATTGCATATATTCGCATATAATATATCCAATATACAATCCCAATTTTTTTTTCAAACCATATCAATATATTCATTTTATATATCTTAATATTCAAAAATAGATTCCCTTGTTGTATCAGATAAAAGTGTAAGGAATAGGTAATAAAAGCTTATTTACGTTTCAACGTGTTTAATTCAACATGACATGATTTCTAGTAATATTTTTTTACTGCATAATACTATGCTAAAGGGATTCGTGCAAGTAGTTCAAGAAGCTAAAGTGCATAGATAATTTATACTACAGATCCATCTAACATTATCCAAATGTCAATAATTTGACAGGTGTCATTTAATTATTTGATTTATAATAGTGAATCGAAACTATATAATAAAAAAATATATATTTTTTAATTCACCTGTCATTATCAACAATTGGATACACCAACAAACAACTTGTCTCAATATCGACCATTCCATAAAATTCATTTTCCCTCACACCATAAATAAGATAAAGGTTGTTTATTATGTGAAAAATATTGATAGAATATATGATGGAGAAGTGTTTAAGGCTAATAACAATCATATTAGTAATAACGTACAGATAACGCAATATAATAATATATCAATTTTAACAATACATGCTTCACTAAGCTGTTGTTTTGTTAATATAACGTTACGTAAAATATAACAATGTACACAACTAAGTACAGTATGCTAAGTATGATATGCGTCGTGGCACAAAATCAATAACCAACACTTAATCTCATCTAATGCAAGTGTTATAAATAACATACTCATATAACTTGTTACGTGTAAATATGTAGGGCTGCCATATAAATAAACTATTATTGTAATAAAAAAATATCTATTTCAAATCTATATTTCAATAATCCATTTAATTTTAAAAATATTTTTAAAAGAATACAAATAAAATTTAAAGATTTGTCAACTAGATACAATATAGAATATAACATTTGACACAATGTTGCCTCAATCATGTTAAAGGCCGTACAAATGTATTTTATAAATTATTTATATTTTTATTCATTTCCAGAGATGGCAACACCACATAATAACAATCATCTAAGTACTAGCACCCTGTAATATATACATACATATTGTTATTTACATGTACATAATCTATCTCTATGTTATTTACGAACGCTACGGTATGCTAGAAGCTTAGCCGCGATCTCATAAACATCCCTTAAAATGATTATAATTACAAAATAAAATTTGATTGCTATTAAAAATTTCAAACAATCACCGTTCGATTAAATATATTTTAAGACTGAGTTTTTTTTTTCATATATAAGTTTGTTTATATGTATAAATTAATATATTACTCTAAAACAACATTTGTTACTCGCACTGTTGCTTTTATAACATATTGAATTTATATGTTTTATAATTAATTTTATATATATTTACGGACTACTACGGGAAAAATTCCATAAATACGTATATTATATTGACCAAATAGAAATTACGTATTAATTACGTAAATATTTTTAAATAAAGCTATAAAAATGTATATAATTTTCGTCGCTATCTGTTTTGATTCAAACACGAATCTATATATATAAAAGGACTTGTCCTCACTGACTGAGGTAAGACGCACGCACAGCCATAACCGCTGTGCGTAGGAACGTGGAATTTGGACAGGTGTTTACTTTCGTAATCTGGACATCCACTAACAAGGGATTTTGAAAAATTTTTACCCTAAAGTGGTGAAATAGTGGTTCAAAGTTTGTATGGAAAAAAAATTAAATTGGCACCGATTTTTATAAAATTTAAAATTTAGATTTTTAAAAGTATTTAATTGATTACGTGTTTCATCGTTTTCTAGAATTCTCTCCCTAAGGGTGCAAATAAGGGGTTGAAAGTTTGTATGGGAAAATTCTTAATTCGCCACCGATTTTTATAAAATTTGAAATTTAGACTCTTAAAAATATTTCATTGAACACATGTTTCATGGGTTATTAGAATTCACCCCTAAATACGCAAGCGAAGCTGCGCGCGTCCGCTAGTCTTATATAATTATAAAGCTAAAATTCAAGGGATGTTTATAAAAACGGTTGGGTAAAGCAATTAGATATATCTTACATGTGCTCAGGGTGACTGCGGATGCAGTCGATGAAGTCGCTGGGCTTCAATTCCCCTCGGCAGATACGGAACACGGCGGTGAACAGAGGGAACCTGTAAAAATGTATAAATAGATTTTTAAAGAAACATTGTCGTCTAAGCACGGAAAAAATTATGATATAAATATATTCATTTCTCTGATTGGCGAATCTAACACACAACTATGTCCCACTGTTCCATGACGAAACGATCAAAAACGTATGATGAATAAGCAAAATAGCTATGTTTTAATCTTTTTCTGTATTAAACTAGATGACTTTCAATATTAATTCTTTACATGTTCATAGCTACTATAATAAAAAAAATATTCATACTCATTTATTTTCCCACAAAACGCGAAAGTGTGTGCTAACAAAATAAAGTATTGTTCATGGTATGAAGAAGCCGTCAGATGTTCTATATATACTACATGTGACATAACATAAATAATGAATGCCAAATATAATGTCAAACACGTTACAGACACGTGTAAAATAATTATATTTTCTTTACATCTACATACTTACTAAAATATGTATTATATTTTAAAAGATACTACGAGAATTTTTTGTTAATACCATTCACGTTAATGTAACAAACATTGATATGTATATATATTGATATAAATTACAAGTATCGTACATATATTTGAAAAAATAAATAAAAATAAATTTACGTAAAATAACATGCCGCAATGACTAAAAGTATGAGCCTGATGATACAAACTTATAGCCGTTGTTAATTGTTATGCAGCCAACACGCTAATTGCAAATTTAAATGTCCTTTGTCTTACTATGATAAATGTTTTTATCTATATTACAATAGGGTAGGCAGAGAGAACGTAACGTCAAGACACTTCATTCCGCTCCACTCGAAAATGAGGCGTAGTGCTTGTTAAATGGCGTAACTCAACACCGCACTATGTCTATAAGAGAAAGAAGAAATATAACCAACAACTATCACGTTTACAGTCTCAAACAAGTTTGTAGTGAGTTGCTTAGAAATAAATACTACATATTTCACAAAATTAATATAGATTATTTAAGTTATTGTAATTAAAAAGAAAGCAAATATAAAAGGCTCGTATGAAGGTTATCTGCGCTACGTAATGATAATGACAGTGAATCCAATTAATGTTTACAATGACCTTTCAGTCGGTGGATGCAGGCCAAGACAAAACTATTTCGGTCCAATTCGCGATTACGTCATATTCTTAGCGGCACGGCATTAAAATTATTGTTTTTTTTAGCTGCACGCTGTATCTCGCACATAGCAGGGTAGGCAGAGGGGACTTGGTAACCTAGTGTTTAGACACTCCGTTCCACATTAACACTTCCGCCACCTTCCGCCGAATTTTTGAGGCATTGCGTATAGAGTTGCCGAACTCAACGCCGCGCTTTGCCTCGTTATCAAAGAAAATATCTTGTCTATATTTCTTTCCCCAAATGGGTCGCGAACCCACAGCCTGTCACATTTACAGTCGCAAACTTGTGCCCCTGCACCACGACTGGCCCCGCCAAATTAAGATAGTATAATCTATTAATATTAATACAACAGATATTTATTTGTTTCATTAAAAACGTACTTTAGGTTTTTAGTTCTTTAAACAAGTATAAAGTATAAAAAATAAATATTTGCTTGTACGAAAGGCACTTGCATTAACAGAGTATTTGTTTTTATATATACATGATATCTGTTGCACTTCAGTTAACAATGTAAGCTACACTATTTTTATATACATATACTTCTCTAGGTTTAATAAAACAATATTAAACTAATGCATAAATATTAAAATACTAACTTGTTTTCCATATTCTTGTTGGCAAGCATGTGGTTGACTTCCTCGGCAGTAATAGGTCCTTGCAACTTTTGTCCATTGAGCATTTCATCTTCTAACTCTTTGATCGACCGTCCAGTTTTCACAAAAGCCTCTGCCACTCTGCGATTTCTGCCACCTAAATAAATAAATTATTAAAATTATTGATAACTATAACACAAATTACTAAAAAAATGAAAAGAACACGAAATATGGATCAAATAGAAATGAGCTGATGATCTTTAAACGGAACTAGGAACACTCTTGATTAAGTCACCATTCAAACAAAAAAAAACTAGATTAAAATCGGTTCATCCTTCCGAGAGCTACGTTGCCAAAGGCATATATACATTGTTTATCTCCCCTCTGTTTGCCTTTAAAAAGCTTTAAGACATTTTGTTTTTAATGTTTTGTTAGTACCGTCGACAAAAAAAACATTATTAAACATTTGCCGATTGCTAATAAACATTACCATAGTATCGCTTTTTTTGTCTATTATACCTATGATACAACATAATTAATCAATCGCTATCGTATCCGCGACAGATAACGTTCGTAATAACGCCCGTATCTACATAAGTAAGCGGGCAGATAGTGTTAATATGCCTTTTATCATATTGATCTCTGTTATTTTAAGCATTGACTTACCGACCGACCGACCGGCACAGATGGAGAGTATGACGGAAGTTTAGTGCTCAAATCCAGTTTATATTTACATTCCAAAGAATGAACCGTACCGACTTCCTATTATAAGTTTTTTGGCACATTTAACTTAAGTTTTTGGTGTTAGTTAAAAGCTATAAAAACCTAAAACAGGAAATCGGCACGGTTCTCTTTGTTTGATACGAGGTAAATATTCAACGCGGAAGATGTGTAAAAATAAAAAAAATAACTTTTTTATGTGTAACTTATTTAAATATATATAAGCAATACATGTATAAATAACAACTCAACATTGTTGACGTTTACAATAAAAAAATATAATTATTATTTTGCTACATAATGAGTAGAATTATCTATATATTTATTTAAAAATCAGGAAACGTAACTGAGATGTTAATATTCATAAGAAACTTCGGTAATTTGTTGAACTACGTATAGATCGATACACTTCAAAGCCATCGTATAAACTAGATAGTTATGGGTTCAATTCGCACTCTCATATAATAATAATTAAATATATATATTTTCATGTCATGTCAAATTACGACACTCAATATAAGATAAGTAGAAGTAATTTTGCGCAAAATGTAAAGGCATTTAGTGCGATGACCTTGGCACTAGATTATTCCTATCTAGTCTATCTGCTGAATAAAAGCTGAATTCAGATTTTTTTACTTTTAAAGAACTTACCATAACATGTAGTAATTAGGTCAGCAACTCCACAAGACTCGAAGAAAGTACTGAGTTTACTTCCTGGGTAAAAAACATCAACGAATTTGATCATTTCCATGAGACCCAATCGGATCACCGCTGCCTTTGTATTGTCACCAAAGCCCAGACCATCGACGAAACCTGCTCCCACTGCTACTATGTTCTACAGAATAAATGCATTTTAAAATTCAATGTTTAATACGTATGTTAAAGTGGCACAGGTCTGATTTTCACTCGGGGCAATGAAATATTTAATAATTTCTATTCCTCACTGTGGTAATGAGGCAAAACCCGGCGTTGAATTCTGCCACTTGACACGTAATGCCTCGAGAATTCAGCGGAAAGTGGACAACGGAGTATATTAACAATACCCAGATTGCATTTGTCTCCCCTTCTATGTGCGAAATACAGCGTGAAGCTAAATAAAAAAAATAATTAACAAATCAAAAAGTGAGGCTCTTTAAGTAATTGTAATAACAAGGATATATCTCATAGATCGATAATATCATTCATATAGGTCAGAAAATTTTTGAGAATAGTTTTTTAATCATTTTCCTGTATGTACATATTTTTTTCTTTTATGTCACTTGTTATCTTTATCGGTCTAAAAAATATACTTATGATTGTTACATCATAGATTTAATACGTTAAAACTTTTAAAAAATATTAAATAACAAAAAATGTATATATAATGAAACTGGGAAGTAAAACATTGTGTAAAAAATATATATTTTATTATGTAAAACAACTTTACTCGTTACTTTCCGCCAATTAAAAAAAATCTCTATTATATTATATTACAATTACAATATACGATAGCCAAGTAGCTAGCTAGTTTATTATGTAAGTATTCGAACGATATGGCGCGTTGCCAAACGAATTAATCGCTTGTAACTTTGCCCTGATAACGTGTTAAAATAAAAATGGCATGACATACGGTTTGTTTAAATTTAGTTCGTATCATTTGTGTACATTCTTATCTCATATTGTACAGTTAATAGTTATTATTATTTTCAAATTAGCAATAACTTGTATAGATATTTATGTCTACGTAGATATATTTATGTTTTTAAAAGCTGTGTCAGTTTTACAAAAATGATATTCTGTGGCGTGTTCAAATGGTGGATATATATTGGATGGGAGATTTATGAGAAAAAGTAATAAAAAGACGTAGATATGATGAAAACGTGAATGGTAAACAAAGAATTGAATCGGTTAACCTCCGGCAAGGTTAAGTGTATATAAAGTCATTAGGATTTTAAGTAAAATAATACCTATAACGGAATAAATTTAGGTTCGATGCAAGAAAATCTAAAATTTTCCATGAAAAATAAAATTATTTTTCCAGATACCATCCAATTTATTCGTAGCCAATAATACCGGGTATATAGTATTATGCTCCTACCTACAT
Organism: Heliconius melpomene rosina; assembly: GCF_056956725.1. Taxonomy (NCBI): domain Eukaryota; kingdom Metazoa; phylum Arthropoda; class Insecta; order Lepidoptera; family Nymphalidae; genus Heliconius; species Heliconius melpomene. The sequence continues at coordinate 4,429,801 of NC_140404.1, forward strand.
AGAATTACATGCATGCAGAAAATAATAGGTAATAAAAACTATAGCCCTGTCATTCTCATAGCTGTTTGATCGATAAGCATTGTTGGCATGTGCAATGCCACGAACGATCGATGAACAGTTACATTATATTAATTATAAATAATTATTTAAATAGATACTTTTGATATTATTAAAAAGTACTGTATTAAGGTATTAATATTACGTTTTCTATAATGCTATATTATATTAATTCTATATCTACATTAAATTTTAACGTTGTAACGTACGTATAAACGTATCCAAATAAGTAATGAACGTGCACTTATTTATTTGTAGGTACTACTCTAACACTATACACATTTATTTTTCTGAACAAAAAAAATAAATTTCATGCTATATGACGCAAATAGCAGGGTAGGCAGAAGGAACCTCATCGCCGTGATTTACCTCACATATATTATAAATTTGGGATATAAAAACGTCATAATTATAATCAGAATGAGATAGATAAATAGAGCACATATAACTTAACGGTTCGCTGATCGTTCGTCATGAGATAATATCATCTTGCTCTCTTGGCGTTAAGAATATCTCTTTATCCATTACCTATATTTTTTCACAAGATTTGTATTAATTAATTAATAATATTTTATAAACATAACTGAACATATATTTTTTATGCATAAATTATCAATTATTAATCTATGTTAATAAAAAGGCGGCAAAATCATACCTTCAAGGCCCCGCATATCTCCACAGCGTCCTCGTCGTCGACCACAACAACTCTAAAGTACTCGGTCTGGATGATATCTCTCATTAGTGGCGCTAACATCACATCGCGACAACCGATTGTGGTCTCACAGAATTTCTCTTCAGCCACCTAAATGGGAAATAATTTTTACATTTTTTTTATTTCACACACGGTGGGCATAGAGGGAACCCAGGGTTAACTTAATACTGTAAAGACACTAAATTTTCCACTTTCCGCCCAATTTTCGAGACATAGTGTGTTGAGTGGTGTAAGTTAACGCCGCACTTTGTCTTTTTACCAGAGCAAAACAATTCACATGCCCGAGTGGGAGTCGAACCTACAACCGTCGCGTCGCGTACATTCAGATGCCACCCACGGCCTGATATTATTATGTTAGTTACAATATTATAGTAAATTGTTTAAAGAACGTAATTTTAAGTGTATTTGGTACAAATGTAATTTTAAGAGAATATTTATTTTTCCACCGTTTCTTGGTCACCTTTTATTAAGTTTGATAAATATTAATTTCACAGTTTATCAATTAACTTGTTTGGAAGTGGTCAAGCATAACATGTTCGTAGCAAAAATATAAGAGAATGGCACATAATCAAGGCTTTCCGCAAAGTGACAATTTTTAAGAAATCGTTATTAAGATGGTAATAAAATTATATTATAATTTCTTTAAAACAAAGACTTTACTATAAAATTTTAAGACAATTTATATCATTGCTTACATAATTATATTAAATAGGTATTTATTGGGCGCTCCTCAGTTATCGTCGCACGTCGTATCCTACCTTTGATCTTTGTACTAATGCATTACACATTTGGTGATGACTGTGGTAAATTACTTAGTTAAGTAATATATTAAAGACGATTAGAAATCTACATTAAGATAATAAACATAAAATTATTTAGTAATAAGTACCTATAAATAATACGAAATTATATATTAAATATAATTTCAACTCACCAATCTCAAAAAACATGTTTGTAAGTAATAATCAATAAGTTACTTTGTTATAACATGGAACAACTGCTTTTATATTTATTTATATCTTTATAAAGTTAAATTTTAAATGTTCTTGCTATACTATTGCTATACTATACATATAAAAATTATTTTGAAATATAAAAATTTATATAGTGATCTCAAAACTGTACTTCTTAAAAACCATCATCATCACAGCCAACCTAATTAAAATTCTTTGTGAATTCATAATGCTTAAATGCTTAAATTTGTATAATATGTTTATTTTAAATTATTGCCAAAACATATGCGGCGCAGGGGCCCAAAGTGTGACTGTACAACTGACTGATTGTCGGTTCGATCTGCACTCAAGGAGATGAAATATTTATTTAAATTTATATTTCCATTTCTTCACTCTGGTGTCTAGGCAAAGTGTGGCATTGAGTTCTGCCACTCAACACACAATGCCTCCAGAATTCGGTAGAAAGTGAGAATATCCTACAAATAGGTTTCTACAGCCCTGCTTTGTGCTGGATAGTGGGAAGCTGATTTTAAAATATATTTCATTCCATATTAACAACATTGCTGTTAAAAATAATTGTTAAATATCTAAGCATAAAAATACACAATTCTCACCTCTGAAGCAATATTGGCACCCATCAGTACTGAGCAAGGAATTTTCAAGCATCTTGTAATGATATGTGAGATTAAGTCAATGCCACCGCCCTCTGCTATGTCAAAGCCCTGCCAAATTGCATTACACAATCACTATATGTTTAGTTTGCTCAATACTCCCTTGAGTGGGAATCCACATGCCACTGTTGTGTTTACAATGTGACGCTCAAATAATCATTATTATAAATAATAATTATAATTTTATTATTATACCTTTATAAGAGATAATGCAGCTGCAGTCGGTTTGATTTTTCCTAATAAAGTAGAGCATATTGTGCGTACAAACTGATGTGGCACAACAAATATTAGTAAATCAGCATCTTTAGCTGCATCCACAAGGTCAGGAACAGCTACCTAATTAAGAGTTGCAATACACAAATGTAGTATAATACAGCAACAAGAAAAAAAGCAACCAATGTAATCTATTTATAAATACATATTAAAATTACTATACTCAAGAACTAAAAAAATTGTAAGTAATAATGGCATTGAAAGAGCTCCAGTTAGGAAGTAGACTAGAAATAGACTACACATGCTGAACATGTGGTACAAGTGCCAATTAATGGAACTAATAAGAAATTATTAAGTTTCATACTCACAACATTGGGTGGTAGTTTATGACCTGGTAAATATTTCACATTTTCATGGGTTTCATTTATTATTTCAGTTAATTTTTTCCCCTCGATCATTTCCTCATATACCCACATAGTTACTCTATCTTCAAAGTTAGAAAGTCGAGCAGCATTTCGGCCAACAATTTTGGCAATTGCAGAGCCCCTATGAGATCATGACAATTTAACTTAAATATAGCTCTTTAATATTTCTCTAAAGTCTTTTTCGCTACCGACACAAAAATATAATAATAAAAAAATAAAACAAACTTATAAATAATATTTTATTAAATCCTTAGAAAACACCTTTACTTATCATGTCATAAGACATCACTTTGTGTATTATAAGGTCGTAGTATACAAGATTCTATAAGTAATTATGTAGTTACATAAATGAAACCTTACCAATTCCCTGAACCTACAATGCAGACACGATTTTTAATTTGTTTTTCAGCCATTTTTTAAGATTTAATTCTTATTTTAATTAAGACTATAGTGTACTATTTATAAAACTATCAAAATTATCGTGTAGGAAGACGCTCACTCAATGTAACTAAATATGTACACTAAATTTGCTCAGCTAGATAAAACTCTAACCAAGACTTGAAGCAACTGACGTCTGACAGCTTGACAAACAAACGACGTTATCATTATCATTATATCAAGCGGATTGTAATGTTGGTAGTTCTACTAAAATATTTATAACTTCATAGGCTTACCACCGTACGGTATTTTAATACGAAATCAAACATGCTTAAAAATATTTATATAAATAAACATTAAAATACAGTACGTGAGTTTCATATTCATTTCAATATGATCTAGTATAATGTTCCTTGAATATGATAAAAATTCATAATATAATGAAGGTTCAGCACCTTCACGTTTTAAAAAAATATTAGTTAAAATTCATCAATTGTAAATATTGTTTACTAATTTAATAATATATAATTAATCGGCATAATTTAACGTTTCGTAAAATATAATTTTTTATTTGTTACAAAAACAGAATCAGATTTTTTGTCACATGTCAACTGTCATTTGTCAACTTACGCACTGCAAAACTTGATGTTCCTTACATTATGAATTGTATTTAATGAAAATTACATAATTTACTCTAAAAGTAAACAATAACCAAGAAAATGCTTAAGTATGTTATAATAATAAATAAAAATTAGTATCCTATGCATAGAAACTTTGAAGATTCATTATATAAGGTCAATATACTTAAATTTCAGATTTGGAATTAAGTCTGCCATACTTGGGTCAGCTGTATATTATACAGTTGATAAAGGAGTGTGGAAAGATAGTGCTACAACAAGTGAGCTTTATGAAGAACTCGAAAAAGGAATATCTCCATATGTAGGCGAATTTAAAAGTCAAATTCCTTACGAGGTAATATTATTTAGGATATTAAATGATTTTTAATTAACCAAATAAAAACTATAACAGTAAATATCTTTTTCAGCTTCCTCCTTTGCCATCAAACGATAAATTAACATATTTATGTAAATATTATTGGAACAGTGGAGTCAAAGCTACTTTCAAATTTTTAGTAGATCTTCCATCACACGCTTCAAATGCAGCAACTAAAACATATGACTTCATTTCTGCCTCGTTAGATCCTATTGAACCCAGTGCAGATCACAGTCAAGAAAAAACAAAATAATTCATATAATAATAGATTAGTGTAATAACTGAACTAACTTATTAAATCTGTAAAGATAGTTGGTTTTATTCTTTACTTCCCAAAATACATTTATAACCTTTAATGTATTTATTTAACACAATATATGTAAAAAAATTGGTAGTTAAAAAATCTTATATACAGTGGATGATTGCTTATTCCATGTGATCCAAGCCTTATTTGTATCTGGATAAACATATGCATTTTATTGAAGGATAATATATCATGCAATTTATAGAACCATATATAAATATTAACTAATCAACAGAAAAAATCTGCCGATTACTAATTCTTTTTCATGACCTTGTTAATGATACATCTTGGAAAGGCATAGGCAATAAACAATTATATTCTTGCATAGTATATTTTTTTAGCTTAGATAATATTTATCTTGAGAATTAACAAAAAAAACCTAGTAAATAATAAATATTTGAAGTTTCAATTTTCAAATCAACATATTTCATCCCTGCTTCTCCTGTGAGCTACCACAAACGAAATTGTTTTAAGGCTCAAAGTTGGAAGTCTTTAAAAAAAATCCTAGTAATAATTAGCAAAAATAGTTGAGGGGTCTTGAACTATCAATTTCCAGTGTATGTAAAGGGGCAAGTAATAAAATAACCATTACAAAAACAGTCCACAACATGTGGCACATTTTGATTTATTCCTTTCTTATGTCACACATTTCACATTTCCAAATTGTTATATCCATAAATATAACCAATATACAATTGTTAAATTTTTAATATATCTAGAAAATGTATGTTTCACGGAAATGTAAATGAAATATTCTATTACTTAGTGACTAATTGTAATATTTATGGACATCGCAATTATCATGCACTACCATTTCAAAATGTTCAAATAGGAATAATAAATTTGAAAAATGTTATTTTAAAAAAGATAATTGTTATAATGTAAAAAATCTATTGAACATGAAAAAATGATAAGGTCATTCTAAATAATTGCACTGTCATGAAGTATATCAAGTTTTTGTGCACAATGTTTCGAAACAGTATTGGTCTAATCATGAATGATCTATAATATGTAAAGACAACATGTTTCTAAGAAGATTCAAATATTGTTGTTATCCAAAATGTGGATTTTAAAAATATTTCAAGAAAACTGAACTATTGATGCAGAAACTACTGCTTACAAATGTCTGTAAATTGTATCATGTCTCTATATAAGAAAAGTACAAAGGAATCAGGTTGTACATAAACATTTAAAAATTAACAATAATTTTGCAGCCAATATGCCTATCTCATACAGATATACAGTCATTAGCTCAATGAACACTTGAGTATAATTCATTGAAAGCTATATAAAAAGATAAGCTTTATTATTGCTTATATTATCATTATATGTGATAGTTAGTTCATGTTGTAAGCTTATAGTGTATAGATAATTCTATTTTAATTTCAGTTGAAATACAGCTTTAAAATGTCATCAAAAATTTATAAATAATGATATTATTCACTTAAGTATTGAAATTTATTTATATACTTTAGAATTGCTGTTAGTCACAACAAGTTTACTCTATTTAATACAATAACAATGAGAACAATATTACACTTTATGTTTACAACATGAAAGGAAATAGAAAGCTGATTGAGTGCCCACAGATATTTTGTGAAATTTGTTTTTAGGCTGCCGTTTCAACTTCCATTGGTTCTTCAGCACCAGTTTTCTTTTTCTTCTTCTTATTTGACTTTGCAGATGAGTTCAGAAGGGCCTAAAAAACCAAATAGTTTGTTCTAATAGTAATAGTATTAAACAAATTGTTTTGCAAGTTTCACTAGAAAAAAAACATGTTGTAATGGTTCAAACCAAAGAGTAAATTGAAAACAAATTAGCTCAAAAACATTACTGATCATATACCCTGTGCTTGTTCAAAGCAGACTATTATTGAATATGCTTTGAAAGATAACAGGGTTTTATAAATATGTACACTCAACTGCAAAGAAAATATATGTTTAAATATATAAATCACAATGTACTTTATATTAAGCTAAGAATTTGTTTAATTAAATGCAATAATCACAGAAACTACTGATTAAATTGTACAGTCTATTAATTAATGGGGAAGGCTATAAGATATATTCTATTTTTAATTATTTCCATTAGGCCATGCAGGTGATGCAGTAGGTATGCTAGTAATATTACAAAGCTAAAGTTTCTTTAGTAAAAAATATTTGTGTTGTGTAAGGATATGTTATAATATGGGAGCATAGAAAAAAGGTAACTAGTGTACATATAAATAATAGCATTATTATTTATTAGCATTAAATTTGTTTTACTTACATTAAGTTCAGGATCTTTGATAATGCGTTCAGTTTTACACTGACTCTTATCAAATGGTAGTCCTGTGATACGATGAGTACCACTTGGTAACAACAGTACTGTAAATTTGAACTGTGCTACAATTTCACCTGGCCTTTCGTACAATACCTGTAAAGAAAACACCATTAGTTATTAAAAATATTGTTTATAAAATTGCAGATAACAAAATAGTTTACTATTCCAAAATTCAATATTTATCTCATAATGCTACTTAATATACATACATTACTATTTTTAGATTTGTTTAAAGTGGATCATCTTTAATAAAGGTCTAACTATAAATGCAAGTGGGATTACAATCCACAGTAAACACATTTACAGTCCAATGCTGTCCTGCTATGGCATTGGCATTGTATGTTTTCATTCAATATCTACTACTATATATTACCTGGAAAGGCTCAATGAGTTTGTGATTTACACATTCAACAACACCAAGTCTTGCACTAGTTTCTTTATCGAAACTACGCAGGTTGAAAGGCATAGATCCATGCTTGTTGCGGACCTAAAGAAAAAAAAATGGTTTTATTGAATTATCACTAATTTTAAAAACAAAGGTGGTCATTTTAAAGAATTGTTATTGACAACTATTTATATTTTGCTAGTAACAAAAATTATTTATATTTATTCCTTCCTATAAGAGAACTCTTGCCCAAAACTGAAATTATCCAAAACTTATATACCCAATTCCTATTTTAGATATCTGATGGTTTCAGTTATGGTCGTGGAGCTTTATAACATCCTTGAAGTCATACTCAGAAAATTACTTAAACAATAATTAATTATATGTGAAATAATAATCTAAGCCAAAGTGTGCAAGTAGCAATCATAAGCATAACACCAAACATCTTACATTGCCTTATCCCGAAAATATTTAATAATATTAGTTTTCATATTGAATTTAATATAATTTAAAGATTTATAAAAAGACAAATTGTAAAAATATTATGTCAGTATTTTGTAATTACCTCACTGTAGAACATTCTAGATGCTTTCAATTTAAGCTGATAAATTTCATCAGTTTTTTTGTATATTGTACACCTTGTATCCATTTCCCTTCCCTAAAATAAGATAATTTTATTAACAAATATATTAAAATATATTTTTTAGGAATCACATACAAAAAATTATAATAGTTCTCCAATCTGATTGACACTGACACAATGACTAAGTTCAATTTCCTTGATCTAGTAACAAGACAAAGTGCATCATTGAGTTTCACCACTCAACATGCAAAGTCTCAAGAAAACAATGTGGAAAATGCATTAAAAAAATATACTTACAACACCCTCTCCAGTAGAAATAAGTACATCCATGGCATAGACTTCATAAGTCTCAAAGGAGGCCTTCTCATGCTCTTTCCTTTGGGCCTCCGATGGGTTTTGAATGATGCTTTTTTCACCATCAATACGGAACTGCTTCAGTTGATGGGAAAGCATGCCTTCTATGGGCTTACAGCCGTATTCAGCACTAATTTTTTGAACAACATCTGTTACTGCATAGTTCTATATAAAAGTAAAAGTTCTATACTAAGGATAGCAAAAATTTTAAGAAAATGTAGACAATATAAATGTTACTATCTACAATGAGGCAAGAGAAAATGAAATTTTTACTACAAGTTTAAAGTAAGGTCATTATCTGATTGTATATGAGATAGTTAAAGCTTTGACCACACTCAGGGAATGAATTAGTTTCATTTTTCTGCTTTGGGAAGATAAAATGTAGAGGTAAATTCTAGAAGTTAAAGTCTAATTATTTTATTTAAAATAAGAAGTTACAAGCTACATTTTATAAACATTAAACAATTTACCACCAATTCACTTAAACTACTGCCTACACTGACCTGAGGACCAGTGCCATTATAAGTAATATATACATACAACATAAGATTTCAAATACAGCATTAGAAAAAAAAAGTAAAACTAACCTCATTGCCTGATCTTAATAATCTCAAGGCGGCCTCGCTAGCATTATGTGCAGCAAGTAAGACATCTGCAGCCCTTCCGGATGCCTCCCCACCACCAACTACTACTGTGTGAGCTACAACTGCTATGAAACCATCAATATGGGCACCCAAGTCACTAAAAATATATCAAATAAAATATAAAATGTATATATACGAAAAATGTAACCTAACTTTTTTTATTGTGTCATCATATTTTGCTTATAGAGTATGCAAAGGGAACTTAGTATTAAGACAAGTGCTTCCCCACACACTGCCCAATTTTAGAGAAATTGTGTATAGAATGGTAGCCTTGTGACACTTGGCCTTCTTTCCAGAGTTGGGAAGTGAAAAATCATTCTAGAGTTGAACTCACAACTGTTCCATTCATTCAAATAATGCAGCACCATGACGGTTATAAATCTATCTAAAATATGTAAGTATGTATTAATAAATTGAATTGTGTTAAGGCACTTTTCAATTTAGAGTTCGTACTAGTATATTTTTCCCTGATTACTGCCAGATTAATTACTAAACTAAACTGGAAAGAATTCAGGGTTCAAAATTATTTATAAAATTTCCTTTCTAATTCAAACAGAAGAAAGAAAATCGAAATGAATGCTGAATAAAAAATTCACAAAAAAATAGCTTAGTTTTAACTATAGTGAGGCAAAAACTTCTTTTAAAGATTAGTTTACTGCTTACATTTTGGCAAGATCCCCTTGTTTCAATACATAGTCAGCCTCACTAGGTATTGGCGAAAAATGACATATACAATTATTTACGGAAACGCATGTCGAAAACGCGATTCCTTTCTTGGAATCCTTTTCTTTTTTAAATACTTTAGACGTTTCCTCTAATAGCAAATTATCACCGAATTCACATATTTCTCTTGCTGAAGCGTCTGGTACGCATTTAGCTATAACTTGCTCTAAAACACCTGAAAAAGAGCAGATGTATTTAATTATTAATATATAGTTTAATAATTAATAGTATAGGGTTGATGATTTCTAGATTTTGGAGAGCGGCACCACATCGCCCGCATGGCGATGACACGCGTCCAATCGACATAAACGTGCATCTATTTAAACTTAATTCATTTGTACTAATAACATAACAAAATAAATCATGAATCACGTTATCGTGTGAGCTTACGGTTAACAATTTGCCCTGCTAATTTGTACTTGGTAACAACCAAGTCTTCTGCAATCGTTTTTTCCACTTCTTTATCGTCAGCCATTTCTCAAAACTATAGTTTGGTTAGACAGGTACTGTCTGTTGGTTGGCCAGTTGATTGTCAATCACGTGACTATGACGTAAACTTAAAATGGCGGGGAAAATTTAGCGTCCTAAATTAAAATTCTATATCGTAAAGTAAACAATAGTAATAAAAAGTTACGAAGATTTTAAAATTATTATACATAATCATTTATCCATATTTAAAAAAGAAATATATTTAACTACACATATTTAGACAGAACTTAAATAACCTTTACATTTTAGTAAAACGAGGTGTACATAATTAGTACATACATAATAACTGACCTTTAATAAAAGCCATTTATGATCTTTAGACAGAATTTATGATATAATCAATGGAGACGCAATATCTGATGAAAAAGAAAGCTGGGGTTTGCCAAGCTTCAATTCTTCACAAACGTTTGACTTCCGTCTAGACGCTTGCTTAAGAGTGCGTTAGTTCGTAAATGTGAAGTTATTTTAATTTTGCGTTAGGCTGGAGCTGGGGAGATGTAGAGAAATCATACATCGAACAAATAAGACCACAAATCTAGTGAGAGATTGGCTGAGCTATAAAATCAGAGGACCCCATGGATAGATTAGCCACTATGAAGAACATTGAATGCCCTAAAAAATAATAAAACATACCATCTAGAGGCATGGAAATCGAATACCTTCTGAGAGATTATCATATTATAAACACCGATGTGGAAAAGTGCCCCACTAGCTAGACGAGATGAGAAAGACTAAAAAATGCTATTTATTAAATATTAACTTTTGAAATAGGTACCGTATCATAAACATTCTATTCGTTCAGCAACTGATTAGTTGTCATCACAGGTTGTCATTGTCAATTTAAATTTGAAATACCTTAAAAGAAAAACTAAAACCTCTTAATTCTTATGAAATTAGCCAATTATTACTTATTGTGAAAAGGTACAATAAAGTAATTTTAAATAAAATCGCGGGATTGGGTTAAATAATTCATTATATTATATATTATAAAGACTTAAGTTTCGTAATATAAGTGAATATAAAATATTGAATTTGATTGGTTTTTATTTTATTATTTAAATCAGAAGAATATGAGTCATAACATAGAGGAGCTACTTCTTATGTTGGATGAAAAGATTATATACGGGGAAGATTTAATTCAACAGCTACAATGTGCAGAGAACGTAGAAGGAGTGTTAAAACTACAAAGAAAAATTTATCAAGAGGTGGACTTCCTTAAACGAGTAGGCTGACGATTGTTACTTACTTTTTTAGCTTATTTTCCTTTTTTTTATCTTCAAGCAGAGGAACCTAAATATATAAATTAAAAAAATAAAATACATTCCTACAAGTGATAAATAAACCCACAGCTATCATCTTAGTTAGAATTACTGTATCTGCATGAGTCTTCTTTTATAAAAATTCTACCTTCAGTTGCAGAAATCAAGGAAAGTGAAAAAAGAACAGTTATCCTGTTCCAATCTAAGGCATTTAGGAGCTACGGTAACCTGTGCAGTCAGACCTGGTGTGATTTCTGTGTGTAAAATATTCCATATCAATGATGAAAACAAACTACTGGTTGATATTATAAGTGAAGAAGGAAAAGTATGGACCAAAGGTTAGTGCAACTTTACTGTTTTTGTATTAAAATAAAAAAAAAATATAATAAAAATTATAATATTTATTTTAAACTAGAATAAGTTTATTTTTATTGTTAGGCTGATTTTTTTCATTGTGTTCTGTGGATTTTTTGTCAATAGTGTTATTTTATATAATTCTAATTAAAGTATATATTTTTAACATAACTAATTCTCGGCTTTGCTTGTGTTTTGCAAATACTGTGCTTTGTCTAGTCAAGCCTGGGAAACATAAAGTATTCATTCTTCCAATGGGGTTGTAAAACCACAAGCTTAGTGATTACAATCAGACACATAGTATAGCTTAACACTATGTCCCTTGTTGTTGTATGTTGTTTTTTGTAGTGTAGTTATTATTAAAGCATGCACATATATGATAGTAAACAAATAAAAAAATAGCAGAGTAGGTGCTATGTGTTCAGACATTTACTTTTTTTATAACAAGGTGAGGAAATGAAAATATTAAATATGTAAATTTTTCATTCCCCAAGAGGGAAATGAATCCACAACTCTATGAGTTACAGCCATACTCCATAATGGAACTTCCCTTATAAGCATTAATTAATAAAATGACTCTTGTTAAAACAGTAATTGCAAGGAATCCAAAGTCTCTGTCAGCATTAAGCTCGGGCAAAGCTTCCTACGGAGCAAGGTCTATCCTCGATCAAGCTGAGGACTATTTGAAGTGTGCAAAATTGTATCCATGTATGTATCAGTCACCAAAGGTAAGGATAGTCATCAAATGAGCTACTTTATTTTAAAAGCGTATAACAATAACTTGTTTATGTTGTTAACATAAGATGAGTAGTAACAACTAACAAGCATATAAGAATAAAAAAAAATAGTCTTTAATCTTGTCAGATGAATTGTAATCAATTTAATTAAATAATTTTATTACAGGTTATCTTTGAATTTGCTAGTGGTATTGAGGAAACCCTTGCCAATAGACTCAAAGCATTGGGAATTACAATAATTGGAGACATTTTGCAAGACTCTAATTATGTTGAAGAATTTGATGACTCATATGAATCAAGTGATGAAGATTCATTAAGTGATAGGTATTTATTTCCACATACAATTAAAACAAATGTTTTTATTAAGTATACTTGATTTTTTTAATTAAGTACACTTAAACTCTTAATTTAAAAATATAATAGATATCTCATAACAATTTCAACAATTTATTAAATATTTTTTTTTTTCAGCCAACAAGTAACTGCAGATAAGGTATCTCAATGTATAAAAGAAAATCACGATATAAACTTGTTAAATCTAGATGTTACAGCAATGATGGCATATGTAAGCAACATGACAAATGGACATTGTCATTTTGTGTTTAAACAAGATGTTCTTACCCAACAATCTGCTTGGGAGGCAGAAAGACCAGTCAAACCTATATTAGAGAAGTTATTCAAAGGTATAATAATACAATATTTTAAGCTTCAATCTGTATTCCATACAGACGTGTATGTGTTTTAAATTGGTTTACACATACTTTTTTAGCCTTATCCACTGTCCGGGGGCCCTCATGCTTTTTATGTCACCTTCCCCCAGTATCTTTGCTACTGTGTTTTTGAAGGTCAACTGAGACCTCCCCGTACATCTTTTATGTCTATAAAGTATTATACATATAGTAGAAAAATAAAATTGTAATTGACAGATTCTGTAATACTAAAGTTAACAATAATTTTATTGTTGATGACCATTTAATAATTCCTCTTCATTTAAAAAAATATTAGAATTCATATTTTAATGAATTTTGAGATAGATTATTTTTTTTTAATTGAGAGTATTTTTTTTTATTTAGATAAAACTTTAATATGCTGCAGAACTGCATGGGATAATTTTGAAAAAATTATTGACACCTTAGGAGGACCTATGGAAAAAACACGTGCAGGAGAATTAAAGGAACAACTTATTATTTATGAAGATGATTATGGAGGTATAAAAATGTATATGCATATTAGGAAAAAACAATTAAATTCATTGTTATTATATAATTTATAGATTTTTCCATAAGTGGTGTTATTTTCTTGTTTAGGTGAAGATGACTATCCAAGGCATAATTTGAAAGTAAGAGGGCATGTACGATTAAGATCTAAAATAATTTTCAATTTCGGACATAGAATGAAATCTCTCACTATATCTGCTAATGAAGGATTTGTAAGAGCGGCAGCTCAACAGGTAAACCATTAATGAAAATTATATTTGCACTAGCTCTAGGTTTCCTCTGACCTTTTCAGTCAGAGGAAACAGTGCTAAGACACTTCACTCCAGATTTTTATTGTGGACCTCAAATGTGGTGCATTGCCTTGCCTGGGCAGGGAGATGTAAGAATTTTCATTTTCTCAAGTGGGTATGTATTTTGAATACATAGCGGATGTATTTACAATCAAAACTGTCCCACTGTATTACTATAGCCTAATTAAAAATAATAAGATTGAAATTTTTCAATATTAAATGTTTTCAGGGAGTCACTTATGCTACCTTTATTCATGAATCTCGTGCCTTAACTGAAGGTAAAGAAGAATCTGCGACAAAGATATGTTTATGATGTCATACCAACTGTTTTAGATAGAAGAACATCACAAAAATATTGTGTTATTATAAAATAGTGACACCATATAGTACTTTTTTATACCAGTGTTAGTTAATTTAATGAATATTTGGTGTTAATGTCATTCAGATATTTATGTACAATGAGCAATTAATCAGTGCAAAATACTCCTGTGATACTGTTTATGATAAAGTATATACTATTCCCGTTGTGTAAATTTCGCAAAATTAAATGCTATAAAGTTTTTTTATTTGTTATTTTTTATTCAAATTCAAATTCAAAATATTCGTTATTCAAATAGGCAATTATTACAAGCACTTTTGAATCGTCGAATGAACATATGAATAAAAAGCTACCACCGGTTCGGAAGGCAGTTCTGCTGAGAAGAGCCGGCAAGAAACTCAACAGTTGCTCTTTTCAAAATATTGTTTTATATATATACTAATAAAAAATAAGCCTAAATAACTAAAATAAGTTAAAAAATAATAAAAAGTGGAGATTTATTATTAGAAAAAATATCTGAGTAACCGAAATGAACAAACAAAAGAAGTAAAAGTAACTAAAGGAAATTCTTAATATTAGAAAAAGTACCTAAAGTTTGCCATGCGCGCGTACTCAACATTTTTCTATATTAAATAATTATTAATTTTTGCGAACAATATTAAATAAAATCCCAAATGATTAAAATTACGATATTTTAAGTGTATAACATCGGTATAGATAACCGAACTGAGATAAATTAATTATAAGCAGCAAATAATTACATAAAAAATAATAGTAATTCGAAAATATATAAAAATTTACAAAATCATCAAAGTCATCTGCCCGTTCGCGTCGGTCATACTATACCACTCGTAGGCTAGGTCATTTGGAATCAGTGACATCTTAATTATTTATTACAATGTTATAGAGTAAATTATAATTTCCATCAAGATGAAATGTTAAAAGTGACTATTATATTTATTTTCATAAGGATGAATATCAAATTATAGAAATCATCTAATTTTTGTTAACCCTAGATAGATAACCATATTTTACTGTACACTAAAGATAACCATACGTCGATTCAACGTGCGAATGTTTGAGTGAGCATATTTTACATTATGTATATCCTAGGTTTATGAATATGTTATTATATATTAATGTATGTAATTGTGTTCTGAATAAATAAAAAACATTAGAGTTAATTTGTATTTTTATTAGAAAAAATAAAAAAAGAACAAAAGGAGGTACTTCTTAATTTATAAAACTTGAACATTTAGGAATCTCTCCGTCAGTTTTATAATTTGAGACATAAACTTTTTAAAATATTTTTTTTATAAACTATATAATATTAGAAACCTAATTAAATATATTTTTTTATTAATTTTCGTCTCAAAGGCACTTAGGACAGGCGCTAGACTTGTGCTCTCGTGCTGCACAAATGGGATTTTTACAGTTGCCGCACATAGCTTTGTCATCCTTCTAAATTTTGATGGACAAAATGCACGATATTTTCTTTTCTTTAGCTCAAATACACCTTCGAGTTCTTTGGGAGGTGGCTTTTACATCAGGATTTTCCATCTTCAGCTGGATTTCTGCGTTGGTCCATTTTGTTATCTCCTCAATTACAATGTCATCAGTAATAAATGTACTGAAACACTCTAAAAGCTCTTAAGGGCATTTATTCGTCCGAGTGGGACCCTTTGATGTCCGTATAATATTAGCAGATATTCTTCCACTTGTTCTGCCTTTAGTGGCTGTCCAACGATGATCGTTTTGCCTCGAAGAGTTTGACGCTGTAGCATGACAATCGGCATACTTGCCGAAGCACTTTCAGGCGCTTCAGGGTTATTTTCAGACACATCTTCAGTATGCAATGTGTTTACTACTGATGGACCACTCACCTCATAGTCTACAGCATCATTCTGTACTTCATATTTTAATAAATTGTCTTCAGTTTCACTGTCCGACCCCTGAATCTCTGCATCGGTCGTTTCATGCAACAACCGACTGATTTTTGCATCGTTTATACGATTATGTGACGATATGATGTTTTGTTTTGTCGTGAGCTGTAACAAGTAAAAAAAATGTACATTTATTCTAAAAAAAGTCGCAATAACACATTTTCCTAAAAATCTAAAAACTAACACTAAAGATAACCATACGTCATTTCGACGTAAGGTAGGTAGATATTGACGAAAGTATTGCACTTACCGGAGGGATACGGGTGTGTCCTGCAAGCTCCGACGGCCAAATGAGTTGATAGGAACGACCAGTTTAGTAACGCGAAAAACAAACGAGTTATATCATTTTTTCAAAATCGATTACGTCGATTCGACGTAGGTTATCTATCTAGGGTTAATGTATACAAGTCTATATCGGCGCGCGCCATGTATGCATTAAACAAACTCACTTTGGGTGACGTTTTCTTAAAACAACAAAGTTTGCAAGCCGTTGCTTAGCAACGCGTAGCGACGATTGTTATTAACATGGCGGAAGAAATTGCTTGTCAAATTAATTATTTTAATATATTGGTATACTTATATCGAAAATATTACAAATATGAGAAAAAAAAAGTATCCTATGTTCATCCCAGGACCCTCAAGTATCGCTATATGAGTATTTTATCACAATTAATTTAGCGGTTTGGCCCTGATTGCGTAAAAGACAGGCAGACAGACAGACAGAGTTACTTTCGAATTTATAATATAGGTATGGATTATATCATAGCCAACATAATAAGTCATCAAGTATGTTACAATATCTCATCAAAAACTTAACGTGAAAGGAGACTCCAGTTAAACATTAAGTAATGTGTCGTTTTGGACTTACTTCAGCAGGCAAAGGCAAGGAAGATCTATACGGTTTCGAGTTTTGTGTTCACTGGTGATAAGATTGAAGCTCTAAATGTCACTTCACTATTTTTTAAGTACAGTCGTTAGTATATTTGCAAATTAGCGTACTTCTAGCTTGTACTGGCTAAACTGCTGTTGTTGGCCATCACTAGTAGGACATCACCAGTGATGGTCTTTACAGCGTCACAAAACGGAAAGGGGCGAGAGTAGTTCGGCCCTGAAGAAAATGTACGAATTTTAATGGACGCTTGTGAAGGCTTGGTGATAAGGCTGGCGTGCCGTGAGATAACACTGGCCTCACCGCTTCTTACGGCGGCGGCACCCATATATATATCTCTTTCGCCACTGTTAGCCTAAGTTTATGGCACGGGTTTTGTTTGTAAACCTCTTCTGTAAAGTAAAGTAATATTTACTCAATAGGTACTTCTAGGGAACGGTAAATACTAAAAAGATGATATTTAATTTAATTTAACAATAAGTTAAGTACGCGCAGCATTAAGCTGGTTAGAATTTAAGAAAATAAGTTATATGTTATTATTATATTTTTTTGGTACAGTGCTATAAATATTAAACATTTAGAACTTACTTTTAAAAAAGATTAAAGTACGATATCGTAGCTTATTGAATTAGATACGGTAGTAACCCATACTGCAGTTTCACGTTACGATTATTCAGATTTTCTTTGACGTTTGTTTGAATATGACATTACCAGATGATTTTAATTAAATTTAACATATTCAAACTTATTATTTTATTGTAATTGATTGTATTTTAAGCCATGCTATTACTAATAATATAATATGTATAATAAAAATGAAATGAAATATTGAAAACCTAGAATAAAGAAATGAACTAAACTAATATATATAAAATGTTAAAAGAAAATATGGATGAACTGGATATACAAAACTCTACAGAAAACGTCTCATTTTTAGCCGATTGTTTTGATAAATCTTTTAATTTACAAAGTTCTCTAAATTATGTTAAAGATTATATTGCAACGACGAAAAATGAACAAAATATACCTAAGGAACAAGCTTGTTTACTCAGAAAGAAAAGTTTTCTTGCACAAGAAAAACAAATTAATAAAAATATTTCAAACCTAGATGTACTTACACAGCTTAATGAGAACAAAACATACAAGAAAAATTTAAAAAACTGGGGCTTGCCACCACAAATAGCAGATAGATATAAACAAAAAGGTATTGTAGAGATGTTTGATTGGCAAGTTGATTGCCTTTCGAATCCAAAAGTTTTAATAGATTGTGAAAATCTTGTTTACTCTGCTCCTACTTCTGCTGGTAAAACACTTGTAGCTGATATATTAACTATTAAGGCTGTTCTGGAGCGCCAAAAAAAAGTTATTATAATATTGCCATTTGTATCAATAGTTAGAGAAAAAATGTTTTACTTACAAGATATTTTATCAACTTCTGGAGTCAGAGTTGAAGGGTTTATGGGTTCTCAATCTCCCCCTGGAGGATTACAATCAGTCCATATTGCAATATGTACAATAGAAAAAGCAAACAGCTTAATTAATAAACTGCTTGATGAAGGCAGTATATCTGAGCTAGGAGCAGTAATTGTAGATGAGTTGCACTTATTAGGAGATCCACACAGAGGGTACATTTTAGAACTTCTTTTAACTAAAATAAAATATATTTCTTCCAAGACTGCTAATATAAAGATACAAATAGTTGGTATGTCTGCAACATTACCTAATTTGGAAACATTAGCAAGTTGGTTACAAGCTGAATTATTTATTACAGAATTTAGACCAATACCTTTGGATGAATATTGTTTAGTAGGTAGTAAATATTATGATAAAAGTGGAAATTATAAAGGACCATTTAAGAATACAAAGTCACTGACAGAAGAGGATTATGT
Source organism: Heliconius melpomene rosina (assembly GCF_056956725.1). Taxonomy (NCBI): domain Eukaryota; kingdom Metazoa; phylum Arthropoda; class Insecta; order Lepidoptera; family Nymphalidae; genus Heliconius; species Heliconius melpomene. The sequence goes on from NC_140404.1 coordinate 4,448,904, forward strand.
GCTATCACTGTGTTTAGATACAATTAAAGAGGGTTGTTCTATTTTAATATTTTGTATGACAAAGAATAGATGTGAGAATTTAGCACAGAATATTTCATCTTCATTTTTTAAAATAGGATGTACTAGTAATGATCTAGGAAAACTTTTAAGAGAACAACTAAAGCCTGAAAGTATATTGGAAGTATTAGAACAATTAAAAAACTGTCCTGTAGGACTTGATAACATATTGAAAAAATTAATTTCATTTGGTGTGGCATATCATCATGCAGGGCTTACGTTTGATGAAAGAGATATTATTGAAGGAGCATTTAAGTCAGGTGCAATAAGAGTGTTAGTTGCAACATCTACACTGAGTTCAGGAGTAAATTTGCCTGTTCGAAAAGTAATAATAAGATCTCCAGTATTTCAAAAACAGCCCATAAACATATTAACATATAAACAAATGATCGGTAGAGCTGGAAGAATGGGTAAAGATGTAAAGGGTGAAAGTATTTTAATATGTACCCCAGCCGAACAAAAGATAGGATTCGGTTTGATGATGGGAAACTTAGAACCTGTTAAAAGCTGTATTGAAAGTGAAGACAAATTTATGAGGACTACTCTTGAAATGATTGCAAGCCAAGGGTCCTGTACAAAATCAGATTTAGAGCTCTATACAAAATGCACTTTGCTCTTTACGCAACAAACTGATAAACCATTAAAAAAGTCATTACTTAATAAAACTTTAGAAGAACTTATTAATTTTGAACTAATAAGAATTCAAGGTGATGATGACCAAAATCGATATGTTGCTACATCATTAGGAAAAGCTTGCTTATCTTCGTCTATGGCGCCTAACGATGGTCTATCGCTATTTTGTGAACTACAAAAGGCGCGTCAATGCTTAGTTTTGGAAACTGACCTACATTTAATATATCTAGTAACCCCATACAGTGTTAGTAATCAGTGGAATAATATCGATTGGTTGCATTTATTAAACCTTTGGGAGTCTTTAACACCAGCAATGAAAAGAGTTGGTGACTTAGTGGGTGTACGGGAAAGCTTCATAATTCGATGTTTGAGAGGTAGTAGTAATAAAGGAAATGATAAAGAGAATAAATTGGATATTCATAAGAGGTAAGAAAAAACTGATAATATTCTTGTATGTTAAATGCTGGTAAAGTGCCCACATTAAATGTAAACCTTAATTGCTATATATTCTCACTTCAGAATTGGGCGGAAAGTGGGGAACGGAAGTTTCTAAATGGGAATGGAGTGTCTTAGCACTAGATTTCCAGGTTCCCTTTGCCTATCTTGCTGTGTACGAGATACAGCATGAAACTATCATATATTTTTTTAGATTTTATACGGCGTTAGCCTTACAAGACTTAGTAAATGAAGTATCGTTATCAGAAGTGGCGTGCAAATTTCAATGTGCGCGAGGGTTTCTACAAGGCTTGCAACAATCGTCATCAACATTTGCTGGTATGTTTTAGGTATTACTAGTGAAAGTGAATATTGTAAAATTTGCCTACACATCCTTTTATAATTAATTTTTACTTACATCACAATATATTAGCAGTTATTCAGCATATTTTTATAATTTTAGGTATGGTTACGGCGTTTTGCCATCAATTAGGATGGAGAAATATGGAACTACTTATATCACAATTTCAAGATCGTCTGCAATTCGGCATACATTCGGAACTACTAGAGCTAATGAAATTATCATCCCTTAATGGAGTACGAGCCCGTACTTTATTTGATGCTGGTTTTGAAACTATCTCCAGTATTGCATCGGCAGAAGTGAACACAGTAGAAACCTTACTTCTTAAATCTGTACCATTCCAAAGTGAAAAAGAAAGGGAAGGTGAAGATAAAATGGACGTCAGAAAAAGAAATAAAATGAAAAATATTTGGATAACAGGATGCTGTGGCCTGACTACTAAAGAAGCAGCTGAAAACCTCGTTTTAGAAGCACGGAAATATTTAACTGAAGAAATTGGCGTAGCCGAAATAAAATGGAAAGATATAAAATTAAATGAGACTTCTATAAATCCTGTTATTGACAAAGATAAAAAAAATATATTAGTTCAAAATGGAAATCATGAGAGTGAGACAACTAACAATATAGAAAGTAATGAGGAAAATATTAATCAAAATACTCGATGCAATATAAGTTATAAAATATTTAATGAAACCAAACAAATAAAAGATATAAAAAACAATCATTTAACACCAAATCCAGATCCATCCATCCAGATTTGTAATAAAAAAGAGGAAGTATGTCCAAATAAAGAAAGTGAAGATTTAAACAAAATACATACGGTTTCACCAATAAAACAAAAAATATGTAACGAAACAAGTTTTTATGATTGTAATAAAAATAAGGAGATTACTATTAAGAATTTAAATGAAAATACAAACAGTGAATTCCTATTATCTCTACAAAAGGAAGATGTGGTTTGGGAATCATTAAGTTTTAATGAAGCAGGCTTCAGTAATATCACTAAATATAGGACATCTGATATATTTTTTTCCCCAAATATAAGCTTTGGCGATGCTCCAGATAATTTCGATTGTAATGACAAAAACGTTACGTCCAATACTAATATTTGTATAGACGTAAGTTTATTTTCGTCGGAAGGTGAAAATTCAAGTGTGTTTGATGATAGCCTACCTACTGACTTATTACCAAAGTCATTAATAAAACATACAAAAACAAAAGATGAAATTAAAAATGTGGAAACAAGTACAGATTATTTAGATATAAATTCTAAAACATTGCTAAATGCATTTAAGTCTTCTGTGATTGAAATCGACGATGATGAAGATATCAAATTAGTATATGACGATGAGAAAAAGAATGCAGAAGAAAATTTTAATTCAGAAAAAGACTATTATTCAAATGAAATTATGTCACAAAATGAAATAATAAATACTCAATACAATGAAGTGACAAATTATAGTTTTGTCACTCCGCTCAAAAGGCACGCGGAAAACAAATATTGGTCTTTGTCATCCAAGAAAGCAAAAAGAATGTCTCAAATTGAAATTGGTTCTCAAAAATCAGAACACATTACATTGAAATTTAAAGAATATATTACCGATTGCTATATTTTGCGTGAAGACGATATTATAAATAACTTTTCATATATAGAAAACTCAAATTTAAAACAGGCATCTATTTTATTTGAAACAAATAAAAAGAATATGAAACCTTCTGACGCAATAGGAAACAATATCTTAAAAATAATGTTCGACGTTTCAGATAACGAAGATCATCCTCTTATTCAAGGAATTGCATTTTGTTTAAAAAATGATATTTGCGTATACTTAGATTTAACTAGTTTAGGAAAGTTACAAACGGTATTTAAATTATCCTTAGGCAAATTTATCAGTAATCCTTTATTAAAATTAATTATGGTATCATCAAAATCAAATTTCACCCATATTAAAAGATGGCTGGGAAGAGATATAACATCAAAATGTGTCGATATTACACTGATTGAATGGTTATTGGATACCGATGAAAAAATTTCAAATATAAACGAATTGGTAAATAAAATATCTAATAATTATTATAACAATAATTAAAACTTATAGAAATATTTATTTTATTTAGGATTTTTTTATTAAAGGCTTTAAAATATTTGGATTTGGATTTAGCAAATATACAAATTACCACTGGACATAAAATGAAAACCTATAACATGTTGGACGTTAATGAACAGGCGTGTCTTAAAGCGTGGTGTATTGAGTCCATAGCAGAAAAACAGAAAACAAATACATATCAATTTATAAGAAACTGTATAGGTAAGTGAGTTATTTTAATTTCAAAATAAACTTGAATTTGTAAATGATATTTCTTCTTTTATCTCTTACAATAAATATCACGAAAGAATCTTTCTTAAATCTTTCTTACAGATATCGAAATGCATGTATGTAAAATCCTTGGAAAATGCGAGTTTTACGGCATTGCCGTGGATAAAGATCTCGCGTCAAAACTTTTGATAGATGTAAAAAAATCTCAAGAAATTTTGCAGAAAAAGGCTTTTAAGTTATGTGGATATCATTTTAACTTTAACTCCTCCAAGGAGGTCGCTAAAGTATGTATAAGACAGAAGTAACCATATGTACCTATAGGTTTTTAGCTTTTAGCGTTAAAGCAGCTTTACTTTTTTCCCACATCTAGCAGGGTAGATAAACAGAACCTGTTCAAGACGCTATATTTTCCAGTTTTCCCCGGAATTCGAGACATACTATAACTCAAAGCTGCGCTTTATGTTTTACCATATTGGTGAAATGAAAATACTTTTTGATGGCCTCTATGATCATACATATCCCCAGTTTCATTTTCTTTTAGCATTTTGTATGGCAGACAACGCTTTAGATATCTGACCAGATTGGATAAAGTGAAATATTTATTAAATATAAAAAAATCTTAGAAATTTTTAACCCACAACGATCGCGTGACGATGAAATCATTTTTTTTTTCTGACTTTTACAGAAAATTTTAATTTTAGGTCTTAGGATTGTACAAAGGACGTAAAATAAGCACCAAGAAAAGTGTTCTTTCCGCCCACAATAGTCCTATGGCTAGCATTGTTATATATTGGAGGAAGCTTAATTCTATTCTCACTAAAACTTTGTATCCTCTCACCGAGCAGGCTTTTGGATACAGTGTTGATAATAGGTTAGTATGATGAGAGTGAGTTGTACTAACTTGATACAGTCACCGATATTTTGAATATTATGAAAATACTGCTTTTAGTAATAAAATAAGATAATTAATTATTAATTTACTTGTTATCACAGCAATTCAAAATATTTATACATTTGCGTTCAATATTGTGAAACACTCGAACCGTAGTAACGCTAAGTTTTGCGTTGTGGATACTAATGTAGACGTACAGTACTATCGATGAGTCGTGGCTGAGGGGAAGTTAGCTGCAGATATTATGATTTTAGTATTTTTTTCCTATTTTGGATTGAATTTTAGGATGTTTTTCCTATTCCTAAAAATGTTCAATCGTTCAGAAAATTTAACTTCAAGACCGTCACGGCTAGTCGACCGTGCTGTAGACGTACGAAATTATTCACGATAATATCGGAAATGCAACCGTCGACACGCCGACTTGGGGGAGAGATGTGAATAAATAATTCCATTTCCAGGATAAGCCCGGTCTACACTATGTACACTTGCACCGGCAGAATTAGTATGCACGAGCCGAACTTACAGAACGTACCTAGGACCTTTTGTATACCGATTAAGTATTTATCCACAAAGGATTTTGAACCTTCTGACGATGTAGTAGAGTTCAATTGCCGGAATATTTTCAAACCGGCGCCGGGATACGTTTTTGTGTCTGCTGACTACTGCCAGCTAGAAATGCGAATTCTTACACACTATTCCAAAGACGCGGTGTTGAGTAAGATTATGAGAGCTAATGTGGACGTTTTCAAGTCTATCGCAGCTGCTTTGGCCGGTGTCTCTGAAGAAAATGTGAGTTTGTTATATATTTAATTTTTTATCCAAGTAAAAATATTGTTTGTGTGTGTATCAAGCCTTGTATGATATATGCTACCCTTTAATAAAACACACAATTAAAAAAAATTTTTTGTGTGCCTACAGTTATCAAAAAATTGTAACTATGCATTACATTTAAGATTTATTGTAAACATGTGTTTTTGTGCTTTTATTTTCAATAATAAAATAAAAAAGATTTCTATGTTTTGCAGATTGTAGTGTTCTATTATAAAACAGTATGTTTTGGCGAAAAATACGGATTACAGACTATAAGCAGGGATAGAAAGACGCCTAATGCATAATTAATGCGAATCTTTTTTCTTACGAAATAACATGTGTATTTTGTATTAAACATTGTATTATACTTTCTTAGGTTGATGATGATTTACGACATAAAGCCAAGCAACTCTGTTACGGTATACTTTACGGTATGGGAAATAGAACTTTAGCCCATCACCTGGACGTTAACGAAGCAGAAGCCGCTATATTTATGGACACGTTTTACAAAACTTATCCTGCTTTGAAGAGTTTTACTCAGTCTGTTGTAGAAGAATGTAGACAAAAAGGTTACGTCGAAACGTTGATGAAGCGTCGGAGATATTTACCAGATATAAATAGTAAAATACCATCGAAACGAAGTAAGTGGTGAACTTTGAATTTTTTTTCAGCTTCACGCTGTAGCCGCATCTAGCAGAGCGGGGAGAGGGAGCCTAGTGTTGACACTCCGTTCCTTACTATTCGTGCAATTTTAGAGTCACTGCCTGTTGAGTGCCGCGAGACCAGAGGGAAGAAGTGAAAATATTAAATATTTCATTCTCTCCAGTGGCCTGGCCTCCTAAACGTTGAATTTATTTTTTAAAATTTCATAAGTATTACTTTTCTGTATCTTAAACAATCCAGTGTCCTATACAGGACTTTAACTGTAAAGGGAAATATTCAGCGCAATTACTGGGAACATGGGAATTATAATATAATTAGCATATTTATGATTTGGATTAAGCAAATTTGGTGTCATATTTTTCTTGTTATTTTCAATGTACATTTTCCTTTTATTAATTTAATATGGCTGCAAAAACATACTTAATATATTGATGCTCGTATAATTGTAAATGTTTTATCTGAACACGATCCTGTAGGTTCAAAAGGGGTTACGAGGGGTAAAATTTACAAATATAGTGGTCGTTTCCGGTTGGTTTTAATAACTTTTTAAGTAATGTGTTTAAAATGGATAGAAACTAGAGAAAAAATACATTTATAAAATTGTTATTAGGTGCAGCGGAAAGGCAAGCAGTTAATACTACAATACAAGGGTCAGCGGCAGACATAGCAAAAGCCGCCATGTGCGCTATAGACAACGAAACAAAGCTAGATATAGACCAGCCACGTTTAATTTTACAAATGCATGATGAACTTATATATGAAGTCAAAGAATCTCAAAAAAATAGTTTTAGCAAAATATTAAAAGCTTTAATGCAAGAGACAGTACAGTTGAATGTGCCTTTGCCTGTTAAAGTGAAGAATGGCAGCACTTGGGGTGCGATGGAAGAAGTGAAATTATAAAATCATGATATTAGTGTTAAAATATTAATTTTTGCGCCTTAGCACTCTCGTCTGTGATATTTTTTTATAATCGCCAAATAAAAGTGTTTTGAGTAATGTATATGTACGGGTTTTCTTTTAAGCATGAATTTTTTTTCGCTTTTTACATATGTATGTTGTATAAAAAGCGAAAAAAAATTGAGAGTGAAGGAAGGAGAAAGGGACATTCAGTTAAGATTCATCATCGATCATCAAGACACTTCCGTTCCCAATTTTCCATCACATCAGGAAGTCTAATTACCTTATGGTAATTCCTTATGGAAAGAAAATATAAATAAATTTCATTTTCATTGAGTGGAAATCAAATTCACAACCTGTTGTGTTTCCAGTCTAACATAAGATAAAAATAAATATTAAAGTAACTATTAACTTTAATACTATATGTTAAAAAAATTTCACATCACTATCCGTACTAACAAAATATTTATTTTATACTGCCAGATTCATTCAGCAAAAATGCTAAGAAACACATTGCTTTTATTTATTTTCAAAGAAAAACCAAATATATTTTACGCTTCCCTGAAAATTAAACAGTAAAGTAGAAAAATCTCAAGTTTTGCTTGTTTAGTCTTAGCACCATAACATAAAAGGTTGTTAAACAATCTCCGCGCCATCTCAACGTGTTTCCGCGAGTTTTCCTCATTTTCCACTTTACGCACAGCGAGCACAGAGGTCGCGCTGCGCCTCCCCTACGCGCAATCGATATCTGCGCGTTCCAACCCTCGGAAAGGCCAGCCAGCCTGTCACGTCCAGTCACGCCAGACCGCCCGCCTCGACCCACTACATCGCTTATAAACTTAGAAACCCACTTAAAATGAATCACTATAAAAAATGAATAAATTCGCGGTCCGTGACTGACGTGGTGTCCGCGCGTTCGGTTTTTTCAGTGCTGAGGCCGCGAGTGGTTATTATTTGAATAATGCATTTACATTTTGAAAGGAACGTGAACGCGAAATGCGACTGTACGATACTATCGCTGTCGTGGATGGGCAAGGTTCCCGATGAGCTACCCGAGGTGAGTACGCAACCCTGACTGTTATTCAATATTGGAGACGTACTGAAGCCGGCCTTCTGCATTCTGTTGATTAGATAATTAACTATCAAGTATAATACTGTTTTGTTTTAGTATTTCTAGTTAAAAATAACTGTAAAAGCAAACATGTATTATTATATTATTATTCTGATTTTCTAATTACTTTATATTTAATATTTTTGTGTAAATAAATAAATAATATATATAATAAGATAACGAATCCAATAAATATATGTAGTAAGTGAAAAATGCAAAAATAATTTCCAGCTTCAAGGGTAGCGAGTAAATTAGCAAACAATTAGCGATCATTAAAAACTATGTAACGAATGTGCTTCACCGACCCTGCGCGTTATTACAGGACATTAAATTTCCATTACCGTTTAGATTGAATTCGATTTGCATGTTCGGCCTCAAAAAAAGGCAAAATAATTCAACTCCGTCGTTAGATACAGATTTATTAAATAGAAGGGCCATAATGTCGTTTACTTATTGGATTGTCGCCAATAAAAAAATTAGAGGAGGAAGAGCTGTATAAAGTAATTTTATGCTACTTACTACTAGAGTTCCAAATGCGGCTTTGCTCACTTTAACTTATTTTCGTAATATAGCCAAAGCGTATTTATTTTTAAATATATTTTTTGTTTTATAAAAAGTATCTTATTTCCTCTTAATACCTCTTAGAATGTGATGTGTACCCACATATTTTCAAGACAATCGGTTGAGTAGTTTTGGCGTGAAAGCGTAACAAACTTACATTCACATTTATAATATTAGTGTGATTATGTATTTCCTAAAATCTTAATTGTAGGTTTTCTTATAAACATTATTCACTTGTGAATTTTAAGAGGGATTTGTTTGGTCAAATTATTATTTTACTATGTATTTATTAAACATATTGATAACGGCTTTTATTTACGTGTAAACTTAGATATGTTTGTAAATATTACTAGGTTTGTATCTAGGTATATAGAAAGGTAGATAGATGAAAAGGCAGAGAGAACCTTGTATTACAATACTCCAGTCTCTATTCCCACCCATTTTAGAGATCTTGTGCTAATTATCCAGGCGGAATCATACGTTAAGTATTGTTTTATCAGTTCAGAGGAATAAAAGCATTCCCATGGCTTAGAATCAAATCTAAAACTGTCGCTTAAACAAGCAAACGAATGTATTTTGTAAAAAAAATTTATGATAAATTAATAAAAAAATAATATTAACCTAAATAATAATAATGAAATTGCATAATTCATATTATGTTGATTTTCAATTATTATATATTTTTTAAATTTTACAGAATTATAGGAAATATATTTTTATACCTAGTTCAGACCAATAGCCTTTCAAATTGTCCGCCTTTGTAAGAGTTTCATTCCACTTTTAACAATGGGCACACAGAGGACCCGTCTACGTATGTGTTCAATGCTTACATAGAGGACGATAACTGAAATATTTCCAAAGGTTTCTAAGTCTTCGTAGCTAAAGCCGTATTCAGTCGCGTCAGCTTTTACTTTTTATAGACGAGTAATATTAAGAATTGAGATACCTTTCCATATTTTTACATTAGTATCAGCTATCATATTTCTATTCCATTAATGTTATTGAAAAATTATAATGTGATTATGGTTATCTGTTTATAACAGCGTTGTAGGTACTTTGTTTTTGCTGATAACTTATTAATATGTATGTTTTTGCACTATTATTAATTAAGCAGTTAAAATAAACTTGTAAGCTATAAAATATTTGACTGAACAAATTGTCGCTTAAGTCTGCTATAATTTTTTTGGTTTCCGCTTAAATCCCGTACATAGCCGGGAAGGCAAACCTGGGAACCTAGTGTTAAAACACTTCTTTTTCATTAGCACACTCCGTTCCCTACTTTCCGCCGCCTTTAGTAACCAGAAGTAATGATTATTAAAAAAGATTCTAAGTTCAGCATCTTTTCATAGTTGACTCGTATTTTTGTTTGTTTAGATACATAATCAACATAAATCTCAAAGATATATCGTATCTACCCGAAACATATATACCTACCTAGGCGTCGCGTGGGGTTGGCTTATAAAAGCTTAAATCGAACCCGTTTAAACCGAAGACCGTAATTTTGAAAGCTTAGCTCTATTATTTACTTACACTCCTTGCAATATTCTCCTACAAGAAATATTAATATGAGTTAGGTGTCATAAATTTGAAATGTTCTGTATTTTTTATAACAAAACAGAGAAGGGGCAGAGGGAACTTAGTGTTAAGACACTATTCTCAATTCTTTGTGGAGCGGCGGAACTCAACGCCACGGTTTGCTTCGACACCAGAGCGAAGTGTTTTACTTTTACAAAAAAAAACGACTGTTAGTACTGAACGGATTTAGATGAAACTTTACAGTTTATTCATGAGCTACAATGTATGTAAAGATTTTGGCTATAATAATTATAATGACAAATTATAGAGGACGAGCCGTGTTTGGGTCGCTAGTGATCATATATGCTATTTTATTATATTAAATAAATACTTATATGTGCTATTTTATAAATAGACCTAGGATCTAGCGCTTGTTATCTAACAAAGCGAAGCGAACTAGAAATATTAATGTTACGCAAACTGAAAGCCTTCGACGCGACGTAATGAAACAGAAGTTCAGATGTCTGCAGTCAAGTTGCGATGTTAAGTTTCAAAGTAATAACCAAAGTTTCTCTTTAAATGTGCATTTATTATAATGTAAGTATAAAACATTTGTCCATGTCCTCGGAAAACTATTAAAAATGTTTTAAACCGGTTATAATTTACTCGTACATAATAGGTATGTCGGGTCTTCTGAACTCATTAAACTTTTACTAACATTAATTTCAGTCCAGAAAACTTTGCAAATCTAAAAATATGTTTTTTAAAGATTTAGATACAAAATATATAATAGGAATATTATATAAAACAATTACTGAAGTAAAGGCCAAACAATTACTGAGGTTTACGGACGACAGTTTTACATGATAAACACACGATAGTTTTATAAGAAAACATTAATGAAAAATTGCAGTCTTATAAAGAATGATAAATATAATTTTTAGGCTTTAAGACAAAATTAGATACAATATAAGTCAACGCTAATTTATTTGCCGGCAATTGCAAAATGATAACATGGTAAGCAGATATATCTTAGAGTTGATGTTAGTTTTAAATTAATAATTACTTTATTATATGCGACCATTTTTGAATTAAAGTTAGAGTAACCTGAATAGTTTCCTATCTAAATTTCTCATTTTTCAGTTTATACTTATTAGTTTGTCTCGCTCGCAATTTTAAGTTTTCCAATTTTCGTAAGTCATACTTTTAGTTAACATTCGTCTCCTTCTGGTTTGCGAGTTCGATTATTTTTTTTACTTTTAATACTTTAGATTGGTCAATTGCTATAAAGAGTAAAGAACCTCGTAGATAGTGATACGGCGTAGAAGCCTTGATGGAATGTGTTTTATGGATTGTAAGGCGAGATGGAACGGTTTCTATTTACTCTATCCGGCTTATATCGATATGAGAATGTACAAATACAGTGATAAATCACGATCAATTTGTTTTGTTATAAGGGTCATAATCAGAAAAAGTGTCCTTTTTGTGTCTTTTCTTGTCCCGCTACTTTGAATGCGTTTTAAAAATACAATTTTAAAGATAATTTAAATATTTTGCCATTTACTATAAATTTATTTATTAACTTAAAGAAACTTTGTAATATTTTAAATGTATTATGGCAAATAATAGTATTTGTTGTTAGTTGCAAAAAACCTTTCAAAATGCTTCCATACAATTTTTCGTGTCCCATTCACCACTTTACTTTTTAAGAATTGATTTGTTACGAATGTTTATGGTTTTATTTGATTTCCGATATGTTTATATTACTTTACTTTATGCATAATATTAAATAGAACTACTTTTATTGATACATTATTTAATAAACAATATATATTAGTTAAGTAAATTTGTCCCAAAATATTATCTTTTTGTTACTCAGGGCTAGTAACGTACAATTAAATTATGAACGCAATTATTTTGGATGGTGTTTAATATTGTTTTTTGTTGTGGCACCATAATTCTAAAAGTCAATGCTGTCGTAACTACAACAAGTAGTGTTCTCGCAGCAGTTGAGAGGTTCAAATGTTTTAGAGTGAATGCGTGAAATTACATCTCAGGGTTATAAACGGCTTTTATTTTGGTAAGTATTCTATAATTTCGTTTTCTTGTTTATGTTATTTGCTTCTTTTTACAAAATCTCAAAAAAGAACTTCAGTGCTTGCAGATGCAACACGTGGCTTATGAGCAAATATTTAAAAGGGTTAGAATTTCTCAGATTTCATTCTCAATTTCGTTATATTTCGTTACGTAACGAAATTGAGAAAATATGAAGCCTAGTTCACAATTACGGTACCAATGTTTTCTTATATATGTTTACTAGCGACCCCCTTGCGGCTTCGCCCGCTTTTACTACTGGATTATTCATATAATGTATGCTTGCAAAGCACTTAAGATAATGTGAAAATTAATTAAACTCTAATGCAACCCGCATTTTCGTAGTTTCAATAAGGATTTTCCAATTGTTTTACTCGGCAAGGATTTTTTAGTAGGTACCGTAATTTTAAATCTGTGCTACTAATCTTTTCAAGTACTTATTAAAATATATTTAAATTACTATTTTAAGATAGTTAAATGACTATTTTTAAACGGAAGAAATTATAAACAAAAGCCTACCTACTAATAACTACTACAAAAAATATGAAACCAAATATATCGCGCTTAAATAATACATTCAACTCCAATTATCCAATACGTGCAAACGCATCTAAATCTTCGTTGCTATGCCTCTATAGCGGGCGGGTTTTTTTTTCGAGCTTGTGGTTAATGCTGAAGAGGGTATTCTGTCCCTGATGAAAAGCAAGCACTACGTGGCTGCCTGTGAGGAAAATTAAATAGAATGCATTGGCCGGGAATCGAACCCGGGCTGCCCGCGTGGCAGGCGAGCATTCTACCACTGAACCAGCGATGACTGCTCATGACGCGCTTGTATAAGCAAAACGTCGCGGGGTGCGTTTCGCAGCAAGGATGTTTTGATATTGTAACATCTTCTAAGTACTTATTAAAATGAAAAACAGTAAAAGACAGTTTTGATCTACATTAAATGGCCAACGTAACTAATATACTTATTTATATGCTGAGAGTAAGGGATAAGTGAAACTTGAGTAACATACAGCTGATGTGTCATCGGCGGGATGTGTCAACAATTAAATGCGTTTTTCTCTAAAACTATTCGCAATTTCGAAATAGTGTAAAAAGCAAATTTTATCTTCGTTTAACGTAGACGATTAATAAAGTATTTTAAAGAATAAGGATTAATACCATTATGGAAAAATATGCCTCACAATAAAAAATATATTGAAATTACTATTTTTAGACAGAAATATGATCACTACACGTTATTCTTAAAAGATAAAAATATGCTGTCGCGGACTTTTTTGTAGATCTTATTAAGAGGAACAATACTCCAGTACATTATTTTAATGTAGTACTTACCATTAGAGCAGCGCATGCGCGAAAGTGTCTCAACGGGTAGGACTTTATACACATTTATCGTATTTATGTCCATTTACATAAGAATGTACAAATAATGAACTATATATAAACCTTCCCTGGGGAATACTCGACCTAATGATGAAAACCGCATAAAAATCCGTTGGGTGGTTTAGAAGAAGAAGAGTTAGAAAGTTCAGACAGACACGAAAAGCGACTTTGTTTTATAAGATATAGGATAATAAAATTGTATCGAACCGGTGCTTGTATATGGAAGATATGTGTATAAGAAAAAAAAATTGCTGGCATATGAAAAAAACTATTAGTGACTTTTTATAAAGTAAAGTAACCAAAAATAATGATTTTTAAGTTTTTTGCTTGTTTGCTTGTTTATCTGTGTTTGTGCACGCTAATCTCAGAAACAGCTGAACCGATTTAGTTAAAAATATTTTTTATTCTGCCTGAAATTAGTTGTGATTTTGTGATTATTATTTTTTGATAAATATTTTTGTATTTTTAGTAAGCGTCATGGCTCCTATGTCAAGTGCTGAAATACATAAAAGATATAGAGAACGTATTAAAAAGACCAATCCTATTAAATATGAAGATATGCGGAATAAACACTTACAAAGAATTAAACTTAATTCCAGTGATAACGACTCAAATTTTGATATATTTTAAAGTGGATTTAATTTTATCATTAACTTTGTGATGTCTAACTAGAAATATAAGTTTATTACGTTACTAACTAGCATTATTATATTGTTCATATTGTCAGTTTGTTATGTTTTCTTCTTACATTTATAATCTGTTAATTCAACGATTGAATCTTTAAAATTTTAATCTGTGTCTCATTAAATAAAAATAACAATATTTTATTCATATAATATCCTTATTTTGTTGTGTATAATGCCTTATGACATCAGTTTCGTAACAAACATTATCAGTGTTGTTACTTATCAGTTACGTTACGAATTCGAAAATGTCCACTTTTCTGATTATGACCCATAAAAGCATATTAAAATATTAACAAATCCGTTTACGGTACCCATTGCTATGCGTGCTAACTACAACTAGGTGAGGAAAAGAGATTGCTGAGTCTAACTACAATTTATTGTATTAGATATTATCATTAATTATTATACTGGGTTTTTATGTATTTGAACGTACCTACTTATATAAAAGTAAGGTAGTAGTGGTCAGCTCTTTCATACAATTTCTTTCGGGGGCACTTATGTCATATTAGCGACTCTCTTCTTAACTCTGCTATATTTCAAAATTTTTCATTAAGATATATGTATATCACATTAACTTCTTCTTTCTCTTCTTTCTCTCTAATCACTATTTACCTTGCATCGTCGTTTACCGTTGCTTTACCACTTATTATCACAATATTAATAACTCAATAAATTCCTAAATTATGTCAAAATAATATTTTGTTAGTCGAACAACCAACACTAATAAATTTGCATATTCAGCATGCAATCACAAACAGGTCCCCGCCTCTTCTGAACGTCAAAGTTTATTTCCACTACGTAAACAACGTTATGCAATGAAAATATCGCACCCACCTGTCATTTACATGATTTATCTATATGCAAATAGATTTTAATATAATTCCTACATTATTTTGCAAGATTATTTTTATTATAATTTTTGTAACTGCCCACCTTTGACTAGCCCTTCTTCCATTTTACAGTGATAATTTGAATTTAGAACAGCTTTTGGTTTAGCATTGTCCATGGTATTATAGGTACAGCTGGAAGTCGTTGAGAAATTATATAAAACTGTAAATTGTGACGAATGTGAAACTTAATAAAATAATATTATTAGAATTTAATGTCGTACTTATATTGTGAATTTTACTGAAAATATCTGTCAGGGTCCATCTAGTCCTGCAACTCACTTAGTATGGTTAATTGGCAATCACTCCTCCATCTCCGGTCCACCCTTGGTCCACCCTGCAAAGATACATATGTTTGTAATAACATTTTACGATGATTGCTTCTAAAACTCGTTTCAATTATGTTTCGACATATTCGATTACTTGACGGTCCAACTTCGTAATTTTATATTTTCATTTATGATATAGTCGATGGTTTTCTATTACATTTTGTATTTATTTGTAGGTACAAATACAATTTTATTTACTTTCAAGTAGTAAGCTGGGAGTTGATTTGCTAGAGGCAATATATATAAACTAGCGGATGCGCGCAGCTTCGCTTGCGTATTTAGGGGTGAATTCTAATAACGCATGAAACATGTATTCGATGAAATATTTTTAAGAGTCTAAATTTCAAATTTTTTAAAAATCGGCGATTTAAAGATTTTTCCATACAAACTTTCAACCCCTTATTTGCACCGTTAGGGGGTGAATTCTAGAAAACCATGAAACACGTATTCAATTAAATTCTTTTAAATATCTAAATTTCAAATTTTATAAGAATCGGTGCCGATTTAATTTTTTTTCCATACAAACTTTGAGCCCCTATTTTACCCCTTTAGGGGTAAAATTTTTCAAAATCCCTTCTTAGTGGATGTCCAGATTACGAAAGTAAACATCTGTCCAAATTTCACGTTTCTACCATCAGCGGTTACGGCTGTGCGTGCGTCTTACCTCAGTCAGTAAGGACAAGTCCTTTTATATATATAGATTACTTATATTATAAGTAACAATAAATCCTAAAGAATAACGCCACTGTAGCATGTTCTTACTGTATTTTTGACTGCACATTTTTCTTCCTGTTTCGTGATGATCTGCTTTTTATAGCTTGAAATCGTAGTAAAATGAAATTAAATTAAATCAGCTTTAGCAGCCTTTCCCCACTTCCTGCCGAATTATTTAGGCATTGCGTACATATAATAATACTGTTTATCATATAATCAAAAATATCAAGTACTTTTTATTTAAATACAAAAATTATACTGTCTATGAGTTTCAAATAGATGTCAATAAAACGTACAAAGTTAAAATAACAGAGATCACTGAGGCCCGGTTAAAGAGGATCCTCGATGTGACCCTTTCAACCCAGGCTTACCCTTCATCCAAATCATATACGACAAAGCGTTTGTGAAAGCATTTGCTAGAATTTTCAGCCTCTGTTTTACAATGAATTGTTGTTGGACTGTTCTATTTGATTCTTTGAATATGCGAGTAATAAACAGTAGTAGTTTGTGAACGTTTATGAAAGTTTTCGCGAATAACAGATTATTAATTATTTAAGTCAAATTATTAAATAAATTATTTATATCTAATAACATATTTACGGAATTAACTTTTCAATAGTAATATTTTTTGTTGAGATTAGGCAGAGGGAACCTATGAACCTAGTGTTAAGGCACTCCGTTCCGTCATTACGACATTGCGTATTGAGACGGGAAGCCGCGCTTTGCATCGTTACCAGAGCGAGGAAATGACAATATTAAATATTTAATTTCCTTTAGTGGGCATCCATCCCACAAGCTGTCGCGTTTACAGGGGGTACTACAAGTACCTAACTATTCCTAGGAGTAATATTTTTATAATTATATATATATATATATATATATATATATATATATATATATATATATATATATATATATATATATATATATATATATATATAATACTAGCGGTCCGCTCGCGGCTTCGCCTGCGTGAACTACGTTATTATTAATTTCTGTCTCCATGAGCACCTACGTCCTATAAGTAACGTCCATGCAAAATTTGAGACTCCTAGCATTTGTAGTAACGACGTTTCATACAAACTTTCAACCCCAAAAACAACCCCTTAGAAGTCGAATATTACAAATTCCCGTCTTAGCGAGCACCTACGTCCTATAAGTAACTCCTATGCTAAATTTCAGATTCCTAGCACATGTAGTTTCTGAGATTTCGTGATGAGTGAGTGACCTTTCGATTTTATATATATAGATAGATTTATATATATCTAGTGATTGTAACGATCTTATCAATAATAAAATAATCACATGTCACAGGAGGAAGGATGGAAGCTGAACAGAAACAATTACTATCAAGAAGGCTGGCTGGCGACGGGCAACGTGCGCGGCGTCGTGGGCGTCACTTTCACGTCCTCCCACGCGCGCCGCCCTCACGAACTACCCTTGCGTACAAACTACAACTTACGGGGACATCGATCTGATGTAAGTATCATAATAAATAGTCTTATTAATTTTATAAAAATCTTTTTAGATTTTTTTCGTAACGGATCGCTGTCTGTACATACCAAACATGAAAAAAAATATTGGCATTTAATTACGTAATAGAACCAAAAATAACGATTTTTATAATTTTGTCTGTTTGTCTGTGCGTTTATTCATATTATCAGAAACGGCTTAATCGATTTAATTTCAAATTCCACTATTGTATTTTGGCAAGCTTCCTTTGATATTTACTAAATAAACACTAAATATTATTTAGTGTTTGTTTCCTTTCAATCGTCCAACTGTTTTAAAGAATGTTGTACAAAAAAATTGTTATAAATAACTGTTTTATTAAATTAGCTGAAGCTTTACTTTCATTATACTTTTAGACATTGTTTCTTAAATAATATTATAATTGGAACACGAAAGTAATGCAAATTAGTAAATTAAAATAATTATTATTTAGTTCAAGCGGGCGAAGCCGTGAGTGGGTCGCTGGTTTATAAATATGAACAACAATACGTAGCGAATACCTACGCCGTAGGTAACATTCCAGGTGCCTACGGGCGTCAGTCCGCGTCGTAGCCGTCAGCTACGCAGCTACATTTTGGAGCATAATTACAAAAGTAACATATTCTCCTCTACAGAATAAATAATGATAATAACTTATTTTTTGTCTTAAGCATAGTTACTTTTTGGCTTATTTTTAACTTATTATAAGTTTTGGCAATAAAAATAATAAAATCTTTTACATAGAATATGGTCTAAGTTTAAAATATGGCATATATTACTGAATATAAATTAAATTAAATAATAAAAGGCCAGTCGTGTCGCAGGGGCACAAACGTGCAACTGTAAACGCAAAAGGTCGTGGATTCGATTCCCACTCGGGGGAAAGAAATATTTAATATTTTCGTTCTGGTTACGAGGCAAAGCGTAGTATTGAGTTCTGCCACACAACACGCAATCCCTCTAGAATTTGGCGGAAAGTGGGGAGTCTTAATGGGAATAAAAAGTCTTAACACTAGGTTCCCTCTGCTTACCCTGATATGTGCAGAATACAGCGTAAGATATACAGCGTTATAAGATTTTTATTTAAAGTATATTGAATTTTTTAACGTTCATACGTGACTCAGGTCCACTAAATAGTGAGAACAATGTTTTCTTAAAACATAAATAAGGCCTGAAGGTCGACATTTGCACACTATAGCAATTCGCTTCTAAATACTACACACATTGTAAAGCGAGGCCATACAATGAAAATAATAAGGTAATTATATAATATCATAGTCTAGAATAGGTAATATTATACTTGCTTATACTCTTATAAATAAAATCAACTCTTTCTCAATTTTATTAATTTAAAACAATATGTAGAATTACATGATTTGAAATAGTTCTAAGATTTATACACAAAATTGTCTATATAAATATTATAAAAATATGAAAGTTACTTGAGATTTTATTAACAATAAAATAAAGCAAAGTACACCACTAAATGATATTTTAAATAAAATATTTCGCCGTAGTATTCTTTGATATTCTCAACACCAACACTACTGTGACTGCCACAAAGCCGTAGCGAAGTTAAACAAAACCTCGCCGTAAGAAGCTTTCAACAAGAAGCTAAGTTAGATTACCTTTTAACAACTTTACTTCAAGTCAGCTTTTAAAAATTTTATAGCGTACCATGACTTTTTAATTTTTTTTTATATGTCTTTTATGTTTCAATTTTAAATTTATTTGTTAATTTCATCTATTCTAAACGAAGTTGGTTCAATTAATTTTTCTTTTGCAAATTTGCCAGTTGGATATTTTTACCGTTGTAAAAAACATGTCAAATAGATTAATGTATTTATTATATTCTCTTTAATATATATATACAAAAGCTTCTTACGTAATTTAAGAAAAAGACTTATGAAAATACATGACTATTTTGAGAAAATATATTCTTAAAAATGGAAACCTTGGACGGTTTTCAAATTTTAAACATTAAAATTCTTTTCGTTTTTTTATAGTGAATTACTACATAAAGTCAATAATTGAGATTATTAATGGTTTTTCACCCTTTCGTATATTTATTATATTGATTTGTATTGTAAGCAAATAAAAGTCGAGTCATGCCAGCGTTTATGTACTTTGAAAGAAATGATTTATGGAGGCAAATGAATAAATATTCTTTTGGCATTTCAATGAATTTCGGTAAGAATTTACATTCTTAAATTCTTATTATACTTTATTCTTTAGTTTATAAATGCCAAATATGATGTATAAATGTATTAACATAGGGTAAGTTTTAATTGTTACTAACAAGTGGACTAATGTCTTAAATAAATAAATTTATTATTATATTATTATAAATATAAATTCCAAATATTATCCATTTTGGGATTTTTTATGTACAGGGATACAGCGAGAACCAAAAAAAAGAGCATTTTTTGACGAAATATACTTACATGAAAATCGAAATTCGGGAGGTGTAGAGTTCTGGTACATCAACTACATTATAATCTATTTAAATTATTTGTAAAATTTATTTATTTAGTTCTTTTTTTTTATTACTTGTTTCTTCTTTATTACAGTTTGCGGCACAAAATTTTGAATGCTGTCGTTTTTATTATTCTGAAACTCTCATAATATGATATGTCAAATTTAAAAATATTTATTCTTTAACATTCCGTGCAAAAGGCAACTATTGCTTGGCGAACTGCCTAGTAACGTTTGATATAATATCTAAGTTTGGAATATAAAATAGCCTTTATTTAAGTATTTAGTGTTTAGTTATTTAGTGGATACCATAGTGTATTAATATAAATTCAGTATAAAGTTTAGTAATAAATAAAATATATAATAATATATAATATCATTTCGCATTACTATTGAAGAAATTTATTCATTTGGGAACCCCAAATGAATAAATTTCTTCCCATTCGAAAAAGGCAATTTTTTATTTAAATTTATATTTTCATTTCATCGCAGTAACACCAAGACAAAAAGCCCGGCGTTGAAGTGCGCCACTCAGTGTCTTAACATAAGGTTCCCTCTGCCTACCTTGTTGTATGCGGGATCAACTTCACGCTGAAGCTCATTTAATTTATAAGACTGATTTATTACATTTAAAAATAAGAAAATTATTAATTTAAAACGACATAAATATGAAAAGAATTTAATTTTATAAAAACCTTTCAGCACTGTGCCTTCATTATGGTACGAATACAAACAATGCCATAATAAAGCTCATTACGATACCTACACAATGGCGCTCGACTTAATAGTTGGCCCTCGTGGTGGTTTTAAACCGTAAAAATATTTTCAAAAGTATACTTTTGTCATCTTCACACGCTTTAAGTGGAATGAGGATTTTTTTTACGAATTAAACTTTCATTAATATTTTATAATTAAAAAAGTCACTTTTAAAATTTATACTATCAATGGTCTTTTTTTATATATCGTTCATGTTTTTAAATAGAAAGTGAAGAACGGAGAAGTATTTCCAATGAAATAAACAATAATAATTTTATTTTA
This sequence comes from Heliconius melpomene rosina, assembly GCF_056956725.1. Classification (NCBI taxonomy): domain Eukaryota; kingdom Metazoa; phylum Arthropoda; class Insecta; order Lepidoptera; family Nymphalidae; genus Heliconius; species Heliconius melpomene. The sequence goes on from NC_140404.1 coordinate 4,470,257, forward strand.
TGCAGGTTATTTTGGTGAAATGGAATGAACCCTACCAAAAACTGGCATCATGTGATAGTTCCGGAGTTATATTTGTATGGATAAAGTACGAGGGCAGATGGAGTATCGAACTGATCAACGACCGCAGCACTCCAGTCACACACTTCTCTTGGTCACATGATGGGAGAATGGCTCTGATATGTTATCAGGTAAAATATAATATTATTACAGCTAACGCTCAAGTGGAAAATAATATAGATGTAGATGTTTATTATATCATTAAACATGGAGTTTTTATTGTATGGCGTATATAAAATTTATAGAAACGCCAAGAGAAAGAAAGTTAAAGCATAGTACGTAAAGGAGAGAGAGGAGAGAGCATATACATACGCACAACCTTCTTGTAATTTATATACTAAATATATTTTTGTTTATTAAATATATATATATATATATATATATATATATATATATATATATATATATATATATATACCAATATTAACAACCAAAAGCTTTTACAAATATTACATAATTATAAAGTCAGTAGCGGGGCTCATTAACATCCAGAGCAAAGACTACACCTCACTCAAGGTTGTATATCTAACTTGGTATAATTTAATTTAACATAGTAGATGTTAAAATTGTTACTCTAAAGTTAAAAGTAATACTTTTGAACGAATGAAGTTGGCTAAATTAATAATTTTCATAGAGTGAAAATTATTTTGTAAAGTAGTTTATTTAACGGGTAATATTTAAAACATACTTTATAATAATAAAAAAACATAAATTCATTACTTCTATTCAGTTGAAGAGTTTTATAGTATAGTTTTTACAAATTAAAGCGAAAAAAATGGCGATCTATACTCAACCTTTAGTTTTTATTGGCATATAAGATTATATAACAATGCAGTATAAAATACTGTGGCATAGCATAACATTCTTTGTGAGTTATTCTTAAAGTAGCCTTATGTCACTCGCTCGAATAGCTTTGATCAAAGAGCTAATTAATAAGTAGAGATTTTATTTTATAAAATACATTTTATATGGAACATGTAATGTTCTTTACATTATTTTTAATCAATATCAACTAAAATAACATTTTTGATTAAATGTATAGTGTAGATATTGAATAAAATGTATATAATTATATTTAAATTAAACTACAAAATAATGCCGTGAGTAATTTAAGTTAGAGTTAGAGTTGAGTAGAAGTTAGAGTTGAGTTCCGCTACTCGACATACTCGTACATGTCTCAAAGAATGGAACGCGGATAACGGAATTTGTTGACTCTCCATTTTCTTTGATATATTATGCCGGATAAAGTGAAACCTAAAAAAATATGTTCTTGAGGTTTTGTCCTTTCGTAAAATATTGTTTTATGTATTTCTTACGTTCAGATCCAAATAAAAAAAGCTTTACTTTTATTATTATTTTTAAAATTAAAATTATAAATAAGATTATGAAACTAAACTCGGTCTATGAATCTAACTATCTATGCTATTATAGTAGCTATGTGAATACACTAATGTAATATGTCTCTTAGAGACGAGAAATATGTCGCTCCAATTTGCTTAAAAGGTTTCCAAGAACTCGGTCGAGCAAAGGAATTTGACACTTCGAAAATAAACACTTTCCACATAAATTATGGTAATAGGTCTGCCTCTCGTTAGCTGTGACTTTAACGTCACGTGTGATATATCTAATACTTATAGCTTTATTAGCTACCCTGCATAATACTAGCCAAATACGAATATAAAAAACCATTTGTTTACATCAGTCTGATCAACAATAATGTACAAATACTTATATGTTTTAATTTGTAAAATAATTCTCACTATATAAAATTTATCGTTTATAAGTTAAGTAGAGTACTTAAGTAGAGAACGGAGTGTTTTAATACGAGGTTCCCTCTTCCTACTTTGGTGTGTGCGGGATACAGCGTTTTTTAATTTATCATTTATATGTCGTATTGGCCCACATTATAACCCTTTTTAGGAGCGAGCTGGCGGCTTGTCACCCGCTTTACTTTATCACCTACTTATTCAAAAGTTTATGTTGAAAATATTTTATCTTGAAAATTGTAGAAAAACATGATTTTCCACTATAAAATATGGCCATTTTTATAACAATTTTTCAAAAAAGAGTACTATTTTTCTATCAGGATGGCTTCGTGTTAGTAGGATCAGTCGCAGGTCAGCGGTATTGGTCGTCGATGCTCTCTTTGGATGCTCGTATCACATGTGGATGCTGGACTCCAGATGACAGCCAGGTGTACCTTGGCACTGCATCCGCTCAACTAGTCGTAATGGACGTCCACGGAGCGATGGTTTCGCAGGTGAGGATAAAATGGAATATTTACTTTTAAGGTTCAACATTTGTTTATTAAAGGTTATTCTAGGCACCATTATGGTCCAGTTATGAAGTGTTGGAGTTGTCTTTAAATAATATGTGGAGTTTAGTCAGACATATCCTCTATGAATCCAGCAAAAGGCAATTTTTTTTGCTTCACGCTGTCTTGTATAACATCGCCATTGCATCGTTACTAGAGCAAGGAAATGAAAATATTTAATTTCCTCGAAAGGGAATAGAATCCATAGCTTGAAGCGTGTACAGTTGCATGTGCTGGTCGGAGATGGATTAGAAGAGGAGAGGAGAGAGTTATACCATCTAGCTCTAAATATTTTACATAGGTATAATAAGTTTTGCCCGAAACTCTAAAATTAGAAAATATTAACATATGAGTATATAAAATAGATAAACGGAATACACCAATTAAAACTTTCTTCACAAGTTAATTACTGCAAAGCTTTAATACACGTTAAAAGTAATTAAACGTACTTAGGTAATAGCAAAAGCGACGTGTGCCTGTATGAGTTCCTTTAGGACTTAATTAACATTTTATACCTTCCTTAGTTCCTTTGAAATTGCTTTTCAATATTTATACTCTCCTTTGGCATTTACCATATATGCTCCAACCTGACATGTAAGAGAATGAGATAGAAAAATGTCAAACAGAAGGTGCATACTTAAGTTATTATATTCTACATTAGAATATAAATAACAATATTAACAATCATAAATATTATCTAAATAAATGAAACACAATTTTTAAAGGGAGGAATGAAACAATTCAAGGAAACTAATAAAATGTTTCCCCCTTGGAAATGGCAACAGGAACGTGTTTAAGGGGTTACAGATCTTCGAGTGGTTAGACATGTCTGCTTACGAGTGCTTGTTGACGACATTTTTTTCCATGTGAATAACAAAATAAAAAAATCAAGTGCATAGTTATGACCCTTCTATTTTTTATATCTGTACCTAGTGCGTCAGAAGTCACAATTGAATCATTTTAAATGTAGGTATGCAGAGGGCATCTAGTGTTTAGACACTCCGTCCCTATTTTCCGCCGAATTCTAGAGGCATTGCGGGTTGAGTGGTTGAACTCAACGCCATGTTTTGCCTAGATACCAGAGCGAAGAATTGAAAATACTTAACCTATCACATCTACAGTCACACACTTGTGGGGCACAAGCGCCACAACTAGCAATTATCATATTTAAATTTTCAAAATAGCAAAAATAACGAAATAAGTATAAATAATATGCATACAAATTTTAACTTGTAAACAATTTAAGGTACCTGGCTCGTAATAAATTTAGCTTCTGGCCGTATTGGTTTTGAATCAATGCCAACCTTCTCTTACGCGCTCGGCGAGTTCTACCACTTTGCCAAATTCGATTTATTTACTACATTGCCACAGGGAGCAATTGTTACTTTATAAAACAAACGAGGCGAACTAAGTATTAAAAAATCGTGTACTTAAATTCACAACTATTTTGTTTAGCGCACAGTCAGCCGGTAGGTCACTGTGCCACAATGGAAAAATATAATTTGTAAATGAGAAAATTATCAAAATTTAAATCTATTCAGGTGCAACTCGTCGCAGAGGGTGGTATAACGTCAATGGCTTGGTCTTGCGAAAAATTCAAAATGGAGGAGGGAGAGGAGAGTGTAGAGAGTAACGGTGGCCACGTATTGGCGGTCGCTCTCGGCAACGGAGAGCTGGTGTTGTTGCGGGGACACGACGACGTCAGCCCTATCCGAGTGCACACTGGCCTCAGGGGCACCACTCTGGCTATGGAGTGGGCGAATTCGAGGGAACTGCTTGCGGTTGCTGGCACTTTAATTGCTGGTACGTATACGTATGGACAAATCAAAAGAATTTAGGTAACATTTGAGTATATTGCGATATCAAATCGTACTATAAATTACGATATTTTATTTAAGTTTCTATTAAATTTCAATTTATGTAATATATTATAAACAAAATATACATCTTTTTTAAATTACGAGTGTGTAAGACAAATCCACTCTTCGAGGCGTGTGTCCCATTTACAGGTAGTATGTTGATGTTGGAATTTCAAAACGTAGACACCATATTGTTTGAGTTTTTCTTTTTGAGGTATATCTTTGCTGTGATAAATGGCTGAAGCTCATACTTACTACTAAGTAGGTTTTATACGATATACTTAGTATTTATGTCGTGCTTGTTTATGATCTAACGTATAATGTCTCTATGTTTATGTCATAGCCAACTTTATATTAATATCTACATTTAACAGTTCTACTAAAACGAACGCACTTAAATTTAACGCCCTATATAAAATTTTAAGCATACTTTTGCTCTAGTCTTTTCATTTTTATGCGTAAATATATTGTTCTTAACGTCTTTCCAAGTAATTATAAGTTGTGCAATTAATAGTAGGGAAGTAAAGTTGCGAATCCACGTGTTTCTCGAGTCTTGTTTAATGTAACGTCTAATAAAACTTTATACTTTTTCTTTTACGTTTCGTTTTCCGCTATACTTGTAAAGTTCTTATTATAAAAAAAGTAATTAGCAAAGGGAACCTGGGAGGCTAGTTTTAAGACATCCCCTGTATTTTAAATTTCAATCTCCTTTGGCATGACGTAAAAAATTACAATACAGACAGAGAGAAAATTTCGAAAAGAATAAATTAGTTGAAATGAAAATTAATAGGTATTTCATATAAAACAATATTACAACTTTATATTTATAGTTCATTTCAAATAAAATGAGTGCGTTTGCCCGCAAACGTAGATCTATCAACTTTTATAAGTTGTTTTCCTATTGACCCACAATCCCGAAATTGGTACGGAAGCCTCGTTGGGTAAGTCCGACTCGCACTTAACCAGTTTTAATACTTTAACTCTGCTATATGACTTCATAAATGAATAGCATCATTAAGTCGCGCTCAGTATTACAGTTTCCCACTGACTAAAGTGGCGACTGGTGAAGGATACTTTTGTACGTTGCAAATGTAATGAGGAGCTTGTGTAATGGAACAACGGACATGTATAATTATATATGCATTAAAATGTGTAACAAAATACATATAATTGTATAATAAAATTGTTTTGCTGAGCATGTCGTTAAATATGTCTGCGTGAATACTTCTAACGCTTATATCGTTATAGCTTAGTTTGAAATTTACAGATCTTTTAAATATTAATATGACTAATTCATAATTATTTTACTTTTTATAATAAAGAAAAAAAAATTAAAGTAACTTACATTTTTTTCTCACAATAAAAAATACATACATATATAGTACGCAATAAAAGTTATTTAACGTCACTAGATTTATCTATTTGCTATAATTTATAGAGCCAAATGAACCAGAGGACGCACCGCCATATAAAAACGTCGTAAAGTTTTATTCGGACACCGGGGCACTTATTTACACCGTCCCCATTCCGTACACCCAAGTAAGTACGTTCGTTCTTTATTGCAAGCCAACAATACGAGAAGCTGTCAAGATGTTTTTGTTACAAAATGTAGAATACTTCTTGATACTTGTTTTTGCGTTTGAATAGTAAAGACTTCTTAATGTTTGTAAAGCAGATTTTCACATTGAATTTCTTTTTTTTTGCAAACTTAAACAGTCTTAATCATTGTAGAATATTATTTTATTTACATTCAATTTTACTTATATACCTACCGTACGTATCCGGTCTATATAGTTTAGGTGCTTATTAGTGAGTCATATAAAGAAATGGTTTTTTTTTTCATTCAATATATTCGTGTACAATATCTCCACCTGAAAATCTATTTATAACTATCAATTTTATATTACGGTGTTATATAAATTCTATACTATAGGCTCGAGTTACTGCGCTGACCTGGGGTCACGCAGCGAGACGTTTGTTTGTGGGGGCCGGAGGCGCCGTGTGCACAGCACGAGTGTGGCGGGTGGTTGCGCCTCTTCAATTGTTGGCGCGGGTTCGAGCAGCTGCAGCATTGAGGCATCCCAGATTAGCTGCCAAGCTACCTCTGCCTCCTCGGTTACAGCCTGCCTTAGCGAGCCTGTTTGCGCACACTATTCGGGTATGTTATTCATTTTTATATTATTTTACTTAAGAAAATCTTATCAACTTTATCAACTTTCTTGGTATAAATATAAAATATTTTAAATTTAGAAGCAAGAAAGTGAAGTAATTATTTAATGGAGAGACTTTTAATTAAATCATAATCAAATTACCGCTAAATACAAATAAATAATATTGTTACTTATTACAGCGCAAACAATGGTTATAACAATTTTAACTGTTTACTTATTCATCGAATACTTTGAAATAAAGCCTGTTTAAACCTAACGCAGCTGCCAAGTTACTTTTACTGCCTCTTTGGCACACCACCAAATCCTAACAAAAAATATATACATATACATTGTTGAATTTTGCCTTTATTGCATTAAATGTTGTATATTTTATCGATAGAGAAATAAAGACGTAAAAGTTATATATAATAAATTTAAGAATGGTCAATATTTTCTCCTCCTTTGTAAAAGTTTTAAATTAACCTTTTATAATATAAATTCAATGCAATCTAAATGTTGTGAAATATTTAGTTATACAATAAGAACGCGTATTAATCGTAACAAGTTGAAATCTCGTTGCACACGAAATAATTAGCACCAACTAAACGTATTATATGAATTTTTAATACGTTTAGTTAGTGCTAATTAGTATTAATTTAAAGTATGTTAAAATATTTTTAAAAAAGCTGCTATAAAACAAATATTTTTTTAGTGCAATGTTCCCGAAACAAACGAGCTAAGGCGTTTTGTGTCACGCCCGCCGGCCGCCGGGGGCCGCCTGCACTGTACCATGCTGCGTCACGACGACGAGGAAGCTGGAGCCTACACGTTATATCTAGAGCACCTCGGCGGATTAGTGCCGTTGCTTAAAGGACGAAGAACTAGTAAAATTAGACCAGAATTCGTTATCTTCGATCCTCAAGCAGAAGGTATTTTTTGATAGTATTTTGTTAGTATTCCTATTTCTTGAAATAAATACCGTAAAAAAATAGCTTAAAGCTATACCAAGGTAGACATTGAATGTTGAGCGGCAGACCCCACAATCGTGCTTTTTGTTTTTTTTTTTACAAAGCGAATAAATTGAGATAAAACACTCCTTCGAGTGGGAATTGCGCTCACTGCGTCTCGAAGCGTAATGTTAATGTAATAGTTTTATACGCTTTCAATATTATTTTATTCATAAATTGAAATGTTACAGAAGGCATATCAAGTATAACAAGAGAATCGAGCAGCAGCAGCAGCGGCGCGGGCAGCACATCTAGCAGCGGCAGCGGGGGCAGCATTGGCGGCGGCATATCTTCCCCACGCCCGCCGCGAACGCCACGTGCCCCCCGCCGCGCCCCGCGCCCGCCACCGCCGCACGAAGACTCCTGCTCCTCGGATACGGAGAGAGAAGAAGGTTTTATATTATTTGATGTCCACTCGGTCCAACGATATGGTTTTTCTAATTGTATTTGATTTTTTAAAATAAGCTAAAATTTACTACTACTTTCGTAGGGTGCTCGGGGTCTCCAAGGTTGCAAAGACGTCGACGAGCTCGTGAAAGACGAAAAACACGTAACTCTACCGATAAAGATGAGACCCCTGATGAATTAGCGTATATAGATTCCTTGCCAGAGGTAAATAGTTATATTATAAGTTGTATGATTATAATATTGACCATTTCAATACCTTTTAAAATTTTTCAGGATGTGCGGTTAGTTGAGGTCACTTCTAATATATGGGGGACGAAGTTTAAAATGCATGGTTTGGCTAAAAATGTTCCGGCCAACCTTGGACAAGTGACTTACAAAACTTCTTTACTACATCTTCAACCGCGTCAAATGACTCTTATGATTACAGAGCTGCGAGATGATTACCCGGTAGGACCAGATCCAAATTTTAATCCAAACATTTTTTCCGAAGATGAAGAGGAAGTATTTCAACCTAGTGAAACTGATTCTCCATCACATATGAATAATAATATAAGAAAAAAATTCAATCCTTCCATTATGACTGACAGATTGACTAATACTAATAATATAATAAATAGTTCTGAAATATATTCGCCAAATAATAATTCGAATCCAGCGTTAGCGAGAGCCGAATCTTACGATGAGTTTCCTTATATTGATACAAGTGAATTAAATAATATGTCAGAAAATGTTTTTAACGCCAACTCTGTGAGGCATCCAACACAAAGTTCCGAAAGGCGCGTTAGCAACACAGCAACGGTGTCTAACCGTCACGCAATATCACCCTTAAGATGTGAAAGTTCCGTACCGACGTTACAATCTCCAAAGAATGCCGTAGCACCTACAGATATAATATTTGAGCGACCCTCGCCACAGACTGTCACGTGCGGTGGAAGAGGAGACTTTTGTGGAGGCCGGACTGATTATAGTGTAAGAGATAATGTATCATTAAAAGGAAATTTGTCCAATATTGATCAACAGTTTAATTTAAATCTTAGTTTAGAGCCTAGCAGACAAGTGACTATTAAAAAATGCGATAACCATATTGCAGACAATTGTCTTTCTAAGCTGCGAAAAAATATTTGTAATCGAGGTGAAACGTCCTTTGAAATGAATACCAGAATACTAAAATCGTTATGTAGCAAAAACTACGAACACGAAGTTCACCCTGATGCCATGAACAAGCGCACAGAAACTTTAAAAAATTTACAGAAAAGTGAAGATCTCAAATATATTGACGAAGAGACTCCAGTCGAAACAAACATAAGCAATTTGACTGACAAAGTACGAGAAGGAAGAGTACAAAGAACGACTACTGTCGTTCCAATCAGCCCCGTATGCGCGAGTATACCGGTATATGATACGATGACGCGAAGTTGCAGCGTTGGATATTTAGACCTAGTTGATCCGCAAGTTCTGCACGCACAAGTTAGCTTAACAGCTTTACGTGGAGATCCACCAAGACGTCTCATACTAGTCAATAACAAAAGACAGCGGCGCCCAAGACGGTATTATAAAAATAGCGATGCTAAACAAATAGAAAACATTAAAACACCAAGCTTAAGAAAGTGTGGTAAGTCGAAAAGTTTAGATTCTGGTGAATTATCCATTACCGCGGAAAAGAGTAAGAAACAGACGAAAGTAGAACTAAACGAGAAACAAAACACCGACGCGAATTCCAGCAGTCATAATAGTACAGGTGATGATAATAGCGGCAACAGTACAGAAGAGGGCCGAGGTCGACGACCAAGGAGGGACTACCCCACGTGCTCGACGTGCAGGCACGTGGCGCCGTGCGAGCGCCGCGCCGTCGACGGCTCGTACGCGTGCGCGGCGTGCCCTACGTGCCCGCCATCACCCGCACCGCGCGCCGCACCCCCGGTGACCGACAGCGACTCCGACTACAGCAAGTATTATAGTTAGTAGTAGATGCTTTTTCTCATCCGTCTCCTCCATACTTCAACGGTGAGATAAATGCGGCCACGAATCCGCAGCTAGGCGACGTAGACCTGTGCACTCCGCTTCGCAGACACGCATGTGGCTTTGCGGATTAGCCAATGTTCATTGGATCTTACAAGCGAAGAATTCACACAAACTTACTCCAGTGTAATTATTGCCACGCTAGTGTTAATTGAGACATGCACATATGAAAGTTTTTGAATCTAGAAGTCTTATAACTATTCTGTTGATAGAATGCTTACTAATAAAAAATATGTTTGTGGATATGAGATTAAAACTGTAAAATAATTGCATTAAATTACTATGTTCCTTATAACCTACAAGTAACTTATGATTAGATAGTTAGCTTTGAGCACATTGTTAAGGATTACGTAGTTTAAATATATCTTAAGGTGCCTATTTACGTTCCTTTCATATCTTTATTAAAATTAGCGATGAATATATGTTTTTTATACTAAAAAAATGTAAGAAAATACCTATTGTAGGTTCTTTGGAACAACTGGCCCTACGCTTGTTAGCGTCTCGCTCGTCGAAGAAGGCGAGCGGGGGCGCGGCGGGCGGAGCCGTGTCGCGCGAGAGCAGCTCCGCGCCCGCGTCGCCGCGCCTGGCGCGCTCTGCCGCGTCGCCCGCGCCCTCCTCGCCCGCGCCGCGCGCCCCCCGCCGGCAGCGATACTCCTCTGCGTCGCCTATTAGGTAGGCCTCCACTGGCGGAATTACGTGTGACAAGTGATTGTCAAACTTACTCCCTTTATTTTGTATTTACCTCATATATAGTGTCTGGAGTGGGGAGAGAAGTGGAGGTCGACGTGTCTTAACAGTAGGTAGTTTCTGTTTATCTTATAATATACGGCATAAGGCATGAAGCTGAAAAAAAGTTCAAAAAGTTGACTTAAATATAACTAAAAATCTTATGTAACGGTTTCGCCCGCTCAATTTTTTTGGATTACAACAAAATTATACAAAACCATTCTATAAACTATAATCGATGTTGAATCGCATTCTAATGCATGCAACAACTACTACGTGCCTGTGCCTGTGCCTGTGTGCATGTCTAGCGCAAAAATGCGGCTCCGCCCATTTAAAGTTATTGTTATATGATAGCCATATTATAGTAATATATTTGTAACTTTCAGACAGCTGCTAAATTCACCTCTTCTAAATCGACGGAGAAATAAAAAGTTGTCGGAAAGCTCTGACGATGAATACTCTAATGGATATAATGAAGTTAACAGTAAAAATTATAGGGATCTTGAGAGTTTTCAGAAAGCTCAACTTAGGAATAAGGTAATTTGACAAATATATATTAGTAGTGTAGTAAGGCGACGGTTGTGGGTTCAATCCTCACTCAGGGGAATGAATTATTATTAATAAATATTTTCATCCCCTACCCTGCTGTGTGCGGAATAAAATGTGAACCTAAAAACTAATTTGAGGTCGCCTTTTATATTACCATATTATTTACTATACTATTAAAACTGGTTTTACAGCTTAAGCGTGCTGGTGGTACCATAAACACGGCTACGTCTTCAAACACGCCCGAGAACCGTAGCACTCGCCGCCAGCTCGTTATGCATAACAAGGCACCGATGTGGAATGAGAACAGCCAAGTATACCAACTCGACTTTGGCGGACGAGTCACACAGGAATCCGCTAAGAATTTCCAAATTGAATATCACGGAAAGCAGGTATGTGAATGAGTAACGTCTAGCCAACTATACATAAAAGCAAAACCTCATTTCCTTCTGAAGTATAAAAAAATTAGAAACTCAGAATTTTTAGTGGGTACACAGTAAAGAATGCACAAAGATAGCCAAAATCAATAAAAGGGATATCTTCAAAGCACCCAATTTAAATTCTATTCTGGCTTAGTCCCATGCAAAACGAAGAAAAATAAATTTAATATAAATAAATTTAATAAAACATACATACAAACATATTAGAAATATTATAATATATACATATAAATATATAAATATAAATATATAAATAAACGTATGTATTTATTTGTAGGTGATGCAGTTTGGGCGGATCGACGGAAACGCCTACACCCTCGATTTCCAGTATCCGTTCTCCGCCCTTCAGGCGTTCGCCGTCGCGCTAGCAAATGTTACCCAAAGACTGAAATGAGCACTGGCCGTCACTTACAGCAAGCGGCTGCGATCCTACGGTTTTTATAACCGTTGTGGTGCGTAGATTAGTGTTAAAATCATCGCCCGGCTGTAGGAGTGAACAATAGAACGGACTACCATTTTGTGAAGTTTAATTAATCTTTGTTTATGGTTAATTTATTTAAATATTCATAATTAGACTTTAGAATATTCCGATAAAGTGAAGTTAAGTAGGTAATTACAGTCCAAATTATTGATGTTCTGCAATAAAAGAATAAACTCTCGAAGGGAAATCGTACGACTCTTCAACTGTTTTAAGCATTGTATTACTTTAAATTTATTTTCTCTTGAACTGATTGTTATTTCTGTTAGATAGTTATCTCTTATAAATTACACGGCGACATTAATATCTACATGTATGGATGTAAATACTTTAATGTAATATTTAATAGCTTAAACTTATTTCGTAATAGTATTTAAAGATTAGAGTAATTCATTTTGTCAGGTATTTTTACACGAGCGTAGATAGCTTAGTAAAATAAATGTCTCAATGCGAAATTATAAGAACAAAATATTTTGTTGTCATTGGGACCAGCAACTGGAAATAAGTAAATAATATGAGGTCTTACTTTAGCTAATTTTTGAAGAAAGAATAATATGATATTATATGATATTATAATTTTGCCAAATTTTAAGATAATCTACAGTGGAAGATGTTACGACTCTACGATGTACTTAATCTACAGTGGCCTTCCTACTTTTGTTTGAATTAATGTAAGATAGAGATCCTTAATATTGCCGCAATCGTTATATCGAATTGCTGTCACTTAAATATGAAAGTAAAAATTATTTAAATGTTATTGCACTGAATTCATTGTTTTATATACACCGTGTTTATAGTTTATTATATATAAAATGGTAGTTATATTCATTCATCATATATATTTATATAATATTTTGGCCTATAGATGTTAAGGCATAAAAAAAACTTTGTGTGATCCTTCTCACATTTTATTTAATATTACAATTAATGTTATAATTTAAATGGTTTTAATATTAAGTATTTTGGGAAATTGCAATGTGTCTGTCTGTAGGTGCATGTTCGTTGTAGTATTATTGGTCATCTTAAGCTAATAAAACCTACAAGTTGACAAGTTATATTTCCTTGACGTCGCAAGTCCTTTATAACAAAATATCATTAGAATACTTAATTATTAATAAATGTCTAGATAATAAATTATAATTTACAAATAAAATAAGATTTTCTAAGTAAAATTTAAAATCTTGTTTCACAAAAGCATAATTAACATATTCTTTTGCAATAGTTATACAATAAAAATATTTTAATTCATCTTTAAAATTATATAGGTATTACCTAAATGTCGTATGTTGAGCATTTTTTATAACTGTATACATATCTTTGGTTAATTAATATCGGGTAAGTTTTATCACTGTTTTATTTAAATATTGGGTCTTAAAAGGTAACTCTATCACAGTCATTCCCAATCAAAATATCTTAATAAAAAAAAGTTATAGTCGCTATTTTTTTATTAAATAGTATTTTTTAAAAACAATTCGTATCAGCGTACTTGGGCAATAGATGTACATTATTGTAAATTTTTTTCAAACTTACACGAATAAATATTAGATTAGCATTGACTATAAAAAATATATTTGCTGATACTGCAATGTTAATTCCGTTCCGTTAACTTTAGTACTTACAGCCTTAACTACGACTCGTTGACCGTACTGTATTATTAGCAAACCATTACAAAATGGCTTTTTGGATGCTAAGACTCTAATTAGTACATAAAATAAACATACAGTGCAAATAACATTTTTTTTGTCAACTTTATTCAGAGACAATGGTATTCGCTTAGACATCGGACTTATTTAACATTTAAATTTTTTCCTGCTCTCATTGAGTTTAAGACTGCACTTGTTGTAAATACGTGTTAAGTTATAATACTATCGTTAATTAATCCACTAATAATTTGATATACTTATTAATTTTATAAATTAAGTAAATATAATATTTTCTGTGTTAGCTAATAAATGTGATGTAAGAGCTAGTGATTTGTTTTGTTTGCTCAATATATTTGCTTTTGTTAAATACTTGGATTTTGTAATTGTTATACTTAAATCCGAAAGCTTTTTTATTAATCTATCGGTTGTACTTATATATCTATAGCAAAAATATGTAAATAAAACTATTCTCTGAATAAAATAATTTGTTTTATTACAAAAATATAACAACGTAAGAATAATTTTTAAACACCTGTAATTTAAATTGCCTTGTGGCTCGGCAATATCCACTAACAAACGAATATAGTAACTATAAACAAAAAAGATAGTAGATAAAGATTTAAATGCGCAATACATTTAAATATTTATCTGGCTATTTTTAAAAATTGTTTACCAAAATCTGAATTTTAATATCCTTACAATTTTTGACGTTTTAGTATTAAATTTAAGTATAACTTGCAATTTAAAACATTTTAATACATTTTTTCTTAGTAGACTTCCATTTTCAATAATATAGCAATATATTATAATTCATTAGCCCTCAATTCAAAATTATTCTCGAGTGAACAAATGCGCAAAAGTTCAGAAAACCTAACTTTAGTGCGGTCACAACTTGTTGACCATACTGTACTTGAAATATTTTAATGATGTATGTGTGTGTAGTTTAAGTGATCAAACAAGTATTTATTTGGAAAAATATAAAAGAAAAAAACGGATTCACCGGACGGGTGTGTGAGGGTGTCGTTGCAGAATGAGGAACTCGGTGCTCGGTATGTCCGACACCGACATCAATTTGAAATTATAGGATCATTTAATGTATGGAAATGTGAGGATCATCTAGTGCAGCGTTCATAGTGCGTTCTAGAAATCAACTGAAGGGACTAATTCTGGACAGGCTGATGTCTTTTACTGGAATATAAGAAGATTATGCTGTTATGCCTACACTCATTACATCACACTTCTAATGCCTACCTACATATGAACTATGCCTACTACGTCACGTTTGTACTAGTGTGTTCAGAGTACTTGTTTACTTTAAAAGTAAAAAAAAACCAGTGCTCTATTTTGAGTGTTTTCTTAAGTATTTTTTTTATTTTTCTCATTAGCAAAAAAGTTTGACATACAGTGTAATACAATCATGTACAAGAAACTTATTCATAACAATGTGAACAACTGTCCCTTTACTTAATGCAGGGATTAAATGATTTAGATTTAAAAAAAAATATATATTCACCAACAACTTTAAAGTGGAGGCAGACATTGAGCTAATGCATATTTTATTAAAAGTATATTTCTTTTTAATCACTGTTGCTACTCTGTCCGGGAACATAATCCTCATCATCTTCATCATCCTCATCAGAAATTTCAAGGTCATCAAGGTCTTGGAATAATGATTCATCTACTTTAACAGCATCACCTAAAAAGATTTTGGTGTTTTTTTTTACCAAGTTGCAAACAATGATTGTAACATTATGTAAATATAGCGGCATAGATAGAAGGAACCTAATGTTAAGGCTCTCTGTTCTCCACTCAAAGTCCAATTTTTGAGACATTGTGTACTTAGT
Organism: Heliconius melpomene rosina; assembly: GCF_056956725.1. NCBI lineage: Eukaryota > Metazoa > Arthropoda > Insecta > Lepidoptera > Nymphalidae > Heliconius > Heliconius melpomene. Next base: position 4,485,748 of record NC_140404.1, read on the forward strand.
GGCAGAATTCAATCATGCACATTGCCCTTTTATCAAAGTAAAAATAATTATGTCCCCTAAGTAGGGACAGCAGCCATGACCATGTTCACAAATAAATAATTGAAAAATAGTATTTTAATAGTCATCAGAAGTAATCAGAAGTAACTAATTAATATTAATTAAAAGTAAATTTCATGTGTACTAACCATCTTCAAGGAATTTGAGATCAGACTCATTTAGAGTAATATCCCTTAAGAACAATTCTTTTCCTGTTAATTTAGTTTTATCTTTGGACTCCTTTTCCCTCTTTGCTGGAATACCCATTTCAATCTCAAATTGTTTTCTCCACGCTAGAAATGATTCCACTGTAACTCTTGTCCCTTCAAACCTTTTCTGCAAGTTTACACTAATGTTACATTTTCACAAAAAATAATATACTAGAATCTAATCTAGTAGAGAAAATTGATATTTAAAGGAGCTCTTCCCAAATATTTTGTAAGATTTGAGAAAATAAATGAAAAACTTCAAAGAATGAACTAAAAAGCTAAAAATAATTTTGCAAAGATTATATAATTTTGCCAAGTAAAACAAACAGGCTTAGTAATTTAAAGTATCTGTCAGTAAATATTTTAATAAGGTTATTATAGCATTAACTTGACACAATTAATCTATGTTTACCAATTCGGCCTCCTCTTCTGCCTTCTTTTTAGCTAATATTTTTTCTTCTTTTTCTTTCTTTATACTGTCCCATTTTTCATTGAGCCACTCTTGACCTGCTGACACTAATGTAAACACCATTACCATGCCTAGATTTTCCTGACCCTGAGAACATATACTTCTTTTATTTAGAAGGAAAATATGGCATCAAAAAGTATTAAATAATGTATAATATTTATGTATACTATGAATAATTTGACTATTTATTTTAAAATTTTAGCTGTCACAGTGCTGTGGCACAGCACTTTACTGTAAACGCGACAGGGAGAATTAAATATGTTTATTTCCTCACACTTAAAACAAATCAAAACATACACAATAATCAAACATGTTCTAGTAACAAAAGAGTTTCACCACTCAACATGAAATATCTTGAATATAATATCTGTAGAATATCTCGAAAAATTTGTAGAAAGGAATGGAGTCTCTTAAACCCAAATTCCATAGGGCTACCCTGTTATAAAATACAATGCAAACAGTGTAAGTCTACATAACAACAAGTTAGATCAAAAATAACATTTACTTGTTCCATAAGATGCTTATAGAGTTCATCTTTATCAACTATTTCATCAAAACTTTCATCAGTGTCTATTTCGAGGATTGGTAATTCTTCAGGATATTTTGGCGTATATGTAAATATTAACTGACAAGCTAATCCTTCGCCTTCGTCATATTCTTCAGACTTTATACCTATGCCAAATTTATGTACTGGTTCGGCCTGAAAAACTAAAATATATTTATAATAATATTTGCAATATGCTTTTTATTAATAACATATTTAATATATAATTAAATACTAAGTATAAACATAATATTTAAATTTACTTTGCATATCTCCATAATATATTGAATCTAATGCTTCTACTTCACTTGTTTGCTCATATTTGTAATCCATATTTTAATATTTGACACAGTTAATTGTGTTATTTTGAATATTTCCTGTTAAATATTGAGAAACATAACCAAATTGTCAATATAAACCAAGAGGTTAGATCCGTGAACGACATAATGAGTAATTGACATTGACATTTCACTAAACATCGATAGATTAAAATTATTTATCATTAAAAGCATCGAATAGATAGACCTATTCGGTTTCTGTTTTATCAAAAGTATTAGATACTACAGTTTTGATTTTATTTCAAAACAAGTTAATATTATATCCAGTTATGAAAAAAAGTACCATATGTTATTGTGTTATGTCTATGTTATCGGCTATCTGTATAATTTCGGTTCTAAGCTTATTTTTGTAATTATTTAAAAAATAATGAATATTTAAATTATATATCCTTTTTATAAAATATATCCTTTTTTTTATAAAATAATACCGATATATATAGTTTCAACTATTGAACGAATTTTAAAATGTATTAAGATGACACAAATAACATTTGAAAAATACATCACTACAAGTACATATTTTAGTTAGTCGGATTTAAAAACAATATCGAAAAACTAAGTATCGTCTAAAAATATCGATATTTTTAGACATCCCTATGACATTTAGACATAGGATAGGACCATATGACATTTGTTTTGTTGTTTTAGGAATAAATGGATTAAATGTAATAATTCATCAATAAAATATATTGCTTTGTTATTTATATTGTTTCATTCTTAAAATCTTTAATCTACTACAAGTTGAATATTGACACAAACTATTAACTAAACTGAAAGTGAAGAAAGAAAGATTTATACTTTATAGCTGCCTATCAGTCTTATAATATGGATACGCCTTCATTAACATCAACGGATGTCGATGAACCTAAAGATTCTATGTACGTTTCATGTTAATAAATCATTACAATTGTTTAATTAATCTTATTTTATCTAATGTGTAAAATTTGCTTTTCAGAGTGGTTAACTCTAAAAACATCTTAGAGACCGACTATAGTGAATTGCAACAACAAGTTATAGCTAACTTTGAAAAGCCTAATTTACCAAACGTTAATGTACCAGAAAAAATTGTAATATGCTTAGATATATGCTATGATGATCAAAATTCAATCTTTAAACTTGGTGATGGAAGTACCTACACTCCTATAAATATGTTGAAGCGTGTTCTAGATTTTTTTATACATTCAAAACATGCAATCAATAAGAAATCTGAATATGCTCTAATAGTAATGAAAGATAAAAACCCTTGCTTTCTTCAAAATTTTACTAATAATGTAAAAGAAATCATAAATTCCATTGACTATATTAGTCCTGAAGAAAGTAAAGCAGAAAATTTTAACTTTCGCAAAGTTTTGGAAATTGTAAAAGAAGAAGTACTAATTCCTGAATACAAGCAGTCTGAATGCATCATACCTCCACCTTACATTGTGCGTCTGCTAGTGCTCTATGGTAGATCTAATTGTATTCCTATGATTGAAGAGGATGAGTCTTATTTTAACTTTTTAAAGAAACAGCCATATTTTTATATTGACATATTATATGCACATGAAGAAGATTGTGCTCTGTACAAATGTGAGGAAGTATATTATGCTCTCCAAAATCTAGATGATGGTTATTCATATGTATTTGAGGTTTCCAAAAATGCTACTAAAATTCATGACTGCATAGCAAAATTACTTGCTCATCCATTGCAAAGGCCTTTACAGAAAAACACTGATTACTCATTTGGTTCAAGATATTAAAATATATGAATTTAAGGTAAAATTTAATATGCATCATTTTAAATTTGTCTCCTTTGCTAAGCTTGAAGTTGAAGTTGCAGTGAAATGGTCACTATGTTGAGAAAGGCCTGTGAATGGTGACAGCCTGTTAATTATTATGAGTAACATATTTCCTCCACTTAGACTTGTGATAACCGAAAATGTAAATATAATATTTAATAGGTAATATACTGTGCATATGCATTTGTAAAAATTGGAATATAATAAAAGATTATATGTATATTTTTTTATTTATTTTTTTACAATTCTCACATTCACACATGCGAGTTCACATCCACATATGAGATCTCACGTCCACACTGATTTTACATCTACACCTGATCTCCACATGTGTGGTCTTTCGTCCACAAATGTGATTTGATTGATGATCAATATTCGTTATTTCACTTCCATATGATTTCACATTTGCATATGTGATCTCAAGTCTACACATGAGACTCACGTCTCCACCTGATCTAACATTCACATTTTAGCATGTCAAACGAAACAAACTCTTTATTATATTAGTATAGATATATGTAGATAACTAAGTATAAAAGTATAGATTTTGTTAATTATAGCCAAATTATTTATATTTTACACGAACGTCCATGTGTTATTCTGAAGTATAACACATGCTTATAAGGTATATTGCTGTAGTTCCATCAAATCCGTTCAGTAATTTTTGCGTGAAAGTGGCACAAACATCCATTCTCACAAACTTTCATATTTATAATATTAGTACGGCTTACACGGTATTACTGTTTTTTAAATTGTGTAGTGTTTCTTTAAGATTTTTAATTTTCTAACATATATGAAATAGGTTATTTTATGAAAACTACCATTACATGGAAAAAAGGATTTATTTTAATGCAGTCATGATCAAGTAGTCAGTTTTAAGAATGAATTCCTAAATATGTTTTTATTAAAAAAAAACATAATAAGTAATATTTTTTATGTAACAATGAAAAAAATAATTTAGTTTGTAGATTTCGATCAAAAGTTTATATAAATAATAAATATGTAACCCTATATATTGGTAATTAGACCTATTCTCGTGAAAAGGATGTACGTGAGTGAGGCCATTACAAGTTGATTTGATTCTATATCATGTATATCCATCCTGAGATATCTTAATTTTTCTCTGAAACAAACTGAATTATAATTTTAATTTTATTGAAAAAACAAAAGCACTGAACAAAGGCGTCAGGATATTTTTTTCTAGTGTCTCTTAAGTTACAATTTCATAAAAGTAAAGCCCTATAGTTTTAAAAATATAAAAAATTCTACTCAAACTGCATTTATTGGGCATATATTAAGTCATCCAAGCATATTAGCCAATTAAGCCATACATTTTTATTGAGCTAAATCTAAATTCTTATATGTTTTTTACAAAAGTTGTGTTCAAGTTTTAGTATGTTTCTAAAGATTTTACACTCCTCGGTATATAAATTAACACTTTTAAAAACACCTAAGACTAAAGCATTGTTCTTCACGGGAATAGGACCAACAACCGGTATCAAAATTATTCTAAGTTGAAAGTAATACATTACCTATCATATATGTATAATCGATTGATAAATATAAATAGATATATATTAATGGATATGATTATGCGTTCTTATTGAATCGTGAAAAAATCTCCTGTTCAGTAAGTTTTAATTGAATATGTAAATATTTTGTTAATTTTATAAATATTAAAATAAGTTAAAATATATTTTAGTCATATAAAAAAAGCACACATAATTTCACAAGCTCAAGGCAAACAGTTTATTTAAAACAAAATAAAACTAACTAAATTATACATTTTAGTTAATCATAAAAAATAACTTATAAAAAAAAATTCAAAAAAAACAATGATTTATTTAAGTATAATATGACAATGCATTTTATACTGTTGTTGCCATCACAATATGTTTAAGGCATTATATTATTACAGTTATTAGTAAATGTTATCTTCAGTATTCATTGCTACATACAAGTTTAACTCGCTTTTACCAAAAATAAAGTATATATGTGATATGAAGATATATAGAATGAAAAAAATTAAATAAAAATCAAATAAAGTGTATTATAGAGAATGATCACCATTGCTGCAAAATTGATAGTAATCATAAAAACAAATTAGTATATAAATAAAGCTTAATTTAAAAAGATTATTTCATAAGAAAAACAATAGTTTAGTGTATACATTTTTTTAAACAATAATTATTATTATTGTACCATATATATTTTTAATTATGATACATTTTTATGTTGCATCTGATATTCTAGACGCTTAAGTCATAAGAGCCCCAACATTTGACACTGGTTGATTTATATAAATAAATAACTTCACTTATCAGTCTCAATACTTAAAAATCTATTTACATTACTGTTATAAATTCAGCCAAAGTCAAAGAATATATAAAAAAAATATATGATGAAGAATTAATATATAACTAAACAAATAACAACTAAAACAATCATCACTAGAGAATTTCGTTTCTTTTCAAGCATCTAATAAACAAACATGGAATGATAAATAATTTTCACACAAAAAGCAAATGATGCAATTTATATAGAGAGAAATCAGTTAAAGCATATAACCTTTATCTTAATGTCAATACTGAACTACATCATTTTATGCATTCTTCAAATTATAAAATTTACATTTTTAGAACTAATTTTTAATTATAAAATCATATCATATACAAAACTATATTCAAAACACATTGTTATTTAAGTTTCTTGCTACCCTACAATGAAATCGTAGTAAATAAGAGTAATTATGAATGAAACCAGAAATTCAAGACTATACAAACCCATAATCACTAACAGTCACAGGAGCCGAGTTTGCCACACAAAGTGTAGTTTTCACTGCCTTCATTATCATATTTAAAATATAAACTGTGAAATTATTTAAATTTATAATTCACATATTTATTTTGAGATTCATTATAATTTTTTTAATTATGATATCTAATTGAGATTACAATTTTGACATCAAATAATAAGCTTTATGTGTGAATTACCATTTATAGATACATTTTTATACATCACGTTGGAATCATTCATAATTACATACAAATATGTGAAGTGTATCAATATAGTGGGGCCAATATTTTTATACTAGGCATAGCTTTAAATTAATAATACTTGCTTTTAAGCACATTAAATTATTCATATCCGCATTCCCTTACATTTCTAGTGAACTTCAATGTTTTTAAATAAACCAGCAGTAACAAACCAGCTCTAATCATAATTTTTGTTTAATTTTTATTTATATAAAACTTTCAAAGCATTTTGTTAAGGAAGACAGGACTAGATGACTGTAAAATTAATCTGTACTGACCATTAATCACACATACATTACTAACAGTACTCAAAATATAATATCACAACCCCTTTCAATCCGAATATTAGTATGTAATATATACGATCATACTTCTTTTTAATGTTTGCTACATATAAACATCTTTAATTGAAACTTAAATATTATGACATACTTAAAATCAATTTACCCAATTGCTATGTATGTTGACTAGTTCTTTTACATTTTTAGTACATTTTTTTACAATATTAGTTAATAAACATAGTTGAATTATAGTGATATATTGGAATTACAACTACAAATTTTATAAAACGTTGCATATTATAAATGTGTGTACTGTCAGTTATGTAATAATGATTAAACACTAATTATTTACTAATAAAAGTATTGTGATGTCGTGCATCTACCGAAAATGTTATGTACCAATGGAATGTGGCATGAGTATCGCATTCAGTCTTATGGCTGAGTTTAATGATATTATACAAGTTATATCACACTACATCAGGCTGATGACATTATCTCGCATTCACATATATATTCTATGAGAAATAGTAAAAAGAATCATATACTATACTTTGAAATTATCTAATTTTTATCATAATTAAAACAAATTCTAGGGAGAAGATAATGTGAATACGAGATACTAACAATAAATTGCCATTTCAATTCCAAGTTATAACAAAACCATTTCATGTACATATACATTTATATATGTGTATCTAGGTATAAGTACAAAACATTTTTTTATATCCAAAGTTGTTTTATCGTAGATTTAAATTCTGGCAACCTATCATGTTTATTTATTACATACTATTTGTAACTGTCTATGTATAATCTATTTTTTATATTCTATTTTTTAAATGTATTCAATTTAAATATTAAATATATTTACTTTTTAACAATGATATTATCTTATTTTAACTATTAGAGAAGTTATATGTATATGTGAACTAATATAATGACATAGAAATAACACAAATTGTTGTTTTATAAAACTCATGATGTGGTAAAGTGAAAAACTGTCAAGATCATAAAAAAATAAAAATAAAATCAACAATGAAAAATGCATGGTGTTCTATCTTGGCATAATGTAACCACTATAAACAGTTTAGTTTAACCTATTTCTGTATTTAAACTTTACTAAAGTGACAGATATATAATGGCTCATCATGATCACAGACCATAGATATCAGCAAAATATTTTTTAATATAGATACAAAATTTTATAAAAAAATCTGCAGCAAGGACTTTGGACCAAACTTGATTTGAATAGTACTTAAATTTTCATCTTCAGATAAGACTGAGAAGAACTGGGGCTTAGAAAACAGAACCTGTCTATGTTCTATGCCTAAAACAAATAATATATTGTATAAACTATTATAATTATTCTTAATTTCAATTAGAAGCCATCCATAAATTACATCACACAAATCATGACATTTTAATTTTTTTTGACCATCCTCAGCTCCTCTAGCTTGTCACATTTGTCCCCTCACTCTACCAAGTCTGAAATCATTGTTTATTTTGTGGGTTCTGTGGTGTATTTTCAAACATATATATTATGTTTTAACACTTGGAAGTCGAAAGACTCATGAAATTTAGAACCCCATCATCCCTTCATCCATACTACACCCTAGATCCCTTGTCACACAATTTCATACTTCACCGACCCCCTCCACCCCTTTTAACGTGTGGCGTAGTTTATGGGTGTCCTCTTGCTTCTTTTCCTAGAGATATCACTTATTAGAGTTTTGTTCTACATTCAAGTCTTATTAGTGTTAATTTCTTAATACGAGGTAATTTATCATCCTTTAAAAAATATAGATATATCTAGATGAAATTATATAATAATCAATAATATAGCTATACTTTTGGTGATAACGTTTGACGAAAATGTGTTGGTTTTGAATATAATTACATCCAGATAGTCTATATCATAGTACCTGTACAATTGAGAATTAACAATAAGTGATATTAAATGTAGTTTAGTTAGTTAGTACCAATTAAGTCCATGAACTAGTTCACCTTTTAGTGGAATTTTAGTTAACTTACCGAAATTTAACAATGTAGTATTTTAATATAAGGTGGGTGTTGACTGTGACACTTTGGTTTCAATCATTCGCTTATCACTCGAGCGACGCATTTTATATCACTGACTAAGGCTGGGTATAAGGAATGAGAAAAAGAAGTTCTCAAGGCGTAATAATAAAAAAGTATTATATAGAATAATTCACATAGTCAAGTATTTTTCACTAGCTCGCCGCGCGGACCACCTCGCCTCGCCTGATACATACGGTTCACTTGTGCACTACAATAGTCTAAGGAGCTAAGGGAACCATTTTTTTTGCTTCAATGTAATATATAGGTAGCAATTACACATGCCTTGTGTCTTTATTGTAACTGCAATCTAGTGTTAAGACACTCTGTTCTCCACGAACCGGATAGAGAAATTTTAGAGAATTGCGTGTTGAATGACGGAAGAAAATATGCTTTTGTAGCCAGAACGAGGAAATGAAAATATTTTATTTACCCGACAGAGAATCGAAACCACTATAGTCGGGCCAGCGCCTCGCCACGACAGCTTCAATCACTGTATTTATACAATCAACTTCACAGTAGAAGATGTGAAATTGTACCTATATATAACACAATTGAACGTTTTCGTTTTTCCAACAGGACAAGGGGTTCATTAGGGGGTTACGATCTAGGGGTCAGCGCGGGTGTCGTAGCATCAGAGCACGCAGGCGGCGAACAGGGCCATGGCGCGTCAGGGAGGGTTGGCGTGGCGCTCGGGCAGCGCCGGCGCGCTCTCCTCCGCGCCCGCGCCTCCCCCACGCGTTCGCATCACGTACGCGTATGTGCGGTACCTCTTTATCTGGAAATAATGGAATTTACGTATTGTTATTGTTTACATATTTTTTGTTTCACGCTGCATTTCAAAGATAGTAGTAATGTCTAATGCTAATATTCCATTCACCAATTTACGAGAAATTTTGAGTTGAGTGACAGAATTCATCATTAAACTTTGTCTTGTTACCCGAGCAAGGAAATTCATTTCCTAGGGGGAAAGTATTTCATTCTTTTCTATTCTCCGGATTTGCGTTTACAGTAAGGATCGTATATCAGTGCGTCACAATTGCCTCAATTTGAGCGCAATAACTACGTATTGTTTTTTTTTTTCAAGTGTTATGCTATCCCCCTGTACACTGCGCCTCATTTTTTCAAAACGACCTCATTTTTTTTAGTATATTGATTCAATATAGGTAAGTAAATATATAGAATAGTTGTGTGTAAGATATATATCTTCACTACAAGTATTCATAAATTGAATATAGGACACGTTTACCTCGTGCACGAGGTAGTGGTCTTTGTCGCGGTGTGCGTGCGGGTGGTCGCGGGCGTGGCGCAACGCCGCCAGCTCCTCCTCGAGCCGCGCCACGCGCTCTTCGTGCTCAGCTAGCTGCTCTCGCTGGAAAAATTAATATTACTTACAATGCCAGCTTTTTTTTAGAAAACCTAGAAAAATGGGACTCGAACCTGAGCCTCTCGGAAACCATCCAAATATGACTACTAAGGTATATGTTCTTATCGAGCTATGACGAAAATATTATGCGCTTACAATTAATTTTGTGGCCTCTATGGAGAAATATAATAAAAACTTTAATTTTTTTTAAAAAAACGTTATCTATACATATAATATGTAAATAAAAATAATAATTACCATAGACAATTTAGTGTGTGTGCAGGGCAGTAGCGGGCGCTGGAACTTGCGCTGCGAACCGACGGCGCCGGCCAGCGGCGGAGCGGAGTACGCGGCACAGACAAAGTTTATCGTTTCCACCCAGGAACATAGCTCTTTTGAATCACTAAAATATACAAATACATGTAGGAACGCTTGGAGGGAAAAAAGTGTTGAATGTTGGTTATTTTATTTATTAATATAGTTTTAAATTATATTAGTATAGTGAAGTATGCAACTTAAAGCAATGGCTGGGCTTCTTTAAGGATATATTTATATACTTATATATCATATTTATTATGTTAAGGTATAAGCTTTTTGTATATAGGTAATAATTTAGGAAATGTTAACAAAAGAAACATAACGTGTGTCTGTAGGGATAAGGTAAAATTAAAAGAAATAACAACAAATATATAAAATCATATATTCTCACCTTGTTTGAAATAAATATTCAGCTTGATCAGCTGTTTGTAGTCTGAACACATGTTGTTTCTTTGTGTAGTCAGTTGCTTTAGTTGCCAATGCGTGATGTATTCTGAGAAAAAGATGGTACAATTATTTTTTAATGATCAATACATATATTTTTCTATTACTTATACAGTATCCGTTTGCCACTTACGGTGCCATTTGAGGCAATGTGTTGATTAGTGAAACTTACAGCAGCCCTTTGTCTACCAGAGCGGACAAATGTAAAAATATGTAATCATTGCCACGAGTAGGTATCGAATCTACAAGCCTCGTGTTTCAAAAGTCAGATCCTGTTCCACTGCGCCACGACGATCTCATTTAGTTTATATTCAACGATAATATATACAAAAACAATAACTTGCCGACCTACGTAGATTATAAATAAAAATAGATATACCTAATAGCGTTGTGCAAATTATCCGACATTTGACTCCTTCGGAATCCGTGCTCATCTTTGTGCAGATACAGAACTAGATCACGCAAAGTGCAATAAAACATTTTCCATCCACGACGTCCGAATGGGGCTATAAATAAAAAAAAAAATGTTGCACTCATAAATTTCACATCTTATAATACATACATTATATCTGTGCTTATAGTCGCACGATTCTGCCCCTGCGCAACCAATAGTCTTATTTATATTACATACATTTTATTATTGTAAAATGTCTCTTAGAAAATCTTCATTTTTGTATTTCTTAAAGTCCAATCAGCCATTTATTTTATCGTGCTATATAAACAAACACAGAAATTTTCAGTTTGTACTATATGATTTTAAAAGTGTAGAAAAATAAAATATAATAGTAAAACACTAGAAATAGTATCGCGTGGCTTTATACACAAGGCTTACTCTTTTTCCCATTAGCGTCGTAACAACATTTTCTCATAACATATCCCTTCTTGTATTCGACGGCTCGGCTCTGGTCGGGGAGGTCGAGGAACGGGTTGCTGCCAACAGGCGCTGCCGGACGAGCTTCAGCAGCGGGAGCCGCTTCTACATCCCTGGGAGAAGAAAATTGAAGGGTTTAATTAGTATTTTTAAGCGACGAAAAAGCCGGAGAAATTTCTCAGAATCATATATGCGAGTATATATTGTATTGTGCTTAATTGGCACACTCGGAACGCCATAATCAAAGAACCATACCATACCACCATATTGTATATACATTAGCTATATGTAAAAAGTCATTTTGAGTCGCTAAACAATCAATTGGTAAATTAAAATTTCTTAGGTGCTTGTTACATTAGTTTCAGAATTTAGTTACTAAGGTTAACATTATATAAAAAGAAAATTTTATATCTTATAGTTTGGCAGTTAACTATTTTATAGCAATAGCAGGGTAGGCAGAGGGAAACTGGAAACCTAGTGTTAAGAAACTTCCGATCCCACTTACCGCCTTTATGCTTTACTTTTTGTAATTAAAAAACGAACGCTATAGGCAAAGGTAGCTAAAGCTTACTACTAACTAAATTTAAATACAATAAACTCACAGAGCCCACTGCAACGGAGTATTACGTATCGCATGGTACAAATGCTTGAGCGTGTCTCTTGGGAAATTGTCACCATCATTGAGATCAGCCAGGTTTTCTATGAACTCCGCACAAGACATACGTCGGAATGTGCCACTGCCGCAGCCGTGTAGGTCCGTGTTTAACAACATTATTGCACATGTTAGTGTGTGTACTGCGTCTAAAATATATTTAAAAATGTTAAAATATTATATAATAAAATATTAATATATTATATTTATAAATATTGCGTTGTTACTAGAGCGAGCAAATAAAACTAATTATTTTCCGAATGTAAATCGATATTTATTATAAGGGAATTCGATCGCTATATTACACACAATAAAATCATCAATGCAGCTTAGAATTCCGCTATAAAAATCTACAGGCATCTGTTATGTTATAATGGAATTTATTTTTTATAAATGATACATGGTAGGAGAATAAATTACAAGACGTGAACAACACAAAACAAATCAAAATACAGACATAATATTCCCCAAAATAAAAATTACTAACCTTGCGAATTAAACGCTCCAGGATTACATTCCAAGTATCGTCTGGAAAAGTGCACTAGTACTCGCTCGCGTTCTTGAGTCTCGCCACTTAGAGCGAATCGAGCTAGGAACGCCCGTAGAGCCTCGTCCAACGTCGCTCCACTGAATTCGAAATGCTTTACGTATTCTTCTGCTACGGCTCGCGAGAATTCATTGCTGGAACAAAATATTACAATTTAGTCTGCGAGTTCTAAGTTGAGTTTAGCATTTATTCAAGTGTTCATAGTATTATGTAGGTGTAACATAACCTGCGTGGCCTAAACTGGTTTTTATTGGCAATCGGCTTGATTGCCAATAAAACATATACATACCTAATGTACTTAGTTCCTCGTACGTAAGGTAATCGTTGGCGTAGTCAGGGAGAACCGACGCTCTCTATCTCTTTCGCCTCGTACACTATCATCAACTGTACTGTGTTCTGTACAACTTATGGTTGAAGGTTCGATTTCCACTTTATAGAATTGGTAATACACAGTGAATAGTATTATTAAGTATTGTTCATCTAAACTATCTAGGCATATATCTGTATATAAATAAAAAATATATACTGATGCTAAACTTAGGATAATTTACATATTTAAAAGTACCACCAACTTTTTACTCAAATGCCTCGAGACATCCGATTTCTTGAACCCGTCAAGGTGGTACAATCGTTTGGCGAGACGTTCAGCGGAAGGTATGTCCACAGCCTTAGGGCTGTAGTGGAAAGAGTGAAGAGAATCTCCGTCCGAGCCCTCATCGGAGCCAGCGTCCGAACCGCTGCATAATTCCTGAAAATGCTGTTAAATTTATCCAATATATTATTTGTATGTAATATTTCTATTTCTAAAAACACTGTAGCCGGTGCACAAGCTTGTGACTGTAAACGCGACGGTTGTGGGTTTGATTTCTTTTCCGATTCTTTCTTCTGAATTATATAATTTGGATATTATATTATTAAATTTAGATTTAATCCTTTCTTCTGAATTACTTTCATGTTTTAATATATACCATGTACAAACATCAATCAGTTACGATTTTTTTTGTATGTATTTTTTGTTACTTTACTGAAGTAATGCTCAAATCACCAAAAAATGTTACCATATATTAGGTTGATTTACCTGATAACCCTGATTCTCGGGTGAGTTGTGTCCATTCTCTTTACCATTTTGTGCATAGTTACTACTATTATTATTATTATTTACATTATCGTTCGTTGCGTTTTTCTCTGGTCCTTTCACTTGTATCACTATTCTATAGTCTTTACTGTCTCCATTGAGAGTTACATCACTACCGTGGTCAGAGTAGGTCGAATTAGATTTTGCACGTTTGTGGCAAGGTTCTGATACTAATATAGTAGAATCGGAGTCCGATGGGTCCGAGAGTTCCATTCTGGGACATTCTCTTCCGGTATCGAACATGTCGTCTTGATCTTGGTAATCTGGACTAGAGATATTTGATACAGCTTCCGATAAGCTCATATCACCTGAAAACGATAATAAAAAAATATTATAGATAAAATAATTGAATATGGATCTTAAGATATTTAATTTACAGTCTGGTTTAAACCCTATATTCTCCGTGCCGGGTAGGCACGTGCTAGATGTGGAATAAAGATTTAAAAGTAAAAAGATGTACGAGGCCTCTCGTGGTGGGGATAAGAGTGCGATTGTAAGCGCGACAGTTTATCGGTTCTATTCCTTCTCGAGGAAATGAAATATTTCATACTTTCAGAGGGGCTACTACCTCAAACGGCAGAGGCAGGAAAGAATTCCCCGACTGAACTCTCAATGCCTGCGGCGGAAAGTGGGGAACGGAAGTGATTTAATTAGAACAGAGTGACTTAAAACTTGATTCACGGATTCCCTCTGTTTACACTAATATGTGTCGAATACATCGTGAAGCTAAAAAAAAGTGATAAATATATATACCATTAAGTGGGCGGTGGTGGTGTGGCTGAAGCGCGGCGCGGTGCGGCGGCGTGGCACGCGGCGACAGCGCCGACCACGATGCCGACGTGGGCGATAGCGGCGACGACGACCTGGAAACACCAATTGTTTTATTTTAACACTGAAGTTGCGTTTTGTTACAGTTTGTTTGTTTGTTACAGTTAAAGACACATTTTCCGAGTTTTTGCGTATTATTTACTAAGGAAGAAAATAATGAAAATATCTAAAAGCAAATCTGCTACCTACAATATACATAGCAACTCCTCTAGTACTTAAAAATCAGCTTCACGCTGTATCCCGCATACAGCAGGGTAGGCAGAGGGAACCTAGCGTTCCCCATTTTCTGCTGAATTCTGAAGGCATTGCGTGTTGACAGGCAGAACTCAACGCTGCGCTTTGCCTCGACACCAGAGCGTAGAAATGGAAATATAAACGTAAATAAATATTTCACTTCGTCGAGTGGGGATCGAACTCACAACCGTGCGCCGCGACGCCCTCTAGTACTTAGTAATAAAATATTTTACCGTTGCGACATGCCATCCGATATGGAGGTAGAGTTGGAGGTGGCCGCGGAGCCATTGCACTGTGACACCGGCGCGTTGTATGTCCACACGATCCTGATGTAAAAAAAATGTCCTTATAATTTTTGTTTGTATCTTATAATATTATTTTCACATTTCCAAATCGAATTAGTGTATTATTTTGACTACATTTGTTCAGCTGCTCCATTCTTTTTCTATATAGAGCAGACAGAGGGAACTTAATATAAAGACTATCAATTCTACATTTTTAATCCCTTATAAACATGTCAAAAGACCACGACCTGCCACAACCACGATCGGAGTCATCACGCGGGGTGTTCGGGGAGATTCTATTCTACATTTTTTAGTCTTTTACAAACAAACTACATGTCAAAAAACCACGACCTGTCCCGCTCGGAGTCGTCCCGCGGGGGGTGCGCGGGGTGCGCGGGCGTGGCTGAGTCGGGGCGCGCGTCCAGCAGCGTGTTGAGCGACGATGTCACGTCCTCCTCCATGTCCACCGCCACGGCGCTGAGCGACGACTCCTTCTGAAACTTGGTGCAGTTTTAATACCTTCTGCCAGTCTGTAGTGGAGCATTGCTTATTATTTTTTAATAGTTTTTTAGCTTCACAATGTATCCCAAGTACAGCAGTAGGCAGAGGAAGCCTGGTGTGAAAGTAAGACATTTCGTTTCTCAATTTTCGAAATATTGCGATAATGATTCAAGTCTACATTATAGCCCTATGTGGGACCAGAAGGTCAGTCACTACAAAGCATTAGGCTTGATATGCTATTCTAAAGGTTGAAATGAACCAGGTTCCTCCAATAAAGATACATTTTGGAGGGATGCTTAAACAGAAGACACAAATTTCTTCAAGGCCCAAATTGTTATATATAATTATACTAGTGGGCCCGGACGCGGCTACGCCCGCGAAAATATAAGCCTAAATAATTAAAATAAGTTAAAAAATAATAATAAGTGGAGATTTATTATTAGAAAAAATATCTGAGTAACCGAAATGAACAAACAAAAGAAGTAAAAGTAACTAAAGGAAATTCTTAATTTAAAAAAAAAACAAGTTTGCTGTGCGCGCGTACTAAACATTTTTCTATATTAAATAATTAATAATTTTTGCGAACAATATTAAATTAAATCTCAAATGATTAAAATTACGATATTTTAAGTGTATAACATCGGTATAGATAACCGAACTGAGATAAATTAATTATAAGCAGCAAATAATTACATAAAAAATAATAGTAATTCGAAGATCTATAAAAATTTACAAAATCATCAAAGTCATCTGCCCGTTCGCGTCGGTCATACTCATTCTATGCCGCCCGAAGGCTAGGTCATTTGGAATCAGTCACATCTTAATTATTTATTAGAATGTTATACAGTAAACTATAATTTCCATCTAGATGAAATGCTAAAAGTGACTATTATATTTATTTTCATAAGGATGAATATCAAATTATAGAAATCATCTAATTTTTGTTAATGTATACAAATCTATATCTGCGCGCGCCATGTATGCATTAAGCAAACTCACTTTGGGTGACGTTTTCTTAAAACAGCAAACTTTGCAAGCCGTTGCTTAGCAACGCGTAGCGACGATTGTTATTAACATGGCGGAATAAATTCCTTGTCAAATTAATTATTTTAATATATTGGTATATAACGAAAATATTACAAATATGAGAAAAAAAAAGTATCCTATGTTCATCCCGGGACCCTCAAGTATCTCTATATGAGTATTTTATCACAATTAAATTAGCGGTTTGGCCCTGATTGCGTAAAAGACAGACAGACAGACAGAGTTACTTTCGAATTTATAATATAGGTATGGATAAATTACTTAGTATGCTATGAGTACCAATATTTTTAAATATTGACTTAGACCAAATTTTTGTGTTTATTGTAATTTGCGTTGTAAATAGCGTCGAGCGTCGCACATTCGATTCTTAATGACAAAATATTTACCGTGCAAATATTATCATCAAAATATCTGATAATTATAAATTTTACAACTCATTAAGAATGCAGTAAATAACTTGTTATATAATGATTACTTTATTTAATATTGTAAATTATGAGATATCAGCTATCACTTTTATTTATTCTGTTATAATATCTTCTCTTAAGTAAATATGAAGCCAACTATAATAACTGAAGAAAAGCTTGGCTGAATGTGATATGTCACAAAATTTTAATTTACAGAAATTCGTTTTGAGCCAGTATGTTAAGGATCATATGGCCAAAACGATGGTACTAAACACAACGGTGAAGTATTTGATTCCCACTCGGAGGTACGATTTTCTTTTATTTTCTTGCTCTGATAAAAAGATAAAGCACAAAGCCGAGTTCTAAAAGAAAAGGCTAAAAAGGTTATTTCATATTTTTCAAAGGTTGACATAAGTCAACACTTTAGGAAAGAAAAATATGTTTACATGTTAAGAGCAAAACTTAAGTTATAGTTTTTTTATGGAACAAAAATTTTAATAAAATATTTCCAAAATTTCTTAATATAAACTAATTACATTATTTAAAAAACTTAAATTTATTTACCTGTAAATGATCTTCAGATCTAGAGGTTCTTACTATATGCTGTGTGCGTGTCGCTACCTCCGAAGTCGCCCCTCCCGCGGGAGACGCTGGTTGAGAATTAAACCTGGAAAATAATTGATAATTAAAAACTGATAATCTTTATATGAACGCTTTACAAATTTTCATGAATCATGACTGACAACACTATCCATTTTCACCTTTCAAAGAAAACTAAATCAAAATCAGTTCATTTGTTTTGAGCTACGATGTCACAGATACACACGTCAAAATTATAAGACCTCTGTTATTACGTATATATACGTATTCATCGATGGTGAATAAAATAATTTTATAAGTAGTGTTGTATAAATACTATTTGTATAAATACCACTACTTCTAGGGCACTAGATGTAAGTAG
Source organism: Heliconius melpomene rosina (assembly GCF_056956725.1). Taxonomy (NCBI): domain Eukaryota; kingdom Metazoa; phylum Arthropoda; class Insecta; order Lepidoptera; family Nymphalidae; genus Heliconius; species Heliconius melpomene. The sequence goes on from NC_140404.1 coordinate 4,504,103, forward strand.
CTATCAGGATCCTAACTTTAACAGTCTAAATTCTATTTGTTTGTTTGCCCTACTCCACCAGATTTATATGTAGTATTATACTACCGCCGCGTAATATTTTAGCTAATATTAAAAAAATGTAAAAATTTTACGCCCACTAAGCGATAAAGAGACTGTGAAATGTATTTAGTTAAGGTTTCTAGTAAATATTATTGGCGCGATTGCGTGTCACATACGTTTTTTTTTAAAGTCCGTAATTTTTGGATTCAGTTATGTATAATAAAAAAAATGTTATAATATAAAAATATGTATTACAACGTTGTTATTAGTAGTTATCTGTTAATGTTATTTTTTCCTTGTCTGGAACCGACGAAAATAATATAAAACAAAACATATCTATATATGTTTAGCTAACTTCAATTCACGTATATCTAGATTTCATCTGGAAAGCGAGCAATAATAACTTGTTGTAGCGAAAGGTAGAATTAATAAGATAGATATATGTACATTTTACTGGCATGATCACCAACTAGGCCCGTATCAGGCGAAGAATTGTGCCGTTGCGATAATTCCACTCGAGCCGCCAGCCGAGTTTCACTTGGGGAGGCAGGTGTTGAATTATATCTAGAGAAAATGTATTATTCATTAGTTTAATATAAATGTTATTATATATTATTATTTATTATCTACTTAAATATAATAGCGTATTCAGTGTTGGAATGCTTTGTTATACCACAACGAGGACAGGAAAAAAATAATATCCTCAAGTTGGGATCGAACCCACAATCATCGCATGTAGTCAAAATGTTTCCCATTACGACACGATTGGCCTCTAATAAATAAATTAAACTTAAATAATATTATACAAACACATATTTTAATGTTTTTTTCTAATATTTTCACCTGTGATAATGTGTTCTGTGTGTAGGCGCATGGTGATTGTGATGTGGATGTTCAACTCTCGACAAGTTGAGTATCAGATCGCCAGTCATCATATAAGCCTCGAACTTGGGTTGATTGACGCGAGGCCGCCTCTCCTCCGCCAACAAAGCCTCGCAACTCTCGCCCGACTGTACTCCGGACCCGTTGCTCGACGAGTTGCTAGATGAGTTGCTGTTCGAGTTGCTCGATGGCGGCGATCCCGATCTAAGTACGATTTATGTCTTACAAAATGCCAGTGGCCGACGATAGATAGCATTTTTGACCTTTTAATTAAATTGAAATGGCTTACGCGTCAGTTCATAATATATAAATTGTAAATTAACTTAAACGAGCTTTTTATGTCAGATTACTGTCATTTCCTCGCTATGGTAACGAGGCAAAGCGCGGCGTTGACTTCCACCAGTCAACACGCACTGCCTCAAGAATTCGGCGGAAGTGGGTAGTGTAGTACAGAAGTGTTCTATAGGGGAAAGGCATGTCTCCCAGGTTCCCTCTATTTACCCAGCTATGTGCGGGATACAACGTGAACCAAATTGAATACAAAGCTATTATTTTATGAAATTCTATGTTATTAAGTATTTTCATACAATACATAATCTAAAACAATAGGAAACAGAATATTATAATTATCATTCTCATATTGTATGTTACTCTTTCACACAAACAGCTGAACTTACTTTTGTAAGTACACAGATTGTTTTTAACCTAAAACAACATAACATATCCTATCAATGAATGTCTATATAAACATGTTTAATTTTCATTTCATTTAAGTAAATGTGTATGTATGAAAGGTACTTCCGTAAAGCCTGAACCGATTCATTAATAATCATATAATTTATGTATATCAATATATGGTGCAATTGTGTGACATTAAAGGTCATGTTATTACTTCTTATAAGTACTTACATATATTCTTATTGTTTTTTGTAATATAAATTATTTAGCTATTGTAAGTTCGAGAAAAAAGCGCGGAGCTAGAATTGTAACATTCCGATATCCACGAACCAAAGCAAGCGAATCAATCGCAGGCATCTGACTTATTCTAAATATTTTATAAGCATTCGAAGTACTCGTAAGGTTAACGATTCAACTTTGTGCACGTGATTGTTCCATTTCATAGATTCATAATTATTATAGTAGCTTGGTCAGTGGGTTTATAAATCTATCAAGAGTTAGAGACAATCTATTACATATGCCTTATAAAGTAAACGATATCACTTCACTCTCCATTTTAGTACAAACACGTATTCTATAATCGGTCTACTATCTACTGTCTATATAAATCTTTCATATGAAATTCTAAATTCTCTAATAAGGAAGTAACATAAAAAACTGACTTTTGATATGATTGATAATTATTATTTTTTCTTTTTTTTTAGCTTCACGCTGTATCCCGCACACAGCAGGGTAGGCAGAGGGAATATAGAGTTAAGACACTCCGTTCTCCATTTTCTGCGGAATTCTGGAGACATTGCGTGTTGAGTGGCAGGACTCAACGCCGCGCTTTGCCTCGACACCAGAGCGAAGAAATGGAAATATAAACGTAAATAAATATTTCACTTCCTCGAGTGGGGATCGAACCCACAACCGTCGCGTTACAGGCACACCCTTGTCCAGAAATTTCTGAGGATAAACAATCTAACTTAATGTAACGTTTATATATTTGACCTTCCAAAATCGTTATTAATCAATAATCACAATGCCAAGTTACTATACATAAAGGTAATATTCGTAACTGTAGTAATAATATTAACATTAGACCAAAATACCATACATAATTAGTGTTCTTTCATTTATTTACATAAATATATTCAGTACGATGTACCTAATGAAGGTCGCAAGTGGGGATAGATAAACAAATTAAAAAAAATACAATTAATACATATTATATAACATTTCGTACAACAATGATAACTGTCAAATGGCTTTCTCCAATGTTAGGTGCTCGTTAAAAGTACGGGGCGAGGGTGGACCGTCTGCGACACATATGGTGCCGTCTATCGTTTATCGCAGTCGGATATCAGCTGTCAAAGTTTAGGAGGGTCGGTATACGATTACACCCAAAATAAGGTGCGGCTAAATATAAAACTTGAGGATATCCGAGGGAAGACGTACAAATATAAAAATGTTTTAAAAAAATATGTTGTAAATCTTAATGTCTAACTCTAGTTATGTAACGTATATAGCAAAGCAATAAGCAACACCAATTATAAGTGTAGGTTCAGTATAAAAAATTGACAAAGAATGCTCACTTATCGTGTTTCGTACGCTGCGGTCCGCTAGTACGATGTTCCGCTGCGCCGGACAGATAACGCCTCACATTTGCTTTGATCTGTGGGTCTGCAAAACCGCGTTATCAGACATAGTAATGATGAAAAAATAACCCTAAAAATATTATTTCACATGTTTCTGTCGATAATAATCAATTATTGTTCTAAGATGCATGACATCCCTTTCACTTGTACTATACAAATGTTCTACTAAATCATTAAATAATTAATTTCACGAAAAACAAGCATTATTACTATACGTTATAAGATATTCCTTGGGTAAGGTTACAGGTACAGGATTGAATCCCGAGAGTCACCTATAAATTTGCTCGGGATATCGCCACTCTTATTTGTAGCGACTTATTTCGCAAACTCAACCGACCCACTCGGGGATATACGAATTTTATTACTGGAAACCACAGAGCTTGTATTGAACGTCATAGTTCTGCCCACACAGTAAATAATAGACGGTATTAAAAGTTATATTGGCTATTTTACTGATAAACTCACCCTTTTTTAGTCGTAATGTAACTGGATCTGACGAAAGTCGCAAACATTTTAATACTGAAACATAATTTAACTTTTTGGGTGAAAACATTTAAAATAAGTTATCTATGACTTTTTAAATTTAGAATGAACAATCCTATATGATTCGTTTGCTTTCCTTGGTAGAAATTATCATAAGTTTTATGGTTGACCTAAGAATAAAAATTGTTATTGAAAAAGAAAATATTAAACTCTTTTATAAAATCCCTTCAGACAGAAGTGAATTAACTTGTAGAGTTGAGTGTTAAAAGTGAATTACACGATTGCGTGCTGGGTGCGGAGTGCGGTTCAAGCGGTCGCCCATAACGCGATCGTTGAATTAACTCTAATATTTCATAGATAGTATCCAACAGTCAAACGAATATTTATAATGGAATATAAATTTGCAATATAAATTTTATGCGAAATATATTTATAAAAGATACAGTAACAATGATAAATAGTTTAAGTTGAACGAAATTTCAGTTCATAATAATAATAATGAACTGAAATTTCGTTATAAACACGAGTAAGTTTAAACTACAGTTAAGAAACAAGTCGCAAGTTACACTGTTGCTTATATAGATTTAAGGTAAGATATTCTATACGTATACTCTATTACAAATATTATATTAAGTATTATTATACGCTAGGTTCTAAAAAATGATGATATCATTAATCATTAATTAGTCATTAACAGTTATTCGGGGCACACATGTAAGTGTCATGGGTGATAAATGGTAAATTCCTTACCTTCTTTGGTTGTGAACCGGTTCACATCAGTCCCATTAACCTTGAGCAATACGTCTCCCGCCTCAACCTGTAATTGAACGTGCGGCCATTTATTTATATTGCAACGAAAAATCAGCTTCAAGGTTTATTATGTCTCTTGAGTGTAGTAATATTCAATATGTGATATGAAATTTTTGTTATCAATAAAAATTGGTAATTTATACTAAGGTAATGTAATTAATTAGATTTGCTTTGGTTATTAAATAGGTAGGCAGTTAGCTTTTACTAAATGGCTAAACTTTTGTATCTTAATTTGTTTTTTTTAGCTTTACGCTGTATGCCGCATGTAGTAGAGTAGTCAGAGGGAACCTAGTGTTAAGATACTCCGTTTCCATGTTTCCGCCAAATATTTGAGGTAAGCTGACTGGCGAAAGTCGCGTCAACAACAATATATACAAATTATTGTATAATCATTACCAAAACAAAACCAAATACTAATATAAATAAATAGAAATATAATTGTATATTTTAAGAAATGTAACAATTTATTTGATATTTATAATTACTCTAATTACACCGAGATGTGCAACGTGTTTGTGTTTGAAATATACAAATTAAGACGAGCACTGGTAGAGTGCCAATTATTGCAAGTGTTGTTTTCATCAAAAGTCTCAAAATTAGATAAATAGATAAGATAACAATTTTATAGTTGTTTATGTTTGTAATGTTAAAAATACATTATACTAATTATGTTAATATATAATACTTTTTATAAATATAAAAATGTTTCAAGTTTCAAACTATTATGACATTTTGTTGAAACGTTTAACCTCATATAAAGAATTTCAAAAGAGTAATTACTTGTGTCGGTCGCTATTCAATTCTGCACCCGTATTTAAAACCGGTAGCAGCACCTAATGATTCAAGAGAACTTGAAAGAAATCCAATTTAAATCTCTTTAAGGCAACAACAACAATAGCAAAATATTGTAGAATGAACTTTCTTAATTGTTTATCTTATCGTGAATAAAGATAACAAATCTTTAAGCTTTATTTTTTTTTAAAAACTAAATTCGCTGGTTATTATTAGAAAACTCAGCTTACTTTCATGTAGTTTATCACACTGGCTGGCACTATACTATATTTTGAAGGTACTACTATATTTGTTTACACTATACATATAAAAGTATAAGGTTAAAAGAAACATGTGTATCATTGCACGTACTACACAAAGCTTCAATTTATCAATAATTCACACAACTTCATTAAGGACATAAACAGTCATACATATCACAACTTCCTCTTGATTTAATGATTCACTGTAGACAATCCACAACTGATCTAGGACATCCAAGTCGTTCATAAAGTTTAATATTTTCATCACAAATAATTAAAAATATAATACACTAAAATTGAATCCGAACGCATCGAAGCAAGTATTTTATTATAACAAATATAAAGTAGAGCGCACTAGTGCTGCGGTCAGCGAGCACGAGCGCACGCCGCGCCCGTAGCTGTCGGCTGTTATCAAACGACTGTAGTAGGGGAGCGCTAATGGAGCAAGCTTAGGAGATAAATTAAATCAAACTGCTATATAAGGGTGCAGGAAATAGGAATTAGCTGGCGGCCCACCTGGCCTCAAAGCACGGGACGGCTCGGTAAAGTGCTTTTCCTCGATATTGACCATGAATTTCAGTAAGGTTGCTTTAGTGCACGCCGTGTCAATATTTAATGTCCTCTGTGGTGAGCTAACCTATTTTCAAGCAGCTTATTTACTTTTTATTACTATCATATTACAATCCAATGTTTAGGACACTTGATATTTATAATACTATTTATTATAATGTTTGTCTTCTCGCTGTATCCAACACACAGCAGGATAGGCAAAGAAATCCTAAGAACACTCCGTTCCCTTCAAGACACTTTCGTTGCCCATTTTCTTTATTTTTTTGCCGAATTCTCGAGGCATTGTGTGCATTGGCGGAACTCAACGTCGCGCTTCGCCTGTATCTTTATCATCTACGTTATAAATATAATAGCTCTATCTTGGCTTTCTTTCAATCTGTCTGTAAATTTATACGTTATTGTGATACGACGTTTCTTTACAAAAATATTGATTTAAAAATATTGTATTATATTATAAGCACGATTTAAAAAATGTGTACGAATAATATTAATTAAATATATGTATTTATGTAGTGCTATAAAACGTCTTCCGAGGCAGTGGTGGCGCGAGTTCACAAGCATGTGACTTTAAACGCGACGGTCGTGGATTCGCTTCCCCCTCGGCGGACTAAAACGTTTAATATTTTCATGATTATATATTTACATCTTAACGCTAGGTTCCCAGGTTCCCAGATTGCCGTTCATTAGCATGAACAAAATAAGTTGATTACAATAAGTTATTTATAAAGCTTGACATATATGATGTGCGAGTTAAATTACATACAAATACTGGACGAGAGTTCTCGAACGCCTACCGTGCTAAACGCCCACTACTCGAGTACTCGTACATCAAAAGCCTACGCACTATCAGCTATTAGAAGTTTTCTCTTTCTACTTCCAAGTTCAAAGTTATGCTGTTATAAAATAATTTATTCTAAAATATTAAAAATAATATAGATATAATGTAAATACTATTACATATAGAAAAAACAAACATATCTAAATATACTATTCTATAAGTATGTCAGTTACTTTGTTTAGTAGGTACTTATGTTAAATAAATATTACAGCAGCATAGCAAAATAAAAGGCATTAACTTTTAAAATATTTATTAACTATAGTTTTCATAGTACACGCATACTGGTAGATTGTACGTATTGTTTTGTGGTAAGATAAGTATTTAAAATTTTAATCAAGTTTTTTTTTAAATATCTTATTTATAAACGGGGCCTAAGTCTAATAAACCAACTCTAACCCAAGAAAATACAATTGGAAGATGAAAGGGATAAAAGCTGGAAACAATCATATATTTCGTACTTTTATTTTACCATAAATTCGTGCGTCGCTAAAGGTAGGAAAAATGTTAGTTACGTTACACACTATATATTTATAATAATTAATCATTCGTAGTACTCCTGGCATAACAGGCCAGGACGGATATAGTGCGTTTAAATTTCGTAATTACGTAAATAGAAGATGCATATGATAATTTAAAAAATCTTCCTAATTAAACAATATTGGGTCTTAATAAGACATCCAGCCAATTTCCTGCAAAAGCCAAGGGGAAGGAAATCATCGACCTGTAAACGAATTTCCGCTATCTGTCCGACATTTCAAATAGTAGAAATGTTCTTTGATATATAAATTGTATAATATTTTTGCTGATTATCTACTGTCTTAATTAGTAATGAAATTCAATACTAACCTTCAACACCACGTATTATAATGTACTAACATTTATTGTATTTAATCCATACCTATATTATAAATTCGAAAGTAACTCTGTCTGTCTGTCTGTCTGTCTTTTACGCAATCAGGGCCAAACCGCTACTATACACATATATATGTATTTCGTAAAAATCTAATTTATATTCTTATCTATATATAAAAAATCGAAAGGTCACTCACTCATCACGAAATCTCAGAAACTACAAGTGCTAGGAATCTCAAATTTTGCATAGGAGTTACTTATAGGACGTAGGTGCAATATTCGATTTCTAAGGGGTTGTTTTTGGGGTCATAAGTTTGTATGAAACTTCGTTACTACAAATGCTAGGAGTCTCAAATTTGGCATAGACGTCACTAGGACGTAGTCATGGAGACGGAAATTAATAATAACATAGTTCACGCGGGTGAAACCGCGAGCGGGCCGCTAGTTTATCTATACAAGTATATACAAGTGTATTTTTTTAAAAGCGTATGAATAGTTTTCATAATTTTTATTCTTATTCATATGCCCTGAACCGTTCTCTTATTCCTTTTTCTATAAAGAAATCCTTTCTTTATTAAAAGTTGTCTGTAAAAGATTGCCTGGAGCTATAAGATCGCCTTTGCATACATTTTTATATTTCTTTAGTGTGTATGTGCATGTGCAGTAATGAGTACCCTATTCTCATATATCTTTGTTCTATGAAAAATAATTTTGTAATTAATAAAATCTTATACCTAATATAGGATTTTTTTTCTTTGCAAAGATTATGGTAATGGTTCTTGTGCTTTCTTGTGAAAATTTATTTTAATAAAGAATTATATAAATATAACATATAAATAATATTTATAAACTTATTAAAATGAGCAAATTTGGAAGTAGAGGTGGATCAAAAAATCCTCTTCCATGATTAAAAAGTATAAAATAGATATATATGAAAATAAACAATATACTAATACAAAATGCAGTCAAGTTGTGGTCTATCGAAGCTTACAATACTGGATATAACAGTAATCCATAATTTAAATTATGTTGATTAAGATCAAAGAGTTATGATAATCTACTTGACACTGTCTCACTTGATTGACACAACTAATGAGTTCGAAAATTCGTTTAAAATCGAAAGCGCTTAAGCGGGCGCGCGTAGATTCGTAGATAGTGTGTCGTGCGTTTATAGATAAACGTACGAAAGCTCAAAGTATATTTTTAATACATAACAATGCAATACAATAACCCAACCACCAGTCAATAACAATTCATATAAAGCTGTTTGAAAACCACTAAATAAAATATCTAATACAAGAATGGAGAAACAATTAAAATATGTGATTTATACGTTTCATTTTAGAAATTTATAGAAAAATGCAGCTTTGAATTCTTTATGTGGATCTGTCATGTGTCTGTAAGCTTTAAAAAATGTTTGTGTAAATAAAATGCTGTGTATGTTACTATATTTTTTGAAATATATAATTTGGTAGTATAATTTATTATTAGTAAGTATTATATTTTGTATTTATTGTAATTTGTATCTATTAAAAGTACTGTTTCACAATAGTTATTTTTACGTTGATATTTATAAAACAAATGATTACCAACTAATTTTATATATGCATTTAATTCACACCTTAACAAATATAATTCAATATATTCAATATTATTTTGTTAATGCAATCTCGTGTAAAAGAGAGTAGGTATCTTGCACACTCTGCCTGTACTGCACAGGCAGAGAGACACACTATTTCCAACTTTCCGCCAAATTCTGAGGAATTGGCGTGGAGTGGCGAAACTCAATGCCGCGCTTTGCCTCGACACCAGAGCGAAAAAAAATGAAAATATAAATAAATATTAAATTTCTTTGTGTGGCGTCAAACCCACAACCATGACTGGTGACTGGCCTCCTAAGAGGGTATACATAGGTGAAAAAAACTAAAAAAAAAAATAGAATTGTGTCAAGCGAGTTGCTTGTAGGCAACGACCCTTATTGGAAGGAAACTCATGTGAAGTATTGTCATTAGGGGATACATATCACTTATTGCAATTACATAGACTTCCTTTCCTAATGATTTATAAGAGTATAGATGATGTGTATTTATCTTGTTTTTAAAGAACATTTAACTGCTTCTGGTTTGTAACAATTTCTTTCAACATTTCTTTATATAGTCATCAATGTTGTTGTAATGTTAGTTACTTAGTTTCATCTTTATGTATAATATTAAGGAAAACTTTATTATGTCACAAAGTAAAAATAAACAGTCTTAATATTCTTAAACCTGAAATTCTTAAAAGTCAGATATGATGATGATTTTTTAGTTTATATATTTATATAATTCAATAATTAAAATCAATATATTATACAAAACATTTATATATATATGACACAAAAACCTAAGAACAGTGAAAAAAGTTTTCTGGATTCCATTCTGTTCATCTTATAAGTGGTTTGCTCTCATTTCACAAGTAGTATGACGGGTCGATCTTTCAACATAGACTAAAGAGTTAGATGGAATATAATTTACTAGGATAAATATATGTATATACAATGTGTGTCACACACAATGTGTGTGTAGTGTAAAGTGGTCAAAAATACACACTTTACTCTTAACACATGGTCACTATACATACCTAACCAAATAGATTTTTTAAGATTTGGTCAAGTAATTATTTTTATCAATCTATGAAGGATAAAAGGAAATTGAAAGTAACATTTTACATGTTAATCTTTTATAATATTTTATATATTTGTTTAAAATTATAAACTAATTATTTAGTGTTTATAGCCAAATATAGTCATCTTTACTTATATTGTAACACAATGTACTAGCAATCACAATTACTTTGAGCATCAAGCTATTTCCAATTGACCGCGGGGGTGAAGGCACAAGTAAAAGTTTTCAATCATAACAAGATTTAGTTGTACTATATAGTATAGGAATACTTTTAAAAATCAATTATTTTTTTCATGGAATATCAAAATTAATCGTGAGCAAATAAAGCAGAATAACATATAAATTAGAGCCAAATTGAGGTTCCAAACACATGAAATGTTATAAGTTTGGATCGAAAGTTAAGAAGAAAATGTCTTGATACATAACTTTCTTTGCTTGCACTGCTAGGTTAAAAATAGTGTGAAGAAGCTACTTAGCCAAATAGTTTTTTTTAAGGAAAAGGAATAACTGAATAAATTAACTGTAAAACTAACAGTTATAGTCTGCATATAACTTAGAATCAAAAATTTTTGTAAATTTTAATATTTAGTTAAGAATGAAGAAATAAAATATCTTGTATATTTTCTCAATTCTTTCCATAAAGAAACAAAGTATAAATAAAATTGTATACTATAATAATATAGTCATGTAAACTTTATATTATTCCAAAGGTGCTCCACTCTTATTCATGGTAATCAACAATTCGACAAAACAAGTTACTTCAAGATCATGTATGTAGTATTAAAATAAAATATTTATGTATTTAAAAGCAAATTAAGAAAACAATCACATACAAAAACAATTTCAAATTGATGACTTTAATATATTCATAAGTAAATTAACAATATTTTTATATAAAAGTTATAGTAACTTCTTTATACAAAACAAGAAATAACTTGTTTACCTTGAAAATGCTATAGTTTTATGTCACTGTCATATAATATCTATATGAATTTATATACAATATGTTTTTATTTTTAATGACTGAGAATGAGCTTCAATATATAATATAAATTTAAGTAAAAGTGTATCATGTATTTCATAGTGTATATAACTAAATACAAAATATACCAAAATCTAATATAACTTCCTGAGACAAAAATTAAATTTATTTAGGCAATCTTAAAAGATATGGTATTTTTTAGAGCATAGAGAAAGCAATGAATAATGTGCTACATATATTTTAATGAATAATTACTCGTATTAATATATCACTTATATGGAATCAACAGCTTGAGTCATTATAACTGAGAAAAATCAATATTTAACTTTGATTTTAATATTTTTGTAGTGCCTAATAAAGCAAATAAACTTATAACTAATATGATACTTATATTTTAGTCTAAGTGATTTTTTGTTGATATTCATTAGAAATATATGATTTTCAAAGTAAGATTGTAATACAAAAAACATAAAAGATATAATAACTTTAATAAAATTTTATTACCACCTTACCTCACCACTACGAGCTGCAGGAGAATTTTCTTCAATTTCGTAAATAATATGTGGCAAACCGGCTTCACCGAGTAAAGAAAATCCGAATCCTAAGTTGTCACAACGATTCAGGACCACTAGTCTTTCGTCAGCCATATTCAGTATACAGCAGCATTGGTCAATATCCTCCAAAGGATTTCACTTATCACACTTTTTAATTCCTCACAGTGATTGATTGTAAGTAATATTACTCAATAAAATTAACGAAAATATTCATAATTACAACGTACAATATCAAACGCACCCAGTAAAACGACGACAGACACAGATAAATAATATTACATATTTATATATTTTTATAATATAGACATTTGGCGACTGCAAAAGGTGATTAGGGAGGCGCCTAATGTCTAGTTGACTTCATACATTACTCAATCATTCGGTTCAATTGAGCCTAACCGAAAATTTTATCTATATACAGTCTACAATAAAAAAAAACATATTTCTATAAAAATAATAATAATAGATGATTTATTTCTTTTATTTTTAATAATATAATAAGAAAGATACGTTACAATTTTTTATGAAATCAATTCTTTGTATTGTATTATATTTATTGGCAGACTAATCGAGGCGTTTGGCGCTCCGTTCTCTATGACTACCCGGCTAGGGATAAAACGTGAAGCTGTGTTGTGTTATTGTTGTTATTATTTATGGGAATTAGCATTGAAAGATTAACTTTCAATTGAGGATAGATGTGTTAGTTATTATAATCTTGTCCATTCAAGCTATTCTATAATTTATTAAACAAAGGAATAAAATTTATTCATTTTACGTTTCTCTCAGTTTTAAGCACTTAGGGAATCGATTAAATCAATCCTTTTTTTAAAAAACCTGTTTATTTAAATATATTTTTTTTAATATTTCTCTCTTTAAATATTATTAAGATAAGATATTATTTTTACATTTATTTATTACCATAAATCTATTTAGACTTTTGTAGACTAATATACTGTAATTATTGATTTCAAAACATTTCAGCCACGGTTTCGAAATTCATTTTATCATATCAAATATTACTGAATGGTAATTTTATTTTATTGTCTGTTATATATTTAATAGAAGTTAATAATTTACTGGTGTGCCTTTATTATTTACTGTCTTATGAGTAAATGTGTTCTGTGCTTATTAGTGGGGCTTCCTACTGTCCTGTCCTGTCCCGTATCCTACAATTAAAGATTAAGGAACTAAACATGTACTACATAGGTAAGGCATCGGTACCCTACCGTTCCTATTAAGTACATGTCTTGTCTGAGTAATCTTTTGGGTGAACGTATTCTGTGTCTATGATTCTTGTCAATTTTGTGTCAAAAATTAGATGTTAAAAAGACGACTGTCAAAAGAGTCAGATATCAAATCAAAGAGATATCAGAAATCAGAATCGGTCGTCGGTGTCCAGTGCGTCACGTCATCCGATCAATTTACCTCGTTGTGTAACTTTATAACTTGTTATTCTTACATTGCACTCAGGTCAAGATAACCTAAGGAAAAATGTATATTGTATCAAGTGTTGTAAAAGTGGCAATCCCTAATTATTTGGCAAGTTTGCCTATACCGGATTCCATCGGTGGATGGTTTCGCCTTGGAGGTAAATAATTTTCCTCTTCACTGATTTTGTAGTAACTGTTCTTCTTAAATACTGTTTCATTTTAATCTTAACTTTATGATTACAAAAAAATGCTTGCTTATTTACTTAGAATGTAATCGTATATAACAGAATATTTTTATATTTAGTTCTATACATCATTATGTTATGTTTCCTAAAATTTTATTGTCATTTTGTGTTATATAGAATAATTTAAAATACTTTAAAATTTGACAAGTACTTGTTTCCAACATTGCTCAGTACATTTTACAAGGCCATTGACATACTTTCATATAATCATGGTGTTTAATTCTTAACCCTTGCTAGTATGAATAATGTATAACATGCAATGTTTTAATTCTTAGTAATAGTAAAGTAGGACAAGTACTAATAAAAATGATTATAATATGATTTTTTCTTTTTCTATATAGTTCGTGATTGGCTAGCATTAATACCTCCAACTCTTGCCATTGGTGGATTATCATATTATTCCTATCAAACTATAAAAAAAGCAAATCAAGCCGGAAGTGGACAAATCAATCCGTGTGTTAGAAAGGATATAAATAAAGTTGTTGATTTTATTGATATTGAAGATATTACAGAAAAGGCATCTCTCTGTAGATGTTGGAGAAGTAAAAATGTAAGTAAATAACAATTTTATTGAAATTTTTTGTGAATTTTTTAGTGAAAGATACTGGTATATTAGCTATTTGTAATGGGGGCTTAAGTGTCTTAGGTGCATGTACATATATTTTTTATTAGATGTTTTTATATACTGATGTAGTGACTAAAATATTTTTATGTATCTAATCTAATTTGATAAGATAAAGAGGTATCTTAAATGAAAAACAAATATTTCTCCTATACATACTATACATACATATATAGTTTGACATACATTTTAAGTTAGTGACTTTTTAACAATTAAATTTAAATTTTATTAAACTTATGGGATTATGCAAATCTATATGTTATTGGTTGTAAAATACTACATAGCTAATTATATAAATTTAAAGTCCTATATAAATCTTTTTACAGTGGCCCTATTGTGATGGTGCCCATGGAGCTCATAACAAGGCCACAGGAGATAATACTGGACCAGTAGTTGTAAGACATAAGGAAAACAAGTAAAAGAAATCATTTGCTAAATCTATATATACACAGGTGATAAATTGTGATCAAAATCATTAGACATTTTAAATGTAAATCGTCATCTTCAGTTATGTGAATTACTAATTTCATTTTTATTTTTTTTAATATTTATGTATTGCATTTGTTACTCAATACAGTAAATAGTTTAAAACTTTTATCATAATACAGTTGTTTATACTATGTTACATAGCAATTAATTCACATGAAGTGTAAGATGAGAGATACTTAATTTACTGTTTTTAATTGATATTTTTTATAATATTAAAGATTGATGTTACCAGTTTTAAATCAATAATGGCAATAAAACATGGCACTTTTTGCTTTTATTATTTTTTTATTTCAATAATCAAATTAATTCACTTCATATCATAATCATCATCAACATCACAGTCTCTTTATAACATATTTTTTTTACAATTATAACTTATGTTAAACACCTGCCAATAAATACTTTAAAAGTACACAAAGATGACTAATTTGTGGTGATTATATGTAATTATATGGCACAGCTTGTCGTTTAAATAAATAATGAATTATTTAAACTTAATTACATTATAGAACACCAAAACCATATGACTGAAATAAGTTGTTTGAATATATTATGCTTCATTGTATTTACTTTCTTGATCTTAGATCTCAGAAATATCTCATTTTGTTATCTTCAGGTGCATTGCTCACTTTTGAAGATCTTTTGAGTACTTAGCCTAAATACTATTCATTTATCACACACGTCGCAAGATATGTGGCTCAAACATAATATAATTACTCTTAAATAGACACTTAACCAAACTCAGTCTTTATGATCCAAATTTTTTCATGATATATTACGGCCATTGTTATTTTGAAGGAACCTCTTTCATAACTGCAAATAAAAAATGTGTAAGTTGTCATATTGAAATTATTACTAACATATTACAGTAACGTTTCATTTTTTAAATAACAGTGTATTTAAAATATAAAAAGATTATTTTCTTAGTTTTTCAAATTAAAAATGTGACTCTGGTAGCACTTTGGCAAAGTGGCTACAATTATTTAATCTTTATTACCCTATCAACTTTAAAATAATAGGTAATTAAATCTCTAAATCTACCTTCAGCTAATGCAAATAGATTTGGTTGTGAACATTCACATATGTAAAATATTGTTCTCGTATGTCTCAAATATAATTATAACATTCTATTATGTGAATAAAATTAAGTGGGGCAGGTCGTGGCGCAGGAGTACAAGCGTGTGACTGTAAACGCGACAGGCTGTGGGTTCGATTCCCAATTGAAGAAATAAGTATCGAGACAAAGTGCGGCGTTGAGTTTCACCACTCAACACGCAGTGCCTCCAGAATTCTGTGGAAAGTGGTGAGTGACATGTCTTGACACTAGTCTCCTTTTGCCAACCCTGCTACATGCGGAATACAGCATGAAACTGAAAAAAATCAACTCTCTCGAAAAATCAACTCTCTCTCTCTCTCTCTCTAAAAAAATCAATTACCTCGATTCTAGTTTCGGCTATAACCTCTTCATTCCGTAGAAGCTCGTGTTTTAGGCCATTTTTCTTTCTGTAACACAATAAAAAGAATAAGTTTCTTACTTAAAATACATACCCACTATTATAGATGACATTTATTATACGACTATTATACATGGAATATATTTTAAACTTAAATTATTTTATGCATATCGAACAAAGTACATTAGGAACGAAGTAATACACGTTTACTTCCCATTTATACACTTCACAATGGGTTTCCGTCCCACTTGACCGCTTCCTACGCACTAAGCACCGAGACCCTAGTGCCTGCCTGCGCGTTGCAAGTTGCAACGTATCGGGTTACCTCACACAGTGCTTGTGGCTTCGAGATGGAGAAGTCACTAAATAAACTTTCCTTTACACGACGGTTAATAAAAAACCCGTCAATACATGGGAAAGGAGAACGGACCCCCGAGGCGATTTATAATGTTTTATTTGTGTAGGCTCAACTTATTGTATCGTACGAGTAACGCGAATGCAGCAATAAATTATTATTGTTATACATAGAGAGATCGCACCTATTAATTTTTAATGTTCAAATATTAATATTACTTGATAATAACATAAACATATTAGTAATTTGTAATAAACTACTTATTTTTTAGCAATATGCGATTAAATATTGTCATAAATAAAGAAGATTGCATGTGTCTATAAAATAAACCTAAAATTCCTTTCTCGTTTCGGTGGCTAGAAAGTTGTACAAACTGAAACGAGCTCTAAATGTCTAGATTGTGGCTAGCTTCGGCCTTTGCTGGTTTCACAATGACATTGCATTTTGGTGTATAAAAAGAACTTTCTCAAGCCGAATTGAACTGCATGACTAACTATAGTTGTAATTAATTTTCAAGCTATGATTTCTAAAGCTAGGAGATAAATTAAATATAAGTATTTATTTCCCCGAATTTGAGTCTTTCTAATAGCCACTGCGTTTCCAGTGCGTGTCGTCTTACTAGCACCTTGACTACCACCACCCAAAACGAAATAGCAGTCGCAGGTTTTCTTTTCTTTTTGGGCGAAATTTAACTCCAAGTTTACTTCGAAACAGAGCGAATAAATGAAAATAATTAATATTTCATTTCCTCGAATGGGAATCGAACGCACAACTTGTCGCGTTTAGAGACACACTTTGTGCCCCTTCGCCGCGCCTTTACCTTTTAACTTTTATATCAGGGATTATTGTTAAATAATCAAAAAGAAATGTGTAGGTACTTAGGTGCTACATACATGTATATCCGTCTCCATAAAAAGAGAGCTGTGTAGGCCAGAACGACAATGCCAATAGTGACAGCCACCATGATTCCAGCTGCAAGTCCAATTGGCTCAACGTGAACACCTGAATATTGCTGTGGTGATAAGTCATTACTCATTGGTTCTTCTGTTAAAAAAAATATTTATTTATATTTATGTATGCATATTTTTGAAATATTTTATTATAAACTAAAACTAAAACTAATTTTTTTTTCAAATTTGCAATTTTCTATTTTTTTAAGTAGGTGTTGAGTGGAGGAACTTAACGCCGTTACATCATTCCTCCGATACAAATCATTAGCTATCAAGTTTATGAGCAGACGTACTGTCGGGCACAACTTCATATTTATCCAAAAATATATATTAACATAATCTTAACTTAAAAAAATCATTTTAACAAAGTTTGCTCTCTTTTTTGCTGTAACATCGTGACCTTCTCAGTGTATTTTTTAATGTTACGCTATATTCCGCACACAGCAGGCAGAGGGAACCTAGTGTTAAGACACTCCGTTCCCTATTTTCCGTATTCGGGAGGCATTGCGTGTTGAGTATCGAAACTCAATGCCGCGCTTTGCCTCGACACCAGAGCATACAGCCTGTTGCATATACAGTCACGCTATCCCTTTGCGACACCATTGATTTCTCTATTAAAAACTTTAATATTTTTTCATTAAATTATTTAAATAATTTAATGTAAATTTTAATCAGTTGATGCGTTTGTTTTACTGTGGTTAGCGAAATTCTTCCTATAGCATAATTTACCTTGAAGGAACTCTGCCTGTGAATCAGGTACGACAGGCACGTCAACGCGACCTTCCTCGGCGTCCTCTGGAAATGTGGGCAACACAAGATGCTCACGAACGTCGTCTTTGGAATGCAACATGTCAAACACTTCAGATCTGAAATATTGTTGTAGGTATAGTAGGTATACTTAAAGACAAATAACTATTACGTTGGCTTTTGTAGGAAAGCTTACAAAGAATGATAAAAAATATTATTTAAGTGAAACCGTATAATGAAAATGGGAACTAAAAACATATATAAATCTGTCAATAAATTGACAGTGAAGTCTTTATATTAGTGTATATATATATATATTTCATTTTGACTTGTTATTTAATTAAACTCTACTATTCTCTCTTCATTTTGTGACGAATGTTTAGTGATTTTAAATTTTCAGCTTATTTTATAGTTCCGTTAGACTACCGGTTTTAAAGTTCTATTATGCTTATTAAAAATTCATGAATGTCTCGTAGATACAAGAAATCTTATGTTAAAGTGTGGGTATTACGTTTATCTGGAAGTGTCGTGAGAACTTCGTTAGTGTTAGACGCTATTGTATAAGTTATTTAATCGACTTGGTAGCGTAGTAGTCGTTAATGCAGGTTTAGCGTGATAAAAGATAAGAGTTAAGTTTTATAATATATTTTTATAGGTTCACGCTGTATCTTACTTAGCAGAGTAGACAGAGGCAATCTAAAGACCTAGTGTTCTTTAACTCCGTTCCCATTAATAGACCAGGGAAACTGGAGAATGGAAGTTCCTCAATTTTCGTCGAATTCTCGAAGTGGGAATCGAACCCACAACATCGCATTTACAGTCAACGGCGGCCTTATATATTTTTTTCTAATATTAAAAAGAAAAATATATAATGTAACAAAAGAGTTAAACAGGTACGGTACGTACTTGCTAACACCATCCTTATCATCCACCAGTAATTTCAAGAGGGTAGCATTAGCTTCCAGAGTTTTGTATCTGCTGTTATCTTCTACTTCCTTTAACAGATTAGGAGGAGTTACATCTGCGTCTTGTATCGAGTGTTGGCTACAACATGGCCCAGTACCTAAATAAAGAGAAAAATATAATTTTATATTGTAGACTGTGGAAGCTGAAACTTATTTAATTAAATTTTACATGAAAAAATTTAGTATAGGTATTATTAAATCTACTTAAATATCGAACATAATGGTAACATGTTGAAAACCTTAAATAATATTACTAATCCGACACTAATTAGTGGGCCAGTCGTCCTAAGCACGTTTAGTATGCGTAACGGCGTTTCCAGCCCGGTTTTCTTACTTAAACCTTGCATTTGAAAATGTTAATTTACGTCTTACATGGAAGATTTGAAGGCGTGACTCACTATCGCATTGAAAGCTTTAAGATACGGTAACCTCATAATTTCAAAGTGAAAGCAACAAGACAAATCGACAGATCTTTTATTTATGAACGATGTTTAGCAGCACGTCATTCGTGTCGTGCTCATACCTATATATTGTATAGTGTGGGATTAGTGTTAATTGGACTGGTGAGTATCTGAGGTTACTATCTTATTCCTGATTCCCACTGTCGTTAGTTAGGCGGAGTGAATTTCAATTTGGAATATCGTATTTTACATTTAACATAAAAAAAATTGAATTATTTAGTTTATTAAACTTTAGTTTATAATATAATTTTCGCGCTCATTGAAATTATAGAATATTAAAGAAATCCACACATCACACACAATTTTATTGGGATGTATAAGTACCTATTACCTAAACATTTATTAAATTTATAACTTGTATTTATATTGAATAATTTTAAAAGCTTTGTTTTAACGGTCAATCATTAGCGCTCTTAGTCCATTCTCTTTGTGCCATACAGCTGCCGGAAGAAGCACCATTGCAGTTTGGCAGCATTGAGTTTTTTATTTTAGGATGTGAGAACCTAAATTAAAAAATATATATTTTTCTCGCATTTTACTTAAATTAAGTACTAAAGAGAACGTACATGTACATTTGAGACAGATTGTAAATAAATCTTAGATTTACGTAAGGCACGATAATGATCACGATATCGTATTTCTTTTTTATGTCCTTTAATGGTACGATGAACGTTTATAAGCAATGAGCCCGCTGCTGTAAATACCTACATGCAACTGGTTTGCTTCATTAATATATTAAAGTGACCGTACTTGAAATGTTTAAAACATCTAAAAAATTCCTCTTATCTGCTTGTGAATTGGTTAAGTGCTCACTTATCTCAAATTGCTCAAATAGTCAGGTAGTGTTATATCTTCTACAAAGAATTTTAACCGAGAAAATGAATAGGTAACCTACCTACTGCCTGCATATACCTGAAGAAGTACCTGCAATTTGCATATACCCTACATATAGATATATCTACATATATTTGTAAATAGTTATAGTCGTATGCAGTATTATTGCATAAATGTGGTTTCTTATATATTTAATACATAAATGAAACAAAACCTGTATAGATATTATCAATATCAATAACACAAAAAGAAATTAATGTATTTATTACAAATCTTTTTTTATATCTACTTCGCAAGAAGCAACAAATATTCAAGTTTGCGCTTACTAGCGAATTCAAACCAGTTGGACGGCGATACCATGCAGTACAGCTATACGTATAAGTATATGTTTATATATTATGTTGGCATCGAAAGTGGCTAAGATTTCTTGTCAAGCCAGCATTTTTTTTTCCATTTAAAGTTGGTCTGGCCTTACTTAACGCTATTTGTATGAGAGCTCTCACGTTCAAAGGAGAAAGGTATTTAGTATTACATTGCAGACAATAATGGTTGATTATTTACACATTTTATCGTGTGAACATTTATTTTGAATTGAAGATATATTGATTTAGAACACGATTAAAACACCATTGATTTATCTAAATTAGTCGATATTACATTCTTTATGGATTATAAAGTTATAATATCACGTTTTTATTTTAGAGAGATCGTGCATGTCTAAGTAACTAAAGATGTTAACTTGTAGAGTTTTCGGTCACGTACATGCATACCTATATGTATGTGAGAATTCATTAAGGACAGTAAAGCCTTGGTAGCGTTAGCAATTGGCATGATGCAAAGCTAAAAGATAGTTTTAATTTGCATACAGTGCGCTTCGTAAAATTTTGTTATATGTATGTTAAATAAAAAAAAAAGTTTAAAATTGATTAAAAATTCTTTTTAATTTTAAAATATTATAAAAATAAAGGCAAACTATAAGAATATTAAATTCATAAAATAATCCACGTTTGTAGTTAATACCTTTGTAAGCTAGTCTCTGGAACGCTTGGTCACGTGCACGTATCCTAAGGTAAAATAATACTCATTCTACTCTCGCAAAGGTCAAACTAAGGTAAATGTAAGGTGGTAACACAACATCTCGTTCATTCATGGACATATAAAAATACCATATGAATCACGATTTTAGGATTTATCCCAAAAAAACCTGACACATTAATGCTGAATCATCAGAATTTTAGAACCTACAGATTTCCAATTATTTTAGTTTCAGTCGCGAATTGCGGAGGCAGCTCTGAGTCACGCCCACGATCTCACCTGATTCTAAGAATTTATTTATTGTAAGTATCATTAAATTGCAATTAGATTGTAGCGACGACCCGCTGTGAATAACGATAGCGGTTGTGTCGGAAAATTGCTTTGGTGAGTACACTGTGATATAACTATATAGTACTTATATATACAGGTACATACCTACCTACATACGTGCTAACTTATGAATATTTAAAGGAAAATCAATGAGTGCTCGGAATAAATAATTTTCATTCATACTTCTTCTCACATTGTATAATACCGCGATGTCTCACTTCAAAGAAAAATAATGCCATTGTGGTAAGATAATTACGTGATGAATTTGAATTGACGTCAACCTATTTAATCGATTTTTTATTTATGTAAGTATATATGACATCCTATTATTGCTTTATTGAGTGAGGCTGTGAATATCTCTCTTGTAAAAGCCATAATAAAACGACTGCCTTATTTAAATCTGAGTCAAACTACTGTTTGGCTTGTTTTTAGCTGGATTTTGTTAGTAAAATTTCATAGACTGGTACTTTGTGATATAATCTACATTACATATTAAAATACTTATATTATTTTATTGTACCAATATAGTACCTACTACCTAGATATATTATATAAAGATACATGAAGTTATTTTAATTCATTTTATATTGTGTCTTATAAGAATAAGAATATCATATTAGGAATATTCAAATTTTAACACATTTTATAAGTAAAATAAACAAAAGCACAATTATTAGCACTTACCTTTTAAGATTGAAATTTCAATGATAACAATATGTAGGTACCTACCTATATGGGGTCTACTATTAAATGGAGTGTAGGTACGGTCAAAAAGTTAAAAAAATTGTTATAGAAAGTAATAATTAGTGTAACGTATTCATATGATAGATGAATGTAAAAGCAAAATATATAGGAGAGCTGCCCACTATCTCTATGTATATAACAATGGCAGCAAACCTTACATATATAAGTTAAAATTTTAATGGCAGTGATCGTTAAAACATCGTCAATAATGAGGGCAACAATGTAAGGCTTATGAAAATCTTACCTAAGGCAGCCACGACGAACAAACACAAAAACTGGTATTGCGCCATGAGTCACAAAGGGTGTCTGAAACCAAACACAATCTATTTACGAATCATATACATAATTTAATCATAGTATTCAAATATAGAAATATAGTTAGCGATATTATGGAAAACGCGAATGAATGTTTAACTGTTTATTTTTGATAAAGTATATTTGGGATTATTTTAAAGGAAAGATATACAAGATAATCAGAGTAAGATGATCATTTGCTATTGCAGCGAAACAATAAAAAAGTTTCATCTCACTAGTGCAAAATGGTGGAGTGACTTCTCTAGCATTTAATTTTTTAACCAAACCCTTGAGGGCCGCTATCAATTTGGACTGGAATGTATCGTATTTTCTCCTATGTACATTAGAGATCATCCTGAACACTTCTGAGTCTAAATGATCTTACAGTAGAGTTATAAAAACGTAAAATATTTTAGCGTTAGACCTATAAACCAAATCTTTCAGGTATGCCAACAGGTGGTTAAATAAACTTGCTACAATTAAGCGCTTTCAAATCCATAATAGTTTCTATATCGTGTAAACTTCAAGCATTCTACCTTAAAGGGAACATCTCGTAAACCTTTCCTCTACTTATACTCGCATGTATATGTTAATTAATTGTAAGGATATAAATTATCCTTAGTTCGGAATTCATAGTATCTATCTATTAGGCTTAATATAAAAATAACATGCTTTAAGCTTAGGAATCAGTTACTTTCTGATAAGGAGAGGAATCCGTTACTTTCTTCTCCAGACCGTGTAGGTCTGCTTATAGAGAATCCAATATTATTTATTACTTAAAAGTAAAAGTTCTTCTTCTTCTCTTATTTAATTCTCTTCTCTTTCACTCGTCGGTCACGAGACCTAACTACACGCTTTGTTTTATTCTGACTTTCTCTCATGTTTATGAGAGTTCTGATTGTGATTAGAAATATTAATATAAATAACCCTAGAAGTTATTTTCAGTATTTGTTATAATTTAAATTATAGAAAGTAAAAAAAGTATAACATAAATCTTGGTAACAGCCGTTTAATAAATATAATATTGATTGAATATTAAGTTTAGTTTTATGTTTATTTACGTTGGCTACTTTAAAGTACCTACCTACAACGACTCTACATACTTTTTTTCTTTGATAATAATCAATTTCTTTTAATAAAACGGCACTTGTGTATTGTGTATATAATATGATTTTTTCAGTAATTTCTTAATTTGAAATTTGAAATTTGAAAATTATTCTTTCGAAATTTGAAAAAAATATATATTTTCTACTACTCTATATAAGTATTACTCTAAATATTAATATTTAAAACGTATCAATATAATGTTAAACATTTCGCTGTCTTAGGTACATTTATACCTATTTGTTTATCAAATGAAACTGATGCTAATGATAGATCGCAAAGCGTTTTGTGGTTTCTGATATTCTATGCGGTTTCTGAACACGTAGGTCTGCGTACATTCAGAATAGGTATGTGCCAAAGGTGCCTCATCTTTGAACAAATGTAAAATATCGATTTCACGATACTAGCAAAATTTTATTTCTAGAATAAATATAGATACCTATATATAGAAATATTATATATTGTACAAAAAAATAAATAAGATTTATCTACCTTTTACTAACTTATTTTAGAATCGTAAAAGATTTTCTAAAATTTGTCGAAACAAAGTTGTTTTAGCGTATATTTTTCAGATAACAGTATATATTTTTTAAGGTAGGTATTATAGGCAGGTATTCTATTATTTACTTTATTGTTTTGAAAATGCCCACACTTTTAAGGTAGCTGTCCTCATTATTTTTTTTATTGCCGTGTTTGTAATTATTTTACTTGTGTACCCAAATCTAAAAATGCAAGGCATGTTATATTCTGAATGCGTAGGTCTTATATAAAATATGATTCTCCCTATATCATTCTAAGTATCACTTCACCATAGTAGTTACCTACAGTAATTAATAAATGCCTTAAAAATATTAGCAAGGCCAAAAACTACGGACGTTTAAACAAGTTCGTTAGTAAGGTCTCATGAAAATATACTGTGGGGAGGTTTTTTATTTTTTTTTGCTATAAAAGTGTTTTATGTGAAACAAGGAGTAAGAATTAGTTTCTAATGAAATAAAGTCAAAAAATACCTGATCAGTATCCAATTTCAAAGAACACTTGGTAAATTAATTGAATTTCCACTGGCTTTGTCACTTATACGATCCGGTTTGGACGCGGTGCGTGCGCGTGCGTCGCTCTTCTGGGGCATTCTGCTCGCGATCTGACCGGCGCAACCGCTGGGGCAGTGCCGCTGACCTCCCTGATGCAGGAAGTTCACGAAAAATGCTTGCTATTGGATAATGGACATGGTATTCTCATACATCAATTAGTAGTTAATCTAACTATTTTCTAAGATATAATATTTCCTTAAACATTTGAGTCATCGGTTTGTATACAGTATGTAGATGTTTACATATCAGTGAATGAGTGATAGATTTTGTGTTGATACCAACTTAGTTTATTATGTTATATTGTACAGATATTAATTATGTAGAGGATAAAGAAATGTTATCATATTATAAATATAAGATAAAGTTAACTCTGCACCAACATTGATAGTAATACACTGGTAGCTCTATATTTTCTCTACATCTACGAGATAACGGAAAAATAGTAACTATATATAATTTAATTATATGTATAATAGAATAATTGTCAACATCTGCTCTACTACAAAATACATAGTTGTACACATAGAGTCGGTACGAGTAATTTGTTTACCTAAGTTTCTAGTAGTGACTTGTTTGCTTATTGCGCCTTTAAAACATTTTCCTAATATATGAAATACTATACCACCAGCATTATCCGAAGACATCTTAATGATAGATATTCAGTTTTTTTAATTTAAATAAAATGTCCCTGTCCATGATTCAATAAGGTGCAGAGGAATGTAAACATTTATCTATTGAACATTTTGTTTTTTTATTCATAAATTACGTGTAGACGCGTCGACGTCGAAAGGGTAAGGAGATAGGAGATAGTCAGTGGCGGACTAACCCCGTCGGAGGCCCGGGGCGGTGTTGTTGAATGAGGCCCCTTGACCCCCCCCCCCCCTCCCCCTCCCCCGTTGAAATTTTTTTTTATATATCACATTTTTTTTAAGTATAAATTAGTGTGTATGCTTATTTAGTTTACATCTTGTAATTAATGTTTGAGTTAGACTTGCATACACATAGAAAATTAAAATACTAAATATCAAAAGTACATGTATATAGAATTTAGCAAAAAAAATCCTCGTGTCCTCGAGATAAAAAGACGAATTGGGATAACAAAAGAAGCTATCATCCGTGTAAATAACGTATGGAAGAAAAGAGGAATTTGTATCAAAACCGAAATAAGAATGTTACGAGCACTGATATTCTCTATTACTACCATTCGATAGATAGGTACAGGTGGAGGCAGATCATCTGCTCTAGATGTAAAACCTGATCATTCTCAAATTCATTGTAAATTTCTACCAGATTATCTAAGACTACAGCCAGAGCGTCATCTGAAGCTTCCATCATAAGCTTAGTTCCAATATAGATAATAATTTATCATCATGAGCTAGTTCACACGCTATTGTAATATTAGTTCCGCGTATAAAATAAAACAGACTGAGATCCCAGGGCCCTAGTAGACCTACGTCATTTTAGTAAAGCTGAAATTTTGAAAATTACTAGTGAGACCCTTTCATAGATAGCGCCAATTTAAGGTACACGATCTCCTACGTTAAAGTAAAAACGCTCGTATTTAAATATATTTTTGAGAAAAATGTAAAATAATATATTATAACCCTGGTATAAGCCTTTACGTAGGCTTTACTCTTGCCAGACGTCCTAAAGATTGTTTAATATTGGAACAAAATACGTATACTTCTTCTACTTTTTCTTCGCATTAATCCCGTGCTGAGGGTTCTTTTGGAAGAACGTATTCGCGACGGCCAGATCAGACGCAATATAGGTTCTCAGAATATATTCTCCCTCTGTATTACGAAGTCCGTATCTAAAACCCCCGTGAACATGTTCATACGGCTCAGCAGCCTTACTGACGTGACCGTTCAAGTCTTCCCCAACAACAAACAACCATTTCGATAGACGGTTTAGCAAGTAGAACCTCTTCATTCTGCTTTCAAAATGACTCTTATTTGGACACGCTACAGCTGGCCTGCGGCGCATAGGCACTAATTTAGTTTGTAGTTACGCCTTCAATCAGCACCCTTATACGCATCAAGCTGCGTGACCCGGTGTATATAAGGCGGTAATCCTGTCCGTTATTGCGAGGCTTATTGCCCTTCCAGCAAGCTTCCTGGAGGAAAGCACACTGGACCCGAAGTCTTATAAGTACATCTGCGAGTTCTCTGCATCGGCCGGTTAGAGAGCCAATATTCCACGTTGCAAAGCGGAGTTTCTGTCTGGGTACTAGCGTTTTAAGCAGTGTTCGTACTTAACACGTTGTTGCGTTCCATATTAGCGGCGGATGGCGGTTTTTAAATGGGGCAACTGCCATTTGACTTCCAAAACCACTTTGAAAAATTTCACGCTATAATTTCTCATATATTATTTATGGAGTATTTTAAGATCCCTTATAAGCACCCAAACCGATTTGATGGCTCAATCATCCTCCCAGATAGAGATTTACCTTTTTTTTGCGCTACTTCTGGAAGGGCCCCACTTTCAGGTTAGTGAGTACGCAAACTTTTATAAATTGACGTCGGTCTAGAGGCCCTAGGAACTTGAAGTAAAAAACTACGAAACTGGAACCACATGCAACCTAAATGGACATTAGAAAGATAAAAGTAATTTTAATTAATATAATGTAAACTACCGGTACAGGCTGCACTAATCCCTGTACTTATTTGTTTTTTAGAGGCCCTCTCCAACCTCAAACTTCCTTTTAAGTAAATACTATGCGTTTTTTTAAGGGCTTATTTAGGATTTGATCAAGGGAATTTGCACCATTTGGAGGCCCCCCTGGACCCGAGGCCCGGGGCGGACCGCCCCCCCCCCCCCCCCCCCCCCTTAGTCCGCCACTGGAGATAGTGTTAACAATAATTAGTTTAGGTAGTCGTGAATTCGATTTAAATTCGAGTTTTTATCTTGGGAATTTTCTCCTGTTATAAGATCAGTCGTCAATCACGCAACCCTACTTAAAGTAAATGTTGTATTTTTCGTTGGTGTACGGGATACAGCGCGGAGCTAAAAAATCTTTTAATTTAGCTTTAAACATTTATTTAATTGGCTGAGATTAAATCCAAAAAGACTGAGGTAAAGTTATGGAATAAAAAACATATTATTTTTAACCTTTTTATTTCAAAGCAATAAAGTCAAAATTGTAAGTGTCAATATGTGAAACAATTAATTATAATAAATAGAAAATATACTTATATAAAAATAATTTAGAATGACTCCAAATTCCTCATTTCCTTATAAATGATCAATTAAAACATTATGTCTGTACAAATTAAATGAAGGAACAAATATAGAAATTAGTTTAATATAAAAGGATGAAATATACAAAGAAGAAGGAAGGAATATAACTATATGAATAGTAATAGTTACCTATTAATGTATGTGAAATCTCAATCATAGTTAGATTTTGTAACTATTCCATATTGTGAATAATAATTACGAGTATTATATTATATAGATGATATTAAAATGGATATGATGTCACGTAAACAATTAGATAAAAAAAGTAAAAAGAAAAAGAAGTCTAAAAAACAAGCAGAATTTATAGATACTATTTATGATCTCTTAGAAAAATATACCAAAATGGATAGACGTATTAGAAAAACTGTAAAAGAAAATAGTGACTTTAGTAGCATGTTTAAGCAAATATCGTTAAGCTCATATAATCCGCCTACTCGGTGTTTTACTTGCACTCTATGTCAGTCACAACTTAGAAATCAACATAAACGAAGACGGTGGGAGCCAGGAGGCGATTGCTATTTGAGGACACTACGTAAAACTCCACAGCTATGGATTTATGAGCGATGGCCGAAGATGTATCCAACGTATTTAAGCACTCGGGCGCAATGTAAAAATATTAAGTATTTATTTATGTTTCTCCTAGGATTTTTATTTTGGATACCATGTTTTATTTGTATGGAGATATGCAAGTGTTTCATTTGTTGTTGTTGCTCTGATTGATACTTATTTTTTTTTTCCTTTGGACATCTATGTATAACTGTATCTGTACTTAATGTTAGGTACTATATAATTACCTAGTAATTTCTTTTAAAAAAATCTGTATATATCTTTTGATTTGTCTAGGAATAATAATGAATCGAATTTATATTTTATTTCTATAATTTAGGACAAACTAAAATAATTTAAATATAGAACTTCTAAAGGACCTACTCTATTTGTTTTTGCGGTATTTTCTCGAATAATTATAGTTATGGTATTACAGGCATACATGTACAAATTACAGATAAGTAAATATATAAAATGAAAGACTCTTTTTGTGGTGTATGCTAAGACAAATATATTTTATTAATACCGTTCTTGTGTTAATAACAAATATGAATAAAAAAGAAAAAAACATTCTACCTAGAGGTAATTAAACAATAGTAGTGTTTAGAATAGTTAAGCTGCAAAGGAAATAGAAGCATTAAAAATCATGAAAGAAATATTATAAAGATTTCATATAAAATACCTACAAATACACTAAAATAGGTACGTGGTTGGCATAGCTTTGACAGCCGGACAGACGTACATCATAGTGATAGTTAAAAAGACATTAATATATATATTTTAAGTTCTAGCCCTGAAATTATAAAATAATTTAAGTTAATAGCATTTGTTATTGTTCCCTTGTTGGTTCAGTGACAGTTTACTGGATGAAATGGATGGATGGAAAACAAAAATGGCACCAGCGACCAAGATATGTCATTATCAATTTATTGCCATTTGTCAATGTCAATTTATTTATTTTTCAATGTCAAATTTAGATGACATTTAATTTTCAGATTTCAGTGTGTGTTATGTCAGTTGTATATTGTTTGTATTTTAAAATAATATTAGTATTTAATACGGTGTCTTTATATAAAAGAAATTATTTTGATAATAATTCGCTTCTGTAACGTTTATGTTCTTTTATATGTATAAATATAATAAATATACATTGTAAGAAAAATTAAATAGAAATTATCACTTAAAATGCAATCAAGTGAGAAAAGTACTAAAATTCTGGATCTTGCATCTTTGGA
Source organism: Heliconius melpomene rosina (assembly GCF_056956725.1). Classification (NCBI taxonomy): domain Eukaryota; kingdom Metazoa; phylum Arthropoda; class Insecta; order Lepidoptera; family Nymphalidae; genus Heliconius; species Heliconius melpomene. The sequence continues at coordinate 4,534,296 of NC_140404.1, forward strand.
ACCGGCAATAAGAGTAAAGCAGTTAGCTAACTATGGAGCTATAGTTGAAGTAGATCCCAATGTTCCACCAAGGAGGTAAACTCATTACTTAGCTTGTGATTTAATAAATTTTGCATAATGAATCATAATATACTCTCTCTATAAGCATATTTAATGCAATTAAGATTAATTACCTCGTTCAAATGTTATTTTTTACATAGCTTTATATTATTACATTTAATTCTTATTACTGAATTGAAATTTAATTAAATGTTGCGAAATTTAAACAATTTGTCTTATGTTACAGATATTATAGATCAGGCTTAGAAATGGTGAGAATGGCGAATGTATATTTAGCTGAAGGCAGTTTTGAAAATGCATACATCTTATATATGAAATTTATGACTTTATTTTTGGAGAAAATTAGAAAACATCCAGAATATAATACCGTTCCACCTGAAGTTAAAGCAGTTAATCAATCAATGCTAAAAGAAGTCATGCCAAAAGCTGAAAAATTAAAACAAAAATTAGTTGAGCAATACAAGAAAGAGCATGCTTTGTATATAGAGAATGAGGTAATATTACTTCTAAAAGTTTGTATATTTCTTAATTTACTATGTGCAGAATTTTTAACAATTCTAATTACTGCCATTGTTAATATAGCAAAAGACTATTTACTGTAAATGACATAATTGTGGCCATTGTGGATACTACAGTGTCTGACTGTAAATACCGCAGCTGTGGGCTTGATTCTTACTCAGATAATAAATTATTTTCATTTACACATTGTGGTAACACTAGCCATTCACAGCAATGTTAAGAAAATTGGACACAAAGTGGGTAACACAATGTCTTAAATAAAAAAAATATATAATCTATTATATAGAAGTTTTATCACATATTTTCTATAATAATGTAAGAAAAATCTTATAGGCAAAGAGACGGATATCTGAAGAAGCAAGAAAGAAACAAGAACAAGAAGATGAAAAATTAGCTCAACGACTTCAGGCAGATGAAAATCGCCAAGATGGACATAAGTCAACACCTCATCTTTTACATGCGGTATAGTATTTTTTTTCACACTTGAAACTACTTAGCATTCTGTAGATTCACCATGAGGATGTGTAAAGGTGCCTTTACAGGGATAAGAGCTCAGAGCAGGTCCTTCTAAAAGTATAACATATTTGAAATGGTTAAACTACTGCTGCATTTGAAGTATATTCTAGAACTTAATTGATGATAATTGTTTGAGACAGCCTGTGAGCTTTAGTTTTTTCATGTAATTCATATATTTTATGAAATATTTTGGCAGATAGTAAAGTTTATTACAATCTAGTACCTTATAATATTTAGAAATAAGACTTTAGAAATACCACTTATAGGAGGAATGGGCAGTAACTCCATCAGCACCACCAGTTGATGGGGTCTTGTATCCTGATGACTTTGCAACAGAGCCTCCTCGGGCACCTTCTCAGCATTACCATCCTGCACCACCGCTTATACCACCCTCTAGGCCACAGTAAGAATTTTTTTAGCATCATGCTTTATCCTGCATATATTAGAGGTGGCAGAGAGTAAAATAAAGACAATGTTTCCCGCTTTCCATCTTTTAGTGGAAGATTTGTATTAAGGCTTTTTTTAAAAAATATATATTTATCAACAATTGAACTAATTCTTATTGATTAAAAAACATTAAAATGATAAAATTAAATGTGAAAGGTATAGAAAAGTAAGACAGTATAGTTCCAAAGATAGCATGTGAAAGTATTCCCCTCATTGGGAAATAAAAATCACTACCACTAAATTTAAAATCAGGTACTCTAACACTGTGCTGCAATGCCCACAAGGTCAACTTATACTGTTGTATTTTTATTTTATTTAAATTTAAATAAGTAACTATTTATATTTATTTTCACTATATAAATGCTAGGTATTTTTTAATAGTTTTATCACTTAAGTAGTAAAATTAAATTAGATAAATTTTAATTAGATAAAGATATAAGTAAGTTGTAAATTCAATGTCATTTCAATTATGATTGAAGGGTTAATATGCATTAACACACATATACAATATACTACTAAAATATTATATTATCATTGTAGTCTATTAAATATCCTTTTATCTTTTGTGGGTTACATTCCCAGGGTTTATCCATGGCCGAATAAATTATGATGTTTAATTATGACGCTTAATTCAATACAATGTCTCGAAAATTGAGTGGTGCCTGGGGAATATGTTATGTTTATTTTACCTACCAAGTACGCAGGAAAACGTAAATAAAAAAAATAAACAGAACCTAATTTAAAAGAAATTAATTAATAATTATATTGTTGTTTTTACAGTGATGGAGGCATCAATGATTACCTCCCACCTCTAATTGGAGAACGTAGATTGCGTCTCGTAGTTGTCCCAGCAGCTTTGCTGTCCAGATTTTTGGCATTGGCAGCATCTAACACAGCAAGGAATATTGAATTATGCGGCATCTTGGCTGGTATTTTGGTATGTTAAGATAGTGTTTATATATATATTACACAGTGTTTACATATATTGCTCTTATTATAATTTAACTAGGGGACGCGCCCAGCTTCGTCTGCTTATTTGCACCCTTAGGCGTGAATTCTAATAAGCCATGAAACATGTCTTCAATGAAATAGTTTTAAGAGTCTAAATTTCAAATTTTATAAAAATCGGTGCTGATTAAAAAAAATCCATACACACTTTCAACCCCAATTTCATCCCTTTAGGGTTAAAATTTTTCAAAATTAGTGAGTGAGATTACAAGTAGGTACACATATGTGTACGATAAGTCGGTAAAGTTTGAGGTAGTGATTATACACAGTATTTTTGCTCTCTTATCAAATTTTGAAAATGTAGATATGTCTGACTCTTAGCCGTGATGTGCATAATATGAAATTATTGAAATTAAAATTAAATATATTATCTATTTTAGGAAAGAGATCAATTGAAAATAACCCATGTGGTGGTACCAAAGCAAACGGGAACAGCAGACTCTTGCAGCACCAATAATGAAGAAGAAATTTTTCACTATCAAGACCAACATAATTTGATCACATTGGGTTGGATACATGTAAGATATTATGTTTTTTTGTTTAGATTTTTTAGGTTAAATATTTTAATATATTGAATGGGGGTCGGGTTCATTAGCAACGTCACATATTTTGCTATTTTACACCTAGAAATTATTTAAATAAAACCATATTCCATATATTATATCTGTTCACACTTTCATGTTGTAATACTATATGATGAAATGTGATGCTACAAAATTTAAAATGTCTGCCTTTTTAGCTGTTCGCTGTATCCTTAGTAGGGTACTTAGAAGTAGCTAGAGAGAATGGGACACCACACTCTACGATCTCTGCATACCTCTTTTTTGGTTTTGGGTTCAGTAATATGGATAAAGCTATAAAAATATACTCATATTATCCTGTGATTTGTATTGTGTACAATAAAAATATTTTATTTTATCCTAAATACTTCTTAATTTTATTAATCTATTTTCCTTCTAGACGCACCCAACGCAGACCGCCTTCCTATCTTCGGTAGACCTCCACACGCAGTGCTCATACCAGCTCATGATGCCGGAAGCCATTGCTATTGTCTGCGCCCCTAAATATAATGAGTTGGTTTAACATATTTTTTATTATTGTCTGACTCTAAGCGCGTGAATGCCACCACTCAGAAGAATGAAATATTTATTTCCTTGCTTTTGGTAAGAAGACAAAATAAAAATAGACTTATAATATTCTAAATTTGACTATTTAACATAAAAAGGAATTTTCGATGCGAACCAGTTACCGATATTAGGGTATTCAAACCAGAAACCTTATCAGTTATATAATATTAGTATAGATAAATTTTGTTTATTCTTAGATAAAGTTATGACAAATATTAGGACGAAACACAACAATCGCCTGGAAAGTTTTCGTTTATAGTGTCCAAGTAATATTGAAATATCACAAAATTATGAATGATAAAGTTTGGAAATCGTTGCTCGTTGCAACAAATCAAATATAAGATTGGGCAATTTTCAATCATACAATATCTATTTGACGTGTGGTGGGTACAAGTAAGAAAAATCATCTGTGTATATGAAAAAGTATATGTCAAAATGCATTGAATTAAGATGGCGCCACATTATCTTTTAGCACATAAGGGTAGCTTTTAAAAGAAGCGCCATGTTTTATATCACTCTAGCTACACGTTTTCTCATAATAATTCTTTATGGTTATATTTACATATTTTATTATTTTGTACTACACAAGTCGTTGAAATTTTCAATTATTAACTATTTTGTCGCCAATAATATTGTATTTTATTTTTACTCGTTATACTTAATTCGTTTACAATTGCTACATTTATACCCTATCTTTTGTACACCTTGGTGCCCTCCCCGTTGCCGTTATGATTAGTGTCACTTTTCCAATTTATGAGATGATTCTCTATACTTAGTATCTATACTTACTATATACGTATGATGACATTATATTTCACGACATATATAATATAGACTGTATGTGATTTTTATGGGATAGATAAATAAAAAATATTTTCCGCAGGACGGGATACTTCGCGTTGACAGCGGATTATGGAATGCAATACATCGCCAACTGCCGCCAGAGCGGCTTCCACCCGCATCCCAACGACCCGCCATTATTCTATGTAACGTTTTTAATATGTATTTTTATTAAGATTTTTTTAGCTCCATGCTGTATATCTTATAGAGCAGGGTAGATAAGGAAACCTAATACTAAGACATTCCATTCCCCACTTCCCTTCACCTCCACTAGGATCACGTTGTATGTCAGTCAAGACAATTTTTTATTATTATTACTTTTCCGTTTTAAATACATGTTAAAAAATTGATGTTTATCTACCCATCAATCTGCTCTAATTAACCGACCAATGGAGAGTCTTAACAATAGGTTCCCAGGTTCCCTCTTTCTACTTTGCTATGTGACGCTATTTTTTTTTATTATTTTCAGACTGTATCTCACATTCGTCTCGACGAGTCGGCGTCAGTGGAAATGGTGGATCTTAGAAGATGAATACTCATAGTATTTTCGTAGTAAGGAGCCTTCGCTTATAGAGCTTAATGCCATTATAATTCATTTCATATGAATATGTTATTTATTTTTTATTCAAAAATATACCTAGAGATTAGTATATTATTTTTTAAATATTTGTATAACTTTATGTTTAAAAAATATATCTATTGATTAACTTTAAAATTAATAATTAACGCTATATATATGTTACCGGCAATCTGTAGAATCTATACAATACTTAGATAATATACCTAAAATTTCTGTGTGAAATATTATTTATCTTAAATTGCTTATGTATTCTATACAGTAATGGATAATATAATATAATAATAATATTCATAATATTTCGAACATTGCCTGGAACCCCCAGATATTTTATACATTGCCTAGATTGTATAGAATACCTGAACTATACAGATTTCCTGTAACATATATATGACAGCATAATATCGTTTTTTTATTTTTTTTCGGTTTAATGTTGGAATATGCAAAACAAAATATACATTATTGATATTAAAATAATTATTAATCTGTGAGCGATTTTTAAGTTACCATTTAAATATGATGATCACAGTCTTCAGTTAAGTCTATATATTTACTACTTCAGTTAAGTCTATATTAGTTACTAATTATTGCACTCAGAGACAATTGTAAGCATTTAATTCACTTTAAATGAATGCATTCATTAAATATAAGATTGAACAAATGGCGAAAAGTGTAACAATAAAAATGAATGTTAGATTTTGTGTTATTTTGTGGTGAGTTTATTCTTAGCTTAAGTTTTTAAAGTATTATGTATATTTTCTTTAGCTTTTTGTAATTAGTATTTGAAGAACAATTTCAACTACTTTATGATCGATTATAATGTTTACTAAGTCTTTCCGTTTTAATTGTTTTATTAATGTTATTAAAAATCATCTACGGTTGATTCTGTTTGTTATTTTACTAAGTATAATTATATGCTTTATAACACAAAAAAAAGTTTAAAGTAAACTAAAAGCTTCAGCTCCAGTAAATAATAAATTTCAGAATTATAATATTGCATGGTACATATCGTATATTAATTACATAAAATATTTAATAAATAGTCCCTCTAACATAATATATACATACCACTATTTTGTAATATTTATTGTCTAGTCTCGATACACATGTCGGTTTAAAAAACTGTGTTCATTTAAAGAAATAAAACTAATACTTTTTTCAAGTATGTATATAAAAAAACTTAGTCGACTATTATGTATACATATTTGCAGTGTATGTAAAATTTCTTATATCGAAATCAGTCATAAGACTGACATCTGACTAGTGATGTCATGTCGGTTTAAAAAACTGTGTTCATTTAAAGAAATAAAACTAATACTTTTTTCAAGTATGTATATAAAAAAACTTAGTCGATTATTATGTATACATATTTGCAGTGTATGTAAAATTTCTTATATCGAAATCAGTCATAAGACTGACATCTGACTAGTGATATAACATCAAATGCATTTTTGTTTTCTCTTTATATATTTAAGTTATTGTTGTTTTTTTTTCTTGATCTCTTCTAAATGTAATATCATTGTCATAACTAAACGTTACCTAATGTGTTAACAAGATGTGCAGTTATCATTAAATCTTTCGATGCAAGCTTAAGTTGAAGGAAAAGGCATATATAAAAAAATATGGTCTTAGCAGACAGAGACAGGCATAAATGTCTGTGTGACGGACGGATAGCAAATTTATCCTATAAGGGCTCTGTTTTTTTCTTTCAAATTATGGAACCCTTAAAAAATCGTTAATATATTTTTTGTAACTGCATATTCTTATTTAAGTATTTGGCTTTCATTCACGCAGGCTAGATGTTTAGTAAAGACACTTGTGTGGCAACACTTTATTTGTAAATATAACAATATGTATTATTGCCGTCGTTGAGACTGTCGTGGCGCTTTTAATGGAACTGGGGACATGTTTGTTATACATATAAGATATGTCTTATTCGTGATTTGTACGGACCAATGTAAATAAAGGCGTTTTATTTAATATTTATTTTATTTATTGCAATCTTTACATTATATGCGGTTATTTGACGAAATACGAAGCATCTACTGTATTGCTTTAAACAGATAAATTCATAGAGTATCTTACATTTAGAACTTATATTTATTTACTTTTAATGACAGTTTTTATAGTAATCTAATCTTTAACTGTGATTATCTATCACATTGTTAAAAGTTAATTTGTAACGCTAACTGGTACGTATAAACAGAAAGATATTTTTATAAAAAAATGGGAAAATTCCAAGATTCCAAATTGAACTTCCAAGTCACGCTACGTTGAAATTTATTTGATATTTTTTATTTATTATTTTTTCTAATTTTTTTAATCCTGAGTGTGGAATTACACTTTACAAAATATATTAAAATTAAATTATTCTGTTATTCTACATTATTTTCTTTAAGCAACAACAATGAACATTTTGGCAAGCACTACAAGTTATAAGTAAGCGTATTTATGAAGCTAAATATTGCTAATTTATAATACTTTTATGAAGACATTACACAGTATAAGTTATATATCAACACGTCGTAATAAATTTTATAATAATAATTCTATTTTTTTTATAATAATTACTAATAAGCAATGTACATTCTAGTTTTAATAAGGCACTTGGTGCATGACTTTTAATTTTTTACTCTAACTATATCTAGAACAATTTTAAATTAATGGCTCTAATTTTTCACCTTACAGTAAAGAAACATTTAATTAACTAATTACGACGAGCTAATATTAATATATAAATTGAAAGAGAAACTCATTAAGTATTCATTACTCCCCACTCTCACCATACATCGTGATATGTTTTAAATATAAAATGTATACTAAGATATTAACTTTAATTTGATTTATATAAGAACTATTTTTTCACGTTATTTCATAATTAAAATAATTTATATAATAATAATAAACCATTTGCACTTAACAAATTTCCAATATTCCACATTTTATACCAGCAATAAGTATGTGTCACAAACAAACTCCATATAGCCATTCAAAGTTAAATTTTTGTACCATTATATTACTTTATTTCTTTAAATAGAATTGTTGCATACAATTGGTTTTTTTAGGAATTTTCGTCATATCAGTAATATAATAAATATTAAATAAATAATATCTACAGGTACAGACATAGAGACTGTAGTATTTATGTAAAATTTGTAGGTAAAAGTAATATATTTTTCATACTTATGATATTTTTTTTATCATATTTTTTATTATTTTATTCTAAGGGACTATCAACAACATTTTTGCTAAGCAATAAAATATTAAGTACACAATTACAAACATTTTTATAAGCTCATGTAATGTATTAAAACAATATATAAGTACTATATATAGGTACACATAAAAAACAATATAATATACTAAGTAAAAGTAAATGAACATATTTTTCGCCTCCAGAATTCGGTGGAAAATGGACAGCGGAGTGTATCCACACTAGGCCTCCTCTGTCTACTCTACTTCATGCGGCATACTGTGAATAATGCTATACACGTTGTATATAAATCGTTGGTCTTCCGTTACAAATCTATTGGTTTTCAAAGTTAAAAATTAGCGTAAAGTAATTGAAACGATAACAAAAAACAATGAAAATATAAATAATCACGAAAATCTCTAAGGATTCCTTACTGTAGACTAAACTGATTCACTTACCTATTAGTTACTAGTTACAACACAACAATTTAAGCCTATCTATTTAGAGATCTACGCGCTTGCGAAATTAAATTTTAATATTAATTAAAACCGCTGTAAAGTATATCATTATAACTATTTCTAAGCTTGGAACATGCGATATTGTAGAACTGCTGGTGAATTTCTTTGCCCTTGGAGACTCTATGTGAAGCGTTTTATTCATCATCCAATAATACACGTCGGTTAGTCCTTGGTCTCGTAGCTCGGGACCGACGGTTTTTCTTATCCGTTCGTTGTATGCATTTAACCATGTTATCTGTAATAAAGATAGATACAATTTATTTGATGTATAGTTTACTAATTAAATTATATAATGCAATTTAACGTAGGTATTTAGTTTGTCGTATAAAAATGCAATTTGTCGAACCGAACTGGGAATATTTGCAAAATGCCCACTTTCGTAACAAGGCATTTGATCTCAGGCTTTTGTGTAGTCGACTAGTCATTTATTGTCAATAAATTTCACAAATAACAAGAAAAACTTTTACTTTTTATTACCATTATTATTGTTAAATTGATTTGAATTTGAATTCTACAACGAATTTGTTTCGTTGTTCGTGATGTTTAAGATAATTCTATTAAGGTTTCAATATTAAATAGCTTTACCTCGTATTCTGTTAGAAGATTTTTATCTATAAGTTTCGGCTCGAAAGGTATTAGCGTGGCTTCTCGGAAACCCAGGTAGCCGCCGTGTTGGAGAATTACTTCTAAAACATTCCCTAGCTTGACCCCGAATTTATTTAGTTGATACCACGCAGGCTCTACAATACACAATGAATAAGAAGATTAGAATAAATATAATAAAAAACAAAAATATTAAAATCACGTAGTCTTAATATAAAAATATTTGCGTAAAAAATTGTTATGCTAAGCATAAATTTTCACATTTATTTTGTTATTACAAAATTATCGTCTATTATTATACTTACCACTAGTAATGAAATATCCTTCTCTAAACGTGTGTAAATTTGTATCTTGTCGATAATCAATAACAACAGGGTCTGAAATTATATTAAGTTATAATATAACTTTCTGCATTAAACAAATCATATTTTGAATCTATTATTCGTATATTAAGAGATTCAGTAGAGCTTCAACAACAATAATAAAATTAATAACTATACAAATGAATAATGGCACGATGCAGTTCGGCATGCCTGCTAAGGGTTATAGTATTCACTTAAACTCTCCGCCGAATTTGCACTATGCATCGTTAGCAGAATTAGGAAATTACAATATTAAACAATTCATTCCCCCGTGTGGGCATCGAACCCCCAACCACATAACTGCAAATCGCATTTACAATCACACGCTTGTGATCATAAAATATGAGACGTATGTAAGTGTAGGTAAAATTTAATAAATTACATATTAGGTACACTCCTCGATTATTCAATAATATTTATGTTATATTAGAATACCTTCACGACGACTTAAAGCAGCTCCTACACCATATCCAGTGGGTTGAATATAATCTTGTTTGTAATTCCATAGCGGAGCCCTAGCTACGGGGTCGGTGTGAGCCGCTGGCAACGCCATGGGGGTCTGCAGCATGCTCAAAGCAGCCAGAGACCTGAGCACGCTTGTGTACGCTTTACGTTCATCACGGGATGGGGTTCCGTAGTGTACGGTACGTGTTACCACTGTTGTACCTTCTAGAAATTTTGTTTTACATAATTTGTTACAAACAGTAACTATAACATTTTTTTATAGAATTTCATTTTAAAAATTAATGCCTGTACGTATTCAGTTGGAAAAAATCGTAATTGCCTTATATAATTTGACTTTAATAAAGTAAAAAAAAGTATAAAAAAAATATTTGAATATTTTCTTGTTTTAATTTTGCTCTATTAAATCTTGTTCTCACCATCATATTGCCCTCCTGACTGTATTACTAAGGTAGAATTGGTGAAAATCCGTCTGTTTGTTGCGTTAGTGGCTCTATACTCTGGTTCAGCGGCGTTGGGGCCGAAAGCGACGCGGGTCTGCATTGACAACCCCACATAGCCTGCTTGCGTTGCACGTGTCGCATCCACTTTCATACTAACCGTTTTCTCGTTGAGATTCGCTTTTCCCTGTTTTCATAATAAATAATAAATATTCTTTGAAGTGCAAGTTAAAATAAAGATAAAAATTCTAGTAAAAAAATGGTATATTTAAGGGCCAGCTACCTTGCTCTCTATATAGCTAAGCACTGTACACATAGCTACAGCATCACGCAAATGGGCTTTTTGCATTCCTTTGATTTCGGCTGGATTTTTTTGAGCTTTCAAATAAATTATTGGAGACGGTTGGAATACTCTTTTTAATTGTGGAATATTCTGTGCAATCGCTGCAGAAGCACCTCTTTGGAAAGTTCCTGCGGTTGGTACGAGGATTTTTGATTCCGTTGGTCTTCGTAAATCTGAATATATAGCGGCATAGTCATTTACCCTAAAATTTTAAAGAGATATTAATTGAACTGTAAAATGGCAAAAAAATAAATTAAGATTTTAAAAAATTCTAATTGTTTACTTCGTGCAGTCGAGAGCGGTGTTTGCGTTAGGATAGCAGTTATAGGCAGCAAGGGCTTCACGAACTGGCATAGACAATTTCCCCGCAGGTGTATAGACTCGAAAATCCTTTGCACTTATAATGACAAAAGCTTTTAAAAGAGGAGCATAAGGAAGATCTCTCCCGCGTATATTAAGAAGCCAGGCGACCTCGTCCAGAGCGGTCACCACCATCGCGTCCGCTCCTATAGATCGTAACTCATTGCGGACTGCTTCTACTTTCTCACGCCAGGTCACACCTGTATATGAATGCATTATGATTATTACAGTACAAAAAATGTATAGAATTTGATGACCTAATTCTGAAATTATCAAACAATATTAAGAATAGTATTTACCTATATACTCTGGATGATGTAGATTTGCAACGATTCTAGAAAATTCAGGTCTTCGTCTCATAGGATCAACTTCTTCTTCCCATAGCGTGTCTATTAAAGTTGGTGCATGAAATAATTGCATTCCTTCTCGTTGTAGATTAGCACCTAACATCGCCCATTCATTCACAGATGTGAGCCGAGCATCTGCTGCTACTGAACGGTCATTTCGCCTTGGGCGCTCTTGCTAAAGTAGATAAATTTTTATAGGTACATTAACTTTATTATTTAAAATCGAAAAAGGTTAAAATAAGCGATTAGCGCATTGTCCGAGAAAGATGAAGAGGACCTTCCCGCAGTTTGTAGTGTGAAGGTTTGGAGTGTCAATTTGAGAGTTTCGAGAATATTACATCATTATTTTGTAGGATTATTTATATAAAAAGAACTTATCTTCTTACCGTGATCCATTCGATCATCGATGGTTGGCTCAGATCGTCCGCATCGAGCACGAGCCATGCGCACGTGAGAGACGCACGCGCACGTTTGACATCACCCGATGGCACCCATATCGCAGCGCCCCCGTCAGCCATCACCACTCCCGTGCCCATACCGTCCCAACCACTTATGTACTCTAGTCGACGCTCTTCGGGAGATGGGTCTTCACTCTGTTTGATTATTTATAATATCATAATTATAATAGGTATATGTATGGGTGAAGGACAGGAAGGGTGGGCTGTGTCCACTTTAGAATAGTATAGCGCACCTCAGAATTTTAAGTGACAAATAATTTAAGAAAATACGTTAATACAAAAAAAACCCTTGAAATAGTTTTCAGAAAAAAAACTCTAGATATGCTAGATGCTCGTAGGTACGCTAATAGATCTAAATCTCATATGTCTTAAATTTTCGTTTGGCGGAAATTGGTTAAATATTTGCTATAATATCCATAGCAAAGGGTTTACGTAAGTTAAGGTAACAACATTTTTATATTTTATTCATTTAAACATTATAGTATTTTTAATAACGTAAAAGTTAAATACCGAAATCTTTTCAGACCATATTTATTTCAAATTAATCAACACACTTACCAAATGCTCATCGCTGTAGAAAATAATATATGCGTCAAAATAACCGCTTATTCTCGTATAGGTAGTATTCCGCATGGCACTTCGTAGTTTTCCTAACGGTGACAAAGTGTTGGTAGCTTCGGAGCATATCTGAGGCGGCTGCTGTATGGTGGGCTGCTGGGTGAGCACCTGCGTTATCGGTATTGTTACTGTCGTCCCTTGCGTTGTTGTCGAAGTAAGCGGTCTTTGTATCGTACCGAAGCATGCTGAAATAAATAATTTTGTTAATACAGAAACATATAAAATTAAAAATAAAATAAATCTACACTGTATCCCGCACACAGCAGGGTAGATAGAGGGAACCTAGTATTAAGACACTCCGTTCTTCACTTTCTGCCGAATTTTGGAGGCATTGCGTGTTGAGTGGCAGAACTCAACGCCGCGCTTTGCCTCGACACCAGAGCGAAGAAATTTAAATATACACTTAAATGAATATTTCACTTCCTCGAGTCTTTGTGTTTATTGTTTTTTATGCAAAAGTCATTCTTTATATGTTTTTAGGAAATATTTAAACTAAAATTATTTAAAACATTACCATATATGATATTGGTTTTGGTACTTAATAGTAGATTTATGTTTCATTACAAATCAATATTCAGTTAATAAAATGTATGTATGAATGTATGTTACTTTGTAATGGATTGCAGAATTGCGAATACATTTTATAAACACTATGGATAATATTTAAATTTTATAAGTTGTAAACTTGTAGTCTATACATATAAAAGGACTTGTCCTCACTGACTGAGGTAAGACGCAAGCACAGCCGTAACCGCTGATGGTAGAAACGTCAAATTTAGACAGATGTTTCCTTTAGTAATCTGGACATCCACTAAGAAGGGATTTTGAAAAATTTTTACCCTAAAGAGGTGAAATCCCTATTTTTTTTAACTTTGAACAGGGGTTCAAAGTTTGTATGGAAAAAAAATTTAATCGGCACCGATTTTTATAAAATTTTAAATTTAGATTTTTAAAAGTATTTAATTGAGCACGTGTTTCATCGTTTTCTAGAATTCTCCCCCTAAGGGTGCAAATAAGGGGTTGAAAGTTTGTATAGATTTTTTTTTAAATCGGCACCAATTTTTATAAAATTTGAAATTCAGACTCTTAAAAGTATTTAATTGAACACATGTTTCATGGTTTTCTAGAATTCTTACCCTAAAGGTGCAAATAAGGGGTTGAAAGTTTGTATGGAAAAGTCTTTAAATCGCCACCGATTTTTATAAAATTTGAAATTTAGACTCTTAAAAATATTTCATTGAACACATGTTTCGTGGTTTATTAGAATTCACCCCTAATTACGCAAGCGAAGCTGCGCGCGTCCGCTAGTATAAAATAAATAGCATTGGTCCTATTGATCTCTCCAGCAAGGTAGAATATGCGACCAGAAAATAATAAAATAATAATTTTGCTGGTATTCTATATATGTATGTATCTGTAGCTAAAGGTCCTAGAGTTCCTACAAGACTCCATTGCTTTAGAAAAGGACAACACGTATCTACATCTCGCTCGTCGAGGATATTTCCAATACAATGTTCGTTGATGAAGGAGAAAGCGGCTAGCGACAACGACGGTACTGACGCGGGAAGGTACTAGGACTTCAGAGGCATAGGGAAGCTTTCAATGAAAGTGAGCTTTGTAAAGCTCGCGCGTGCGACGAGGAGGCACCGGGCGCGCTTAGTGCCTCTCGTTCTGGCACCCTCCCCTTGCTGAGATACTTGGATGAACTTCAGTTAAACAGGACACGCCCCTTTCAACTTGTCAGTACAGAAATTACTCTACTTAATATTTATTTTTTAATAATTATTTTTTTACTTACAATACTTATTTTAATGAATTAATTATTATCTATTATCGTTTTTATCATATGTACTTAAACTAATGAATACAAAGTGCGTTATTTAAAATGTGATATAACTGTGTATATTATATTAAATCAAAGCTTTTTATCCTTTCCATTCGAACTAACCACAACTTAATAAAGAAAGAGAGAAATGGAAGTTGTTAAATTTTTGAGAGGTACCCGAGGGATGAATTCTATTGGAATGACGTCAACAACTAACAGGAACTCAGAAATCGAAAGGAAGTTTTTCTACCGGTTCCTTTTCAATTCACTAACTTAAGGCAAAATATTGTATACCCACCCACTGCGGTTTTTCATACAATAAATAAATATTATTTTATTTTAAGTTATTTAATTATAGATTGTAATATAAGAATTTATGACAAAAATAGGTGTAGAACAAACAAATATTCATGGTATTAAATTTATTTTATAATATCTGTGGATTAAGCCAAGAAAATGAAATGACATTAATAAAGATTATAATTTAAAATAAAAAAAATATAATTAGGCAAATTAAGTCATAATACACACAAAATATGGTCCATTTCAAGAATCAATAATAATTAAAATGGTAGACCATCAAAACGTACACCGAATACTTTGTTTTATTCTCTTTCTTAGCTATCCCTTA
The DNA here is from genome assembly GCF_056956725.1 of Heliconius melpomene rosina. Taxonomy (NCBI): domain Eukaryota; kingdom Metazoa; phylum Arthropoda; class Insecta; order Lepidoptera; family Nymphalidae; genus Heliconius; species Heliconius melpomene. The sequence continues at coordinate 4,549,550 of NC_140404.1, forward strand.
GGATGATCGTACGTTCCCAAAGGGACAAAATATCCTGCGAAGTACCAGGGCAGCAAATAACAGTAAGAGGTTGCGTGTAGAGTCGTCCTGCGCAAGGATAGCCTCAAGGATTATTATCAGGCGTCGACCGAGACGTTGCATGCAACGGCCATTCACTCCACTTCGTAGGTACAAGTTAATTATACTGCAGATTGCAACGCTGACGTCGTAACGTGATAGCGCTTGTTTTTTTGTTTAAAATATTTTCTTTTAAATATATATTTCTAAAGTATTTGGAAAGCATTTATATATTACAATAAATAATAACAGTAATAATAATGAAATTACATTTTTCTTATACTATTTTAAATTTGTATAATACGATAATTTAATACTGTCGTCAATTGATATCTCTTTGTCACAGTAATAATGAACTGAAATTATGATTCTGATTTTAATAATGATGAATTTGATTATTATATAATTCAATTTAATGAAAATTTATATTATATCTATTTTTACCTATAAATAATCAAATTCTTATTTTAGTTACAACCACATATCATCCATTATCCATTCTTGAACAATTCAGAAAACAAAAAGAATGCAATACGGACTAGTTTCATTTAAGCATTCCTCAAATCAAATTTTGTATATTTATGATAATGAGAGTGCGTGAAAACAATGGTTTGCCCCCTTTTCATACTAGGGATATATAGGTCGACAGGAGATACAAGCTTTCGAAGGGGACAATGGCATTGCGTGGGGAGAATGGCGGCACGCGAACAATGGTCGACCAAAACGAGAAAGTAACGGCTGACCATTTAAAGTTAGTTCTAACCAATCGGAACGCACGCGGGGTTGCTATAAATGAAGGATATTTAAAAAAGAAAAAATATATATAATAAGGATGTTTTTTATATTCTGTTTGTGGTATTGTTGGATCAAATATTATAAATAAATGGAATTTACGTGATATCATGAGTTTCTCTGATCTAGGCATTGTGAGGTATGTGGGCTATCAAATATGACTCTTTAATGGACAGAACATTGGGCCATAAGAGCAATTATTTATTTTACAAAAGTAATATACAACTGCAACAAAATGCTATAAAAATAATAATATTAACGTTGGTATAATCATACAGAACAAGAGGATAAATGACCAAAATAACAGAACGTGCCTCTTTCCCTCTAAATCAATTATTTATTGTCGTCAGTGAACCCGGGGGGAATGCGTAAATCTGATGGGTATGGGGATTGCGTCACATGACGTCATTTTTCACCAGTACCCCATATCTTGATAAGAGTAGGATACAGTAGTAGCAGGTAGTGGTGTTGCAGAATGAAAAATGAAAATATCGAAAAATATTTTTACCTGATAGAATTTTTATAAAGGTATTTAGTTTTTAAGTACTTTTTTTTCTATTTTATTTATTGTTTCATAAATAAAACGAAAAATGTTTAATTTGCAATTAATCGTAAAATATAAGTAATATTCGATGCAAATGTATTCATTTAAATATTATATAACTAAAGATAAAGCACACGCAACCTATTCGATTAAGTGAAAAAACTACCTTTTCTTATTTTGTCAAATATTTTTACTAGTACTGTTCACTTTGTATACTGCACATAGTAGGGCAGAACATATAGGCAAAGGGAACCTGGGAACCTAGTGTTAACACACTGTCCTCAATAAGACACTTCCATTCTACATTTCCTGCTGATTTCTGGAGGCGTTACCTGGTGGAATTCAGACCGCGCTTTGGCGCATTACTAGAGCGAAGAAATGAAAATATTTAATATTTTATTTACTCGATTGGGAATCCAACCTACAACCTGTCATGTTTACAGTCGCAAGCTTGTGCCCCTGCGCCACGACTGGTCTCTGAATCTCATAATACTGAAATATTATTTATTCATTTATTAAAAAATAATAATTATTATTATGATAATTCAGAAAATACATACAGTGCGTTGCTAAAATACTAGGCGCACCAAACTATGTAGAAGGTAGTCCACTAAAATGCTAAGTAATAGGTTTCTATTGCATACGAGAAGGTATATGAACGGGTACGTCAATGGAATAACAAAAATATGAGATCTTTCTTCATTTATACAGTCCTGGTGACTATACGTACTTATACTTGTCTAGACACAAAAACATTTTGCACTGAAAGAGCAACTATTATAAAACTAAGTACTTAGTAGTAGGATTTAAATGAGTACGACATCGGAATTCAATATTCGATAATGATAATAATATTTGTCAAATATTATATATTGTAATCTGTGTCAGCTTAGAGCGTATACTTATTAAAATAATTTTTATTTTTTCGTGTTGTTCATTTTTATTCGAAAGTATAAAAAAATATACAAAATTTTATATTTATCCTTATTTCGTGTAGTAGACAAAACAAATCAAATTTCCAAATTATAAGAAACTTTCTTTTACATAGTTTTTTAAAGATGTTTTTTATCCCTTATATATATTTTTTAATAGCCGACGATATAATTATTAATTTAATATTAATATTGTATGATATCCTTCTGACATAATGATTAATTAACAATTTTTACTTAACCCAGAAGATCTATTTAGAAACTACCTAGTTTCTTAGAGTTAATCATAAATGTGGATATCTCACATTCATTGATTATTATAAAGTAGGCCACCCTTTCCCCATTATACGAAGACCTACCACAACTGCCGCCCAGTTAGCGTAGGTAAAGTGAGACGAAGATAGCAAAATGCATAAATTTCTCTGGAGGAAAAGAGCTGGAACACAGTTGCGCGTTTCAGTCGCAGTTCGAACGGTTCTGGTTGTAGATATGAAATGTGGTATGCACAATGCAACTCTCGTTTCCGCTGCAGCCCTGGTAGAACAGTCAGGTTTGACGCATGTCACTGCGTCATGGGCGTGTACTGTGTACGTGCGGTTCATTCATTCATGCACGCAGTCTGTTGACTGTTGTATAATAAATAGTAAATACACACACATTAGAGATACATTGTTGCTTTCGAGTTAAACATATCATGTGATTTTCAGTTAATGGTCGCAATTTATTTTTAACTAAAATAACAAAAATGAAGTTATGAATTTTAATGTCACTTGAAAAATAGTTATAAAGTTAAATAATATGTTTATCAATGTTTCTCTAATAAAGCTAGTTAATAGGTTACATAAAATATTTTAAGTGGGTCAAAGCTGAAACGTATAGAACTGAATGGCTTTTCATTTGTATTGTACATTATTATACATATTAATATTGGTAAAGAGACTAGTGCCCAACCGTGCGCCAGTTGAACACTAATTACTCGGAACGCCATAAACTAAGAATTGAACTGAACTATATTGAAATTACTGCCGTTGGTGGATAAGACGTGTCGAATCATTCGTAAAAGACATTATAATCTATTTTATTATACCAGAGAGAAGAAATGAAAATATAAAAAAAGAATAATCCTCAAGTGGGTTTGAACCTACAACCTATCGAATTTACAGACACACGCTTGAGCTTCTGCCCCACGACTAGCCTGTTTTAATCTGGATTATTCTTTCCTTACTCTCCTTACTCGTATATGTAGGAAAAAAAAATATATACACGTTTCTTATTTAATTTATCATTTACTGCAAATAAATCCCCAATATTTATTACCAATAAACATAAACTTAAAAATAACATAAACTTACAATTTAAACATAACTGCACTTGCATTCAGGATATTATGTATCACACATAACACACTACATATGTATGCGTGCACACACATCTAGCGTCACAAACACACGACGTGTTTTGAAACATGTGTCGGAAAGGGTTGAACATGTGGGCTATATGTACCAGGGCGGCATATCGTTCCAGGGGGTTCTATGTCACACATGAGATGTTCGTGTGTAACTGTGTGTACGCTGTGCCTAGGAGGGCGCGGGTGCGCGTGTAGGTGTACCGCGTTACGCGTTGAGAGGCAATATTAGAACGTCTAAGGGATTTTCACAATATGCTTGGATGTGTATGGTGAACAAAATATGTTATATTTACAAAAATATAATTTATTTTAAAAGTATCAAAAGTATAATATAAGGCTTTAATTTTCGACATTAATCAATTAAAAATCTAAAAAAACCAATTGCTATCCAGCAGATGTTTCGACAAATTATGTATAATACGCGAAACAATTAAAATGGATACTAACCATATCTGCATGCATGCAACCATATATGCATCTGCATCAGCCTCCATGGCTGATGATGTATGCCGACGACATAGCACTCATTGCCGAGAACCGACTGACGCTGGAGCGTAAAGTGAACCTCTGGAAGGGTACGCTTGAGAACGGCGGTCTTAAACTAAATGTGTCGAAGACAGAGTACATGGCCTGCGGGAGCCGGGACTCGAGCATCATCCTTATAGGTCCTGAGCCAGCCGTTAAGTCGGAGAAGTTCAGGTACCTTGGATCCGTTATGCACGAGTCTGGAGGCATCGACCACGATGTCCATGGGCGGATAAGCGCTGCCTGGGCCAAATGGCGGGAGGTCACTGGTGTGGTCTGCGACCGCAGAATACCGCCCAAGCTCAAGGGGCTGATATACAAGAGCATCGTCCGACCGGTTCTTTTATACGGCAGCGAATGTTGGCCAGCACTATCTCGGCACACTCAGGAGCTTCACGTCACGGAAATGAAGATGCTGAGGTGGATGTGCGGCGTAACGCGGTCTGACCGCATACGCAACACATTCATTCGAGGTAGTCTTGGGGTCCGTGACGTAGCGGATAAGCTCCAAGAGCGTCGCTTGAGATGGTTTGGCCACGTTACGCGCCGGCCTAAGAACTATGTCGGACGCAAGTGCCTTGCTATACAAGTTCCTGGGGCGCGACCTCCCGGACGCCCAAGGAAGCGCTGGTTGGATGTCGTGATGCAGGACATGAGAGCCAATGGTCTAACCACCGAGGACGCAAAAGATCGTGCAAAGTGGAGTAGGTTAAGTAGGAAGGCAGACCCCGGTAATAGCCGGGATTAATGCCAGGAAGAAGAAGAAGAAGACTAACCATATCTGCATGAAAATTGTCTTAAAGCCTTCAATATGAAGTACATAATGTATATTCACAAAAAAAACGCAGTATAATTAACTTTAACGAATGACGAACTAATAATTACCTAAAATAAAATGACAGAGAGTATTACAAAAACAAAATGAACTTGCCAGTCTCGGTCGCAACGCAAGCCCCGTAATGATCGAGTTCCTTTGAACCCGAGAACTTTATTAAAGTCAATCATAATAATAATGAATTATTATTATTATCATATTTATTGATTTAGCTTTCCAATAATAAAATAAATATATTTTTATAACTATTAAGTATTATTTAAATACTGTGCGCGATAGAACAACACATTGTATTTATAAACCAAACCTATATACTTGACGCATTCTCCACGCACCGCTTACTTTTAATGGGCACGCACGTGTGTTACGAATATATCATTCAAAAGCCCTTTCTTCAGCCGAACATATCTTTGTTAGATATGCTCTCCTGGTATACAAAGTCATTGGGAGTGACATGCCCATTATTTTCTTATTTAAGGTACGCCTATCGTAATTTGCACCTTTTTCCTAGCTGGCAAGCGATTAGCTGCAAGGGCTAGCCCCTCTTCCATTAATTACTGTGCATTTTTAATTAGTCAAAGATAGATGAAAGAAAATACAAAATTTTAATATAGAATGTATTCCATGTATATATTTTTTTAATAGTAGTTACGTACATTACGTTCATAGTAAGTTTAGTTCAATGAACTTGTACGTTCCTTCAAGCACTTGCCCTTTTTAATTAAGTTATATTGGCGATAATAATATTTATTGAGCCCTTTTAAATTATTTATATTAAAACACACTATACTAGGAACGCAAAGAGTATGAAGAGGTTGGAAGGGCCGAGTGAAGGGTCTGCCGAACTCCAAGGTTGTGTACGCAATGGGCGTGGTTTCCTCAGCCAATCGCGCGGGCGAACCTTACGCAAGAAGAAACGCGTGAAGCGGCCCTTCACGTTTACTTTACTCAGAGTCAGATGTATAGGTAGAGTCGTCGAGGAAAGAACCGCGTCAAGTTAACTTTTAAATTTATATCATAATGTTAAGATTTATTTTATTTTTATATAAGATATATTTTATTAATATTTATTATTTACACTTACCTACTTGATTAATAATTAAATATGTATATTTTGCATTTACTATTTAATAAAGATCAGTTTGAAATTACTAAGACTTAAATAGACTGATAGACTGTAAGATATGATTTTACATTTTCATTATTTTAAAGTTCATATTATGTTTTGAAAATATCTACCTATTTGCCTACCAAATTAATTTTTTACTAAAAATGGAATAAAGAAAATGTATAATTAGTTAAGTAAATCAGGTATTAATAATGTCTTGAATCACAAAACATGAAATTTAAATCAGAAATATGCTATACACCACATAGACTTTTCATTATCAAGTTTCCCTAATACTATCATTATTCGTGATGGTACGATTTAAGAATCTCTAAATGTCATATGCTGTCCTGGTACTCTCATTCGTATACGTATTGCGGATCCGCCTCCAAAAAAAAAGTTAAAATTTAAATTTTAATTGTACCTTACATACACACATACGTACAAACAAGAATTATTTATGTACTAATAAAAATGCAATAATCAATTTTATCGTTGAACGATAATAATATTTACCCTCTTGCATGATGACATTTACATGTAGAGTAAACTGTTTTATTTATTTATTTGTTAATAATGATACTTAAAATAAATAAAAAATATCTTATATTTTATTCTCGTACATATTATAGCTATAGAACATTTTTATTTATAAATTTTATTATTACAATAATCATGTTAAATAACATAACTATCTGTTCCATTCAACGTTACGTACACGTTACGTTACATTCACAAATATTTATCGATACGCGTATTTATTTACTTCATTTATTGGAAACGTATTGGCGATCGTCGATAATGTCGAACTGTTCGGAAAATACCAAGACTGCATAGATACGGTGGAGGTGCTTTTAACAGAAATCAATACTCCATAATTTGCCTTCGAAGCTCCATGGGGTACGTGTATTGATCTGAGTCAGGTGAATGGAGATTCAATATGGATGCGCTTAGGGCCGGCTCTAGCTAGAGAGACGATTGCGATAATACGTTGCGGGATGGGATAATGAATGGAATTAATTCAAAGTATTTTTTTATATGTATTATATTTTTTGCTTTTTATTTAATTGTACAATGAAATAAAAATATGTATAGAAAAATATTTATTTATATAGTTACAAAAACCATGTTTTACATTTAAGATCATAATCATTCTTTACTTTTTTTTTATTCAATGAAAAAAAAGCCCTTCAACGAAAGAGCTCTATAATGATATGCGTAATTAGATCGATGAAGTATTAGGACAGCATATCCTCAAAGAGTAATCGAGAAAGGGCGGCGAAGGGTAAGTAAGTCAGTCATAAGCAGTAGTAGTTAGTTGTTCGTGTTTTATTTTGTTGCAAAAAATATGCGCCTCGGCTTGCGCACGGCTCCCTTCCTGAAAGCTTGCAATCTGCTTCGAACAGGACTGCAGGAGCCTGAGGAGGTTCACCGCATTCTTGTCCACATCCCTCGAGGGGGCGGGGTCGCTGAGGACACCGGGAGAGAGGAGGAGAGCAATACTGAACACCGATCTCCTCCATACTAAATTCATAATAAGATGAAAAGGGACAGAAAATACTTTCACAATCTCTTTGGAATGTGAAAAATGTACGACACCCGATATCTTCAATACCAAGGGAAAGGGTTAAACTTTGTTGAATTCAAATCACTAGGACAACATGAACTTCAAGGAATGCGTTCTTTTAAAAGAATGTGTATTTTACGAATGTTATGAAGAATTGAACTTGAGTTATATTCAGCGACTACTTGAAACCATAGAGAAAAAAAAGCTGTTTTGCATCCTTTGTTAAGTTAAAATTATGTTCTCAATGAAATAATGCAGTGATTTTGGTGCTAATATATTTTTAACGAAAAGGAAAACACATAATGTGAAACATTTAATAACAAAATTCCATTACATGCCTGTGCATGTACCTACTACATGATTATAACGTGTTCTATTTTCTCAAATTGAGATGCATATTAATTATAGTACTTATTGTATTACAGCTATTTACGGTGACGAATATTATCTATGAAATGCAAGTGATTTCATGTCTTTTCAGTTCTTACCAGCATAACTATTAGAGGCCAGTCGCTGCGCAGGAACAAAAGCGTGTGAATAGAAACGCGACCTGTTGTGGGTTCGATTCTCACTCGACGAGTAAATGAAATATTTAATATTTTCATTTCTTTGCTCTGGTGTCAAGATAAGAGCGTTGTTGAGTTACGCCACTCAACGCGCAGTGCCTCCAAAATTCAGCGGAAAGTGGAAAGCGGAGTGTCTTAACACTAGGCTGCAGCCTACCCTGCTACATATGGGATACAGCGTGAAGCAGAAAGAATAAAAAAAATATATATTATCTACATAAAATATAAATAATAACCAGATAACTACACTATAGACGTAGATCTTCCTCATTCCGAAGAGATGTTCTTGACCGCGAGAGCTGAACGGTCACTGCAAGTGTGCCAGGGTTGCCCGTTGCCAAGTGGCCGGCGCGGCGGGCCGACGCACGCGGCCACGTCACCAGGCGCACAGTCTCGCGAGGCGGTGCAGCGTTGCATCCCATGCCTGCACTTTGCGTTTTAATAGTACGCTTGCAACGCTCGGTTGCTTGTTTATTTTGTTTATCAAACAAACGGTTAGTAAGACAAGCTACAGTATTTTATTTTCAAACATTATATGTATTACTAATTTCTGCCCGCGGCTTCGCCCACGAGGTGTTTTGATAAAATCCATCCCCATACGATAAAATACGAAAGCTAAAAAAAGCCTTCAGAGAAGATGGATGTTTTTTCCAAATTATTGATCTATATTGTTATATTGTAATTCAATTATACAAAATTCTACTACCTAAATATCTAATTAATCTTCCTAATATTACAAACTTTAAAGTCACTTTTACGCAAAAACCAGGTACTGATGAGAGGTTATGCGCTCTTTTAAAGAACTTAGATAAAAAGAGACAGAGACTGAGTGAAATGACTGACGTTAGCCCTAATGTCATAGTTTTTACAATATGTTTTTTTCATTCAGACTACTTTCATAGTATTTTGTCTTATAGCATTATAATTTGGATAACACAGGTAATATATAGAAAAAATCTAATACCAATTATAAGAAAAAGAGACAATATGTATATACAAAATGTAATTTACAATTTTAATTTTGAAGTTGATATTGAAGAAAGAGTACAAACCTCGTTTAAATATCAACAGGGAATGTTTATATTCAAAATAGAGGCAAAACAAAGAAACCCTTTGTTTGTTTAAGCAAAGTTGTTTACCAAAAAAAAACTGAACAGACAAGTCAGTCAGTATTTCTGTAAACGCGACAGGTCGTGGGTTAGATTGCCACTCGAGGAAATGAAATATATCGAGGCAAAAGCGCGGTGTTGAGTTCCGCCATTCACACACTATGCCCTTAGAGGCTCCCTCAGCCTATTCTGCTATATAACACCCGTAGAAGCTGAAAAAAAAACCTAATTCTAATCTTAAGTACAATACCTACTCGGCGATACACAGTAGAGTCATGTAGATGAAAACTACGAAAAAAGATCAACCTGATTGTATTTTTAGCCTCATTTTTTCATTCCTTTTGTAAGCTAAAATAAAGGCTTATTTCTGACTATCACGTCAATCAGAAAGGCAAAAGGCCGGGCCGGCTAATAAAGACAAAGGCGGTCATTTATCACGACGCACGCAATTTTCTGATAGCCACACGTTGACGTCAGCCCAACAGCACGAGTTATCTGACGAGCTTTTCACCCAGCGAATAATGGCGAAAGCAACGTTTTATTTATTTTAAATATCTAAATTGCAGGTACATTAAATTAAAGTCATGTACTCACATAAGATATTAGAACAAGTGAATTAAGTGGTATATCTGGGAAGTGTGTTCAATAGAGATGGAAGATACGAGATAGATGTGGATAGGCATATTGCTACCGATAACAGGGTTAACGGAGGCTTAGTTGCATTGATGAGACGTCAGCACTGCTGCACGTATATCCTTATACAACGCAGTGTTGGTACCGACGCTGTTATACGGCAGCGAAACGGGTATTACGGTAGAAGAATGAAAGAAAGATGAACGTACTCAGGTGGTTTGCACATGTCAAACGTATAAGCAAGAAGAAATAATGATAAAAAAGATTTATAAAAGAAAGTGAGCAGTAAGACATGAAGGGAAGACCTCGGTTGACTTTCGAAAACAATATCAAGGATATTGGTGGTGGTAGACCCTGGTAATATCGGGGATTAATATACAGTGTCAAACAGATAGTATACGAGTACATATATTTATATACAAGAATCTAAAAAATACAAATACATTATCTATCTATATATTAAGATATCACCGTAAATAAGCTTTAACAAATTAAACAAATCTAAATGCTACATTGTAAAGGGGTTAGTCGGTCGTCGCGAATTGGGCCAGAGAGGGTGCGGCGAGGCCTTTACAAAGAACCCTCGCCCGCTATGCTACCCTAGTAGATATTTATTTTTATGGGCTACGGATAAATGTCAGGGGAGTGCCGGCGGGTGGCGCCTTAGCGTTTATGACTTGCTTTACGGTCCGCGTCCACTCATAAAAACATATTCTGTTTCTAATGGGAAAGGGCTCGGCGGTGGCCATGAAATTGTGTTAAGTGTCATTCAAATGGAAATGGTGATGTCATCTTCGATATCTATACTAATATAATAAAGCGGAAGAGTTTGTTTGTTTGTTTGTTTGTTTGTTTGTTTGTTTGTTTGAACGCTAAGATCTCTGGATCTACTGGTCCGATTTTCATTGTTTTTGTTTTGTATGAAAGCTGCATTCTTCAGAAGTGCTATAGGCTATATAAGATTACATTACACATATATACTAATATATTTTAAAGTACATTCTAATTTGACATGCAATTTATTCTGCCATGTTAATAACAACCGTCGTTGCTACGCGACCGCTACCGCGACGTTTTGATATTTATCCTTATGAAAATAAATATAATAGTCCCTTTTAGCATTTTATCTAGATTGAAATTATAGTTTACTGTATAACATACTAATAAATAATTAAGGAGATGTCACTGATTCGAAATGACCTAGCCACCTAGCGGGCGGCATAGTATGACCGACGCGAACGGGCAAATGACGTTGACGGTTTTATAAATTTTCATACATTTTCGAACTTTATTTGTTGTTTATAATTAATTTAAAATACACTTTGATTCTCTTCTTATTTTATTTGATATTGCCCGCTAAAATTATCCTCTTAATAGAGAGAAATGTTTAGTTATTTCGTAGAGTCGATATCTATGTACGCACGCACGGAAAACTTTAGGTACTTTTTCTAATATTAAGAATACCTATCCTTTAGTTACTTTTAATCCTTTTGTTAGTTCATTTCAATAACTCAGATAATTTTTTCTAATAATGTGTATCTACTTATTATTCTTTTTGATTATTTGAGCTTATATTTTCTTACTAATTCTATTGAGAATTGAAAATAATTTCATGAATATATTTAATAAATATTCTTATAGTTGAAGCAGGCGTAGCCGCGTCCGGGTCCACTAGTTATATATATAATTATATTGTAATACGACCGTCAGTATAAAATACATCAGTATTTAAAAGTAGATATTCAACCTTGATATCCTAATCGAATCGAATTTTCCAAATCTTTATTTTAATTATGTTTTTATATTTCCCCTGGTGGGAATTAAACCCGCAACCTCATGTGTCACAACCATTGTTTCCTATCCCATTGCACCACGATGGCGTTAATTTTAAAAAGCCTTGATCCATATTTTGCTATATTTTCCATGCATTTTTTTTCATTACCCTGAATTACTTTTAGCTAATTTATTCATTACAGTATACATACTATTTTACAATATCGCTCTCAATATTTGGACCGTTTATTTTGAGAGTGGTGTAAGTCCATTTCCTTTTGTTTCGAGAAAATTAAAGGTTAGTATATCGATGATTATGCAATTTCATTTACCGACTGATTTTCAGTTGTTCAAAACATGGGATTTTTTTGAGAAATTAAACACGGACTAGTTATATATAAAAAAATTACATTAAATTAAGCATGAATTACGTTATACCTCATTTTTCTCAAAAATGGACTTACACCACTTTCAAAATAAACGGTCCATTTAATAACAGTTGCAGCTCATCAAAACGTATGTTCGTCGACAACAGGGAGGATGGCACAGGTTTTAGGCGAGTCAAAGATGGTGCATTAAGTCTCAATTTTTATTTTGTTTTTCTTTACTTTGTTATTGTGTTATGTCATTCTAACTAGAGGATCTAATAAATATATTAATTAATTTATATTTAGAATATTTTAACATGTTCTCGTTTATTCGATTTCGTCATACAAAATGCGCCAAGATTATCTGCGGCCAGTATCTTTGAATGAACGGGAAGTGATAACGAATTGACTTACTCCTGAATTTTCTCTATAACTAGCATGCCCTGAATTTTTCTAGTATTTTTTTAAATAGTCAGAAAACAAACGTTAATATTTATTAAATATATTATTTACACTAGAAAAATATAAATATATATTTCAAAGTAGTAGTAGCACGGGTACTTGACAAACAATATAGATAACTCTATTTACGTAAACAGTGCGTAATAGTAGACAGTAGTATAAATAAACTCGTCTATGAATGAATACTGAGACTCTGGATGATAACGGAATGCCGAAGCTCCTTGCTGCTCATGCTATCCTGGTAAAAAGGGAATATTAGCGCCCCATATTTCTCACGCTCGCACCCATTGAGCCCCAGGCGGCCATTTTCTGTCTCTGTTTAGTCGTTGGGGAGTACTGCTCGCACACACAGAAAATGAATGGGATGTTATTTTTTTTTTCATTTGATTATTACCTAAGATCTCAAAAAAATTTTTTTCTTATTAGTTGCTGTACATATGACATTAAAAACGCATTATAGAGTGCGACTCTAATATAAATTAAAATAATAAACGTATGTTCAGCCCAAAATACACTATAATTTTACACGTTAAATTATAGTGTATTTTGTATTAAGGCACTATGTAGAAGCGCCAACATAGCGTCCTATCGTGCAATGATTTATGCCGGCAAAGTTAATATTGTTATATATTTTATTTTTAGATATTTAAAGTCCAAATGATTATTAATTGTTTTTTAAAACAAAGCATTGATTTTTTAATAGAAGCCAGAGATTATGCTAAGTAGTACATAACACCATGTAGGACAGCAGTAACCGACAGATTAGCACCAATGATAAAGCTGAAGATCAAATGTTGTTGCGAGTTGGGCAAGGCCTATGTCCAACAGTGGACCTATGACTGTCGATGATGATGATGAAACACAAAATGTTGAAATGTGTTTTCAGTTTTTTTTGTTTAATAAATAAAATTGTTAATTGCTTATATTTAATTCTAAAAAACTTTTATTTCCTTATGAAAGATCCTTCAATTAGTCTTAAGCAGTGAGAAATCTCGAGGAAGATTTGTTTCTCTGAGTAAAAATAGTAAAATTAACCTTTCATACCTATTCACAGGCCTACCTACATAAGGCAGACAGCACACAACGCATGGTCGTGGGATCAATCCACACTCGGAGACCAAATGATTTCCGCAAAATTTGGTTATGACATTTAATATCGAATTACTGGAATTCAGCCGGAAAGTGAAGGAAGGAATCCCTTGACAGTAGGTTTTTTTAGCCACCCTTATATGCGAACTAAAAAGTAAAATATGGGGAACAGTGTCTTGCTGTGTTTGGGATACAGTGTAAAGCTAATTTAAAAAATACTAGAAAAGCCTATTTATAGTTAGTCAAAAGATATTTACATTTCGTAATTTATAGGTTTTGTAACATACCCAGCGAATAGATTACGATACATGCATTGAATACAATTAATAAATCAATCAATATTACCTATAATATGTTAACATATTCTTACCTTGGAACAGAAGACTCGAAGACATGAAACTGATGATAGTTGTAAACTTCATTGTGGTGCTATAATTTTAAAGCAAAACCGCGGTATGTCTGTTTAAATTTGATTGTCTCGGTCACCTTTTGCCATACATTTATAATGTTATGTTTAAAGAAAATACAACGACACTCAAATTATATTAAATTTCAAACCGTAATTAATAAAAGGAAAAATATTCTCCGCAATATTTATGCAATAACGAATTTACAATAGAAAATATAGTGACGCAGCCATTATAAAATTCGAAACATCTAAAATTATCTTCAGCGAAAAATAGCAATCCCGAAGCACGTTCGTCACTTTGTAAGTCGCGCAACTATTTCAGCGATTCAAGGCACCTGGCTTTTAGCGTGGCACAACCCCACCACCACAGGATGGTGGTGCGAATGGGGACAGGGAGCGTCCCAAACCCATAAAGAAAATTGTCTTGGCCACGTTAATTGAAACAATATTTGATTTCCGACGTGTAATTAAATTGTTGTATCTGGTTACTTGATGTATGGACGAAAGTGCTTTTATGCACTCAATTTGATAGAGTAGAGAGAAAACTAAATTAAGTGTAAATAAAATATACAAATCTAATTTTGACTGTTTAGAGTTGGATATTTCATTTCGATAGATATTTAATAAGTATATTAAATAATCTTTATGTGCTACTTTCCTAGCTAAGCAAAACTCTTTGGTGGTTCTCTTTAGTGAGATTTTTTTAAAGAATATTTTTATAATAATATACGTATTAAATGCTATAATTAGGTATGTAATTAGCTAATAACCGCATTTTACAGAGCGCCGTCCCATGAAGATGACCTAGTACAAAAACATTTACAAAAGTGTACGGTCTCAATAAAACGAGGCAGTAACTTTAGGTGGACGATTTAACAAACAAAGCCATTCGCCTAATTGGACGTTTCGGGAATCGGGCGGCAAATGTTAGGCGGCAATCGTGTCATGACATTTATGTTACGAGTCGACTTAGGTACCTTCGACATCCTAAAATATACTCTAATGAAACCACGAAAATAAAATGAATATAATAGATATTCACTTGAGTTACTAGATCAATATTTAGTAGATTATATTATCTATATCTACTTCTCAGTCTGCTTGTGGCCGTCGTGGCGCAAGGGCACAATGTCGAAGGTTCGAATCCCACTCGGCGAAATGAAATCTATATATATAAAATCGAAAGGTCACTCACTCATCTCGAAATCTCAGAAACTACATGTGCTAGGAATCTGAAATTTTGCATAGGAGTTAGTTATAGGACGTAGGTGCTCGCTAAGACGGGAATTTGCAATATTCGACGTCTAAAGGGTTGTTTTTGGGGTTGAAAGTTTGTATGAAACTTCGTTACTACAAATGCTAGGAGTCTCAAATTTCCAAGGACGTCACTTATAGGACGTAGGACTCATGAAGACAGAAATTAAAAATAACGTAGCTCACGCAGGCGAAGCCGCGGGCGGGCCGCTAGTATTTAATATTTCATTTCCTCGCTTGCGGCGTTTTTTTTCTTTTTTTATATTGAAATAGGCTTGCGTTTGACCACATCAAGCCTGATGGTCGTTAATGCGGTGGATGGTGGTGCACACTTGCCTATAGTAAGTAACTATTCGTTCTGTTTTTGAAGACCCCCACATTGTATGCCATAGGAAATACAGACGTCAACAATGAGTTTCAATCTCTCGCAGAGCGAATGATGAATGTAGTCTCAAAGCGTTTCTTTCGCACTAGTATTTATATTAAAAGTTTGTAAAAATGTGTTGTTCATCCAGTCGTAAATGGAATTGATAATATAATGTGAAATTTTTTAAAAAGTATCTGGCGTAAACAAAGGTATTAAAACGAATAGTATTTCGCGAGTATATAGATATAGTTAAGTAGGGTCAAAACAAATATCATCCCCTTAGTGGTGATCGAACCCAAAACAATCACATTTAGTCATATCGTACATTTTGCTACGAAGATGGTCTCGTTCGAATCTGGGAACCTAGTCTTAAGATACTCCGTTCCCTTTAAAACACTTCGATTTCTTACTTTCCGCCGAATTCTTGAGGCATTGCGTGTTAAGTGGCGGAACTCAACGCTACGTTTTGCCTCGCTAACGAGGAATTGAAAATATTAAATATTTCATTCCCTCAACTGGGAATCGAACCTATAACCCTTGCGTTTACACGACGTAAATAACAAAATAAAACAAAAAGATTATATGTAAACATGATTTTATTAATAACTGAAATTTACATTACATAATATTTTAATAAACACTACAACTTTTTATATTATTACATATCAACAAGCTCTGAATATTAATAAATGGTTAGGCGTGAATATATTTCATTAATTTATATATAAATTGTATCGAAATAAGCAATTAAAAGTGTGTAAAAATAGAAAAAAATACATATGTAACATTTGTAAATAATATAACATTATTATAATTACTTTTGCGGTTTTGACAAAGCCAAATAAAAAAAATAAACTATTAACAGCATTTTAATTATATGTATTACGCTTAACCTTTTAATAATATTCAATCAAAATTGAATAACGATTCAAAGTACAGGTTGAGCAAAACCTTGCTATAAGATTTATTAGATACTTATATGTTGACAGATTAACATTTATTAATCAATTTTACGTTTAAATTGTTAAAAACAAGTGTAATTACATAAATTAATTATATATGTAAGATAATAGGGGATTATTTTTTAATTGATTAAATTTCATTAATTATAGCCAAAGTTATATATTGCCGAAGATTGAAATGTTTTGAATGTATTAAAATATATTAAATATAAACAATTACTTTACATTTAATAATTGTACAGTAACTTAAGTTAGTTACATTAATTACTTGAGTTTAAAAAAAAAGAATTAAATTAAATAAACAATTAATAGTGATGGTAATATTATTATTATTTTGAAATAATCAAAATTACTTCAGTTGACACATTAAACTAGATTATGCGATGTTACACTTACGTAAATGCTTAAGTTAAGTATTTATTGTGTTACAACATAAATATATAAATGTATTATTAGTAAATAAAAAAATATTTTTCTAGAATGGTTCAGACAATGAAATAATGAATAGCATTTCAATGTTCGAAAAGTCAATATTTCTCGAGAATTATTTCAAAGAATGCCTAACATAATTGTCCTAAAAATCATGAAATCAATATTAAAAAAGTTTGTCTTATTTCATCGAATGAACAATCTCGTAGCTCTATACATATATTTATGTATTTTTTAAGGATATCAAACATTATTAAAAGTAGACGCTTGAGATCTTTGCGATTTAACAATAATCAATATAGTAAAGACGATAGAAATTATTAAACAATTTAAATTATAACACAAGTTATTAAGAAATATAGACGAAAAAATAGTATTAATCTCTGCCTACTAGGAACACTATAGGAAGGTAAGAAAAAGAAAATATCTGATTTATTGTAGCGCGACAAAATGATAAAAGTTTATAAAATCAATAAAAAAAAAGTGTAAAGAAACAGAAATATTTATTAAATATATCAACAATTACTCTCAAATTCGCGGTTAAAAGTAACGTTTACACACAAAATACCTAAAGCTATTATTATTATCTATGACTATTATATACATAATGTACACAAATTAATTATACATAGAGACGGAACGTTGGAGTCGATAAGATCGAACATTTTCACTGGCAGTGTAACATATGTACAGATCATACATATATATTATATTATTGGTTTAGAAGGGAATCATCACAATAAATAGCGTTCAATCTTGCCAACTCTAACCATATCGCCTCTATTCTATATTATAAATTGTCATTAATAAATTACGTCACACGATTTTCATAATTATATTACCTGTCCTTGTAGTACCTGTGACGTCACATGCTTGTTAAATATAGACTAATAAAATATTTCATTAAAATAACAGTTTTAAAATGATATCATGTTTTGAAATGTGATGTCACGGAATTAAAGATATCCTTTTTTCCTACCGTGTGATGTAATTTATGGATGGCCCCTAATTGAACTAATCTCTAGTTTCAGAAGAATATGAATTCGCTACAATCACTGCGTAAAAGTTGTCTACTAGCTTACTAAGATACTACGACGCCCACCGTTCAGCTTTTGACCGCCTGAGAAAAGTAAACAAAAATCGACTTTTAATTATTTTATATAAAATAAAGAAAACACAAGAGGTAGGACAGTAAAATATATTGATGTACATATATATTTATTTAAGTTATTGTTTTTTTATTAGGCCGATTTATAAGGAGTTTTATTAAAAAAGTAAAATATATTTTTTAAATAAAATTTAATGATATTAAAATAATGTAATAAATACATTATTATGCAAAGAGATCCATTAATCATTTTAATATAACATTTTTTGGTTGATATATTTAATTAATTATACACAAACTAGTCAAATAATTACATTGTACGAATATTACAGTTCACGTGAAATATTTTGTTATAGTTATAAGATTATATTCCAAAGATCTTATTTCAAATACAGTAAATATAATTAAATTTAATGATAAATTTATAGATTTTTTATGAAATATACTATTAAACAATAATCAGCATACATTAGTGTAATAGTAAAACTTAGTATATACATATAATGTATATAAATATAGTAAATGTGACAACACTAAATTATCAAGTACAATAAATATATAATATTTTTTTTATTTATTTAACTGACTTAACAAGAATCAAAAAAAATATATATTCAAAACTTACATTTGTATGGAAATTTTAAAAATATACAGGTTACAATAAGCTAAAACTGTAGGGAACTATTATTTGCATTTATAGTTTATTTAATATAAGTCATTTATATATTTCAATATACTAATTTATTTATTTATCACTTATACAATCATACATTTAATTGAATTTATATATATTATATTACGTTTCGTAATTATTTTATTTATATGAAACCGCTCGCTGCCGTCGACCGAACCGGTAAGGTGTCTAAACATTTACGCCTACCCCCTGTCGACAGCATATTTTATTATCATAATCGATGCTTGACGCTCGATGCGCTTTATATACGTTCCATTGTTTTCTCAGTTATTTGTTAATATTATTGTAATTTTCGTGTTGTCTTATATATCGGCGAAATCGATTATTTAATAGTTGACAGTTGTCATAATCAGATGGCGTTGCCTGTCACTCTGACGTGACACCGATTGCTGACAATCAAAAATCATAAAAGCAACCGCACGGACGTTGTACGCTCTGACATACGCTAGCCCGGTGTGGTACGCCCTCATCAGCGAGAATCAGCGAAGAATCTTGCAGGTGGTCCAGAACCTCGCCTTACGGCGAGTGATCCGCGCACCATATTACGTTCGAAATTCGACACTCCACAGAGACCTTAAAATGGAAAGCCTGGAGGCTCACATCAGCCGGTTCGCGTCCAACGCATTCCACCGTGCCGATGCATCGGACCATCTGCATCTTCGTAGCATCGCGCCACTCCACACCCGACCTCCGGACGAGAGAATGATATTATCCCCCTCTCTCCCTCCGATTCCGATACCTGAGCACTCACCTCGGTCGCTGGTCGCCTAAGTTGGGCCTCTCGAGGGTAACTGTAACTCTCAACTGGCTGAGCTATTCCGGTCTCAACCACCCTCTTCTCAAACATATAATATGTTTGTGGTTGACTTTTGTATAAACCTTGTCGTGGTTTATGATTTGTGTTCAAACTGTATGTACTTTAAAGAGGTGTTGAATATACTCAGTGTTAACCGTGAGTAGACATTTTATTCATCTCGCCACGATTTACACGCCAACGGCTATATCACGATGAGCAAAGATAGTGACTCGGCTCAATCTGGCGTCACTAACCGATCACAACGAGCGAGAAAAATAGGCGCTTCCCATGGCGCTTCACGAGTCACCAATGTTGCGGGATTCGCCCATTGCCGGGGGGGTCGGGATTTGAACCAACAGCTCTATAAGCTTGATGAGGCTTTAGGAGAGTGCCAACAGGCCAATATAAGATTTTTCAACAATGATCTTACAGAAGCGGCTGGTATTATGACACCGTAGAAACATGTGTCGCTGTATCATGCACATGGTGCGACAATTTTCGCATTTATCCTAGCCCTTTTGAATCGCGACCCGATACAAAAACAACGAGCACAAGAGGCCTTGCAAAAAACCTTTGATTTATGTGAAAAACAACACAAAAACTATACTTTTGTCCAGTCGATCGGGGCCATCACAAAAAAACCTAAATTATGGCCTGTACACTGAAGAGGAGGCCCATGCTAAGCTTATATATGCAGAAGCTACTGCGAGCGTGTCTCCTAACTCTCGACGGCGATGAAGTGAGCGGACTCCTGAGAGCATCTAAGCGCGTGAAATCATCGTTTAACTGTTACAGGACTTGTGCTAAAATATTTGAGAGGAACGACATATTTTATTATCAGTCGATGCTTGTCACTCGATGCGCATTATACACGTTCCGTTGTTTTCTCAGTTATTTGTTAATATTATTGTAATTATTGTGTTCTTTTTTATATATATGTTTGTGGTTGACTTTTGTATAAGCTGTGTCGTGATTTATCATTTGTGTTCAACCTGTATGTACTTTAAAGTAGTGCTGAATATACTCGGTGTTAACCGTGAGAATACTTTTTATTAATCTCCTTCAAAACTACATTGGCGACCTCGATTTACATGCCAACGACTATATCACGATGAGCAGTGATAGTGACTCAGCTCAATCTGGCGTCACTAACCGACCACAACGAGCGAGAAAAATATGTTCCTTGTTCGCCTGCGAGCGCCGACGCGGCATTTATCTGCATTCTGAGTGTACATTCTATATACTGTTATATTCTACTACTAGCGACCCCCTTGCGGCTTCGCCCGCTTTTACTACTGGATTATTCATATAATGTATGTTTGCAAAGCACTTAAGATAATGTGAAAATTAATTAAACTCTAATGCAACCCGCATTTTCGTAGTTTCAATAAGGATTTTCTAATTGTTTTACACACCAAGGATTTTTTAGTAGGTACCGTAATTTTAAATCTGTGCTACCAATCTTTTCAAGTACTTATTAAAATATTTTTAAATGACTACTTTTAGATAGTTAAATGACTATTTTTAAACGGAAGAAATTATAAACAAAAGCCTACCTACTAACAACTACTACAAAAATATGAAACTAAATATATCGCGCTGAAATAATACATTTAACTCCAATTATCCAATACGTGCAAACGCATCTAAATCTTCGTTGCTATGCCTCTATAGCGGGCGGGTTTTTTTTCGAGCTTGTGGTTAATGCTGAAGAGGGTATTCTGTCCCTGATGAAAAGCAAGCACTACGTGGCTGCCTGTGAGGAAAATTAAATAGAATGCATTGGCCGGGAATCGAACCAGGGCCCGCGTGGCAAGCGAGCATTCTACCACTGAACCACCGATGACTGCTCATGACGCGCTTGTATAAGCAAAATGTCGCGGGGCGGCAAGGATGTTTTGATATTGTAACAACTTCTAAAGTACTTATTAAAATGAAAAAACAGTAAAAGACAGTTTTGATCTACATTAAATGGCCAACGTAACTAATATACTTATTTATATGCTGAGAGTAAGGGATAAGTAAAACTTGAGTCTCAACGGCGGGATGTGTCAACAATTAAATGCGTTTTTCTCTAATACTATTCGCAATTTCGAAATAGTGTAAAAAGCAAATCTTATCTTCGTTTAACGTAGAAAATTAATAAAGTATTTTAAAGGATAAGGATTAATACCATTATGGAAAAATATCCCTCACAATAAAAAATATATTGAAATTACTATTTTTAGACAGAAATATGATCACTACACGTTATTCTTAAAAGATAAAAATATGCTCTCGCGGACTTTTTTGTAGATATTATTAAGAGGAACAATACTCCAGTACATTTTTTTCATGTAGTACTTACCATTAAAGCAGCGCATGCGCGAAAGTGTCTCAACGGGGAGGACTTTAGACACATTTATCGTATTTATGTTAATTTATATAAGAATGTACAAATAATAAACTATATATAAACCTTCCCTGAGAAATACTCGACCTAATGGTGAAAACCGCATAAAAATCCGTTGGGTGGTTTAGAAGAAGAAGAGTTAGAAAGTTCAGACAGACACGAAAAGCGACTTTGTTTTATAAGATATAGGATTCCGCAACATTGGCGCAAGTCGTTTGTTAGTAAGAACGTGTGTCAACAGTAGACGCCTCTTATGGCGCTGCACGAGTCACCAATGTTGCGGGGTTTACTCGTTGCCGGCGGGTCGGGATTCGAACCAAAAGAAGAAGATGCAGAAGCAGAACAATACGACTGTAATGATGCAAATGAAGAGTCAACTTCCAGTGGTCCTTCTATAAGCTAGAGTGAGGCAAGCATCGACTGTGATAATAAAATATGCCGGCGACAAGGGGATATTGAAATATATAAATGACACATATTAAATCTTACATATAAAATTCTCGTGTCGCAATGTTCGTTCCCGTACTCCTCCGGGAGAATACCTCCTACTCTGAGAATCGGCCAACATCTATTCATACTCTTTAGTGATAAGGGTTGTCCACCCTTACATTTTAATTTTTTAGTTCTTTTTTCATCATTTTTTTATTTTTTAGTTCAAGCGGGCAAAGCCACGGGCGGGCCGCTAGTAAACTATAAATGTAGATAAGTTCCCGTTTTAAAAATCATCTAAATTTCGTCTAAAGTAATAATTTTACTATTCGTTTACTAATTTCTCCTATTTTATTAAATATTTGTAACATGTACGTTTTAATTTGCGATATGCTTTTATTTGCAAGCTCATTTGCTATAAATATAATGAATTGTACATTTAAAATTAAACGTGTTCAAACTACTCTACATAAAGAAAAACTATCTATTTTAAAATATATAAAATTCTTATGGTTATTCCTTCTTTTTATTTTAAAATTTCAAAAAAATATACCTATTACCAAATTGAAATATTTTAAAGGTTGAATGTAATTGACAAATTGAATACAAGAGTTATCTCTTGTATTCAATGCTATTATTTTAAATTATGACCAATAGGTTTGTAGTAGTTTGCAATCAACCAAGTAAAAGCCACATTAAGCAGAAGAATAAAAAAAACTTTCTAAAAATATTATTATATGGAAAATTTAATAAAAAGTAAATTAGTGGATTTCTGATTTACAAGAAATATATAGAAACATAATTGTGTGATATATAAAAATATTTTAAGAGTAATAAACAAATGTACAATTAGTATAAACAGGAATACGATGCTAATAAATAAATATAATTTACACTAAATAATATCATTACTACTCAGCTAATGTAAATACATTATTTTTTCAATAATTTCAACAAAAAAAAAAGTATTTTTTTCTGTTGAATCTCAAAATTACAAGGCAAGACAGTAAATGGGTGCTTTATATAAAAGAT